>NW_026652295.1:30513442-30637372 GCF_009828535.3 Hylobates moloch | reverse complement strand
GTCTGATAGTTCCTCTGAAAGTTTTGTCTCAGAGGAGTACCCGGTTGAATGAGGTGTCAGTCTGTCCCTACTGGGGGGGTGCCTCCCAGTTAGGCTGCTCAGGGGTGAGGGACCAACTTTAGGAGGCAGTCTGTCCGTTCTCAGATCTCCAGCTGCGTGCTGGGAGAACCACTACTTTCTTCAAAGTTGTCAGTCAGACAGGGACATTTAAGTCTGTGGAGGTTCTTGCTGAGTTTTTGTTTGTCTGTGCCCTGCCCCCAGAGGTGGAGCCTACAGAGGCAGGCAGGCCTCCTTGAGCTGTGGTGGGCTCCACCCAGTTCGAGCTTCCTGGCTGCTTTGTTTACCTAAGCAAGCCTGGGCAATGGCGGGCGCCCCTCCCCCAGCCTCGCTGCCGCCTTGCAGCTTGATCTCAGACTGCTGTGCTAGCAATCAGCGAGACTCCGTGGGCATAGGACCCTCCGAGCCAGGTGCGGGACACAATCTCCTAGTGTGCCGTTTTCCAGGCCCGTTGGAAAAGCGCAGTATTAGGATGGGACTGACCCGATATTCCAGGTGCCGTCTGTTTCCCCTTTCTTTGACTAGGAAAGGGAACTCCCTGACCCCTTGCGCTTCCCGAGTGAGGCAATGCCTCGCCCTGCTTCGGCTCACGCACAGTGCGCTTCACCGACTGTCCTGCACCCACTGTTAGGCACTCCCTAGTGAGATGAAACCAGTACCTCAAGCAGAAATGCAGAAATCACCCGTCTTCTGTGTTGCTGGGGCTGGGAGCTGGAGACCGGAGCTGTTCCTGTTCGGCCATCTTGGCTCCACCAGGATGGGGTTTTTTTGTGGAAAATGAAGGATTTCCATATCTGCAAATCTATTACACAAGAGTTTTAATATGGCTGGGCACAGTGGCTCATGCCTGTAATCCCAGCACTGTGGGAGGCCAAGGCGGGCAGATCACTTGAGGTCAGGAGTTCGAGACTAGCCTGGCCAACATAACAAAACCCCATCTCTACTAAAAATACAAAAATTAGTCAGGTGTGGTGGTGTGCACCTATAGTCCCGCTACTTAGGAGGCTGGGGCAGGAGAATCGCTTGAACCTGGGAGGCAGAGGTTGCAGTGAGCCAAGATCGCACCACTGCACTCCAGCCTGGGCAACACAGCAAGACTCTATTCTCAAAAAATGGAAAAAAAAAAGAATTTTAATCCCAGAGGTTTTATTCATTAAAATTCACTGCTAAACAAACAACCAAAAAAAATGTCAGTTAACCAAAAGGATTGACGGGGGTGTCTGATTAACTGGAAGTGTCCTGAAGATGTCCTGACTTTATAAAGACAATTTTGTAATGAATACATATACATTCTGTGAGGGCAGGGAGGGTTTTGCTAAGCACAGGGTAGATAGTCAAGTTTGGTTGACTTACTGCTTGAATAAATGAATGAATACATGAACTTTTTCTCTGGTGGTCAAGAGTAATGCAGGGCCTTAGCTGCTTTGCAGTACATGTGGCCTCCAACGTCACCCTCAGCTGCTTCTGTTGCCAGCATTTAACAGCCTTCTAGTCACTCCTCACTCTTCACAATTCATTAAAATTTTCAGACCCTGGGTCACTGTCTTTCCCTTCATCCCACTCCTGCTACCATTCTTTGTGGCTTCTCTATCAACCAAGACACTCCACCCAACACGCTGGCCTCTCACCTTGACCTTTTGACCTTCTCACCTCCAGTGATCTTGTCCTCCCCCTACTGCAGCCACTCACTCCACAGTCATACCTAGACCTTGTCATTACCTGTACCTGTACCTGCAACCTCTCCATAATCTCAGTTTTAAGTATCCCCCTTCCTGTCTTTGCAGATCACTCCCTCTAGTGTCCACCTCCAAAGATCAAACAATATTTTCACTCTTCAGACCTCCAACCCCTTTGACCCTGACATTATGAAATCCTGTGCCCTCCCAACCTTATCCCGCTTAGGTTTCATGACCCATTGTTGTAAAAGTTATCTTGCATCTCAACTCCTATTCCCTCATTCCCTCCATCATGCCTACCTATCAAAAGCCTAGCTCTGGCTACATCCAACTTCCCACCTACTCCATGCCTGCATCCAAGCAGCTGAAGTGGTTGGATAAAAATACTCAACCATGCTCATCAAACATTTACAAACTTCAAGTTGGCCATTATAAACGCCCAGCAGATAACCTGTCATGGAATTAGAGTAAAGAAAAGAAAAAGAAGTATACAGCATTTTCCTGGCCACTCACTCACAGAATTTCAAGGCAACTATTTCGTACTTTCTTGTATTTCATTACACAGCCTCCATCCTCCTCACTTTCTTTTTTTTGTTTGTTTTGTTTTGTTTTGAGACAGAGTCTCACTCTATGGCCCAGGCTGGAGTGCAATGGCGCAATCTCGGCTCACTGCAACCTCTGCCTCCTAGGTTCAAGTGATTCTCCTGCTTCAGCCTCCCAATTAGCTAGGATTACAGGCATGCGCCACCACACCTGGCTAATTTTGTATTTTTAGTAGAAACAGGGTTTCACCATGTTGCCCAGGCTGGTCTCGAACTCCTGACTCAGGTGATCTACCCTCCTCAGCCTCCCAAAATGTTGGGATTACAGGTGTGAGCCAATGTGCTCAGCTCATCTTCCTCACTTTCAACTAACAACCAACCCCTCCACTTGGGCACCAGACCCCACTGCCTCTCACCTACTCAGGGCCATTCCTCCAGCAATACCCCGTCTCCTGCACACCCCCTTTCCCTCTGCAGTGGCTCACTCCCATCAGCAAGCAAACATGTTATTCCTCCTATCTTAGAAAATAAAAAATGAATAAATACAAACCTTCCTCAGCACCCAAACTGAGGTCTCCTAGTACCATTTCCTCTAAAAAGAAACATATAGCAGCCTATGTACAAGATGAGCCTGAACATCTTATCACCAGAAAATAAGAAAGGCATCAAAGATATTAGTATTGTATCAACTTGAGGCTCATATTGCCCAAATATGGCATAAATGGAGCCTCAGTAAAAATAATAATAGCAAGGGATTAAAACACATTAAAATCAACTGACTCATAGTGATACTAAATAAAGTCATTGGTTACCTTTGGCAGATGCTGGAGAACAAACTCATTATTCTGAAAGCTGCTAAATAAAGGGGAAAGAATGGCATCAATCTGCCTTTCCTAAATAAATCATGTCAAAATAGTAGATGGGACATAATCTGTATAAATGAAATCAGTTTAGACAGAATAATAGACTTAGAATATTTGCATTTTACAATCCCTAAGAAAATAATGGATCTAGCAATGCTCATCATGGCTGCCAACTAGAATTCTATGCCTGCTGATAGAAACACAGCACAATACCACCTATGACGTAGCCTTGCCAGAAAATAGATCATGAATCATATCAAGTCTTTAAATCTAACTACCAGTTTAAGAAAAAAATGGGGGAGGCAGAGGAATATGGTAAATTGTACAGTGATTCAATTAGCAAAATTCAGAATGTGGAAAGTTCTATAGGAAACAAGCCATTTCTTCAACAAATAAATGTCAAGGGGGTAAAAAAAGATTTAAAGAGACTTAAGCTCCAAGTCTAACCATGAGAAAATCACCAAACAAATTCCAAAAGGGGGCAGCCTGTGTAACACCTGACTAGTACACCTCAAAACTATCAAGGTCACCAAAAACAAGGAACACTGGCAAAACTGTCACAACCAAGAGGGCCCAAAGAGACGTGACAAATACATGAAATATGCTATCCTGGAAGGCCAGGTGCGGTGGCTCACACTTGTAATCCCAGCACTTTGGAGGGCCAAGGCAGGCAGATCACTTGAGGCCAGGAGTTTGAGACCAGCCTATCCAACATGGGGAAACCCCGTCTCTACTCAAAATACAAAAAAATTAGCTGGGCATGGTGGTGGGCGCCTGTAGTCCCAAGTACTCGGGAGGCTGAAGCAGGAGAATCACATGAAACCAGGAGGCGGAGGTTGCAGTGGGCCAAGATCACACCATTGCAATCGAGCCTGGGCAACAAGAGCAAAATTTCGTCTCAAAAAAAAAAAAAAAAGGAAAAGAAATAGGGAATCCTGGAACAGACAAAAAGACATCAGGTGAAAACTAAGACAATCAGAATGAATAAAGTATGGACTTTAATAATAATTTATCTTTTTTTTTTGAGATGGAGTCTTGCTCTGTTGCCCAGGCTGGAGTGCGGTGGCATGATCTCAGCTTACTGCAGCGTCCACTTCCCAGGTTCAAGCGATTCTCCGGCCTCAGCCTCCCAGGTAGCTGGGATTACAGGTGTGCTCCACCACGCCTGGCTAATTTTTGTATTTTTAGTAGAGACAGGGTTTCACTGTGTTGGCCAGGCTGGTCTCAAACTCCTGGCCTCAGGTGATCTGCCCACCTCAGCCTCCCAAAGTGCTGGGATTATAGGCGTGAGCCACTGCGCCCAACCAATTTATCAATATTGATTCATTAATTATAACACATATACCCACACTCATGTAAGATGTTATTAATAAGGGACACTGAATCCAGGGAGGGCACATGGGAATACTCTGTACTATCCTCTCAATTTCTCTATAAATCTAAAACTGTTCTAAAATGTGAATTCCACTTCAAAGAAGAGAAAGAGAGACTTAAGACACATATCAACTGAATACAATGCACGGATATTGTTTTGATATTGATTCAAACTGTATATATATTTAATGGAAAATTTGGGAAAACTAAACATTGCATATTCGATAATATTAAGAAATTATGTAAACTTTTCAGAAACAATACTAGCATAATGGTTACATTATTTAAGAGTTCTTATCTTTTAGGATACTGAAATATTTATGATAGAAATGATATGATATCATATTATATCATATCATGTCATATCATATCATATCTGGGATTTGTTCTAAAATAATCTGGTGTGGAGGTTGGGAGTGGAGGTGGAACCAGAGTGGTCCTGAATTTTTTTTTTCTTTAGACAGTGTCTCGCTCTGTTGCCCAGGCTGGAGTGCAGTGATGCCATTTTGACTCACTGCAACCTCTGCCTTTTGAGTTCAAGCGATTCTCCTGCCTCAGCCACCCTAGTAGCTGGAATTACAGGCATGCACCACCATGTCCGGCTAATTTTTGTATTTTTTAGTAGAGATGGGGTTTCACCATGTTGGCCAGGCTGGTCTTGAACTCCTGACCTCAGGTGATCCACCTGCCTCAGCCTCCCAAAGTACTAGGATTACAGGCATCAGTGGTCCTGAATTAATGATTATTGCATCTGGGTCACGGGTATATGGGAGTTCTTTTTCATTATTTCTATTTATGTGTATGAATTTTCTGGAATAATGAGTTTTTTTAAATTTCTCATGACCTCATATGCTGTCTCGCTAGACATATTTTCTCTGCAACTCTTGACAGCAAAATTCCTTAAGAAATTCTACAACACAAAATGTCTCTACCTCCTCTCCTCTCACAGATTTATCGAGGCATAATTTACATACCATAAAATTCACCCACTTTGGTCGGGCGCAGTGGCTCACAGCTGTAATCCCAGCACTTTGGGAGGCCGAGGTGGACGGATCACTTGAGGTCAGGAGTGCGAGACCAGCCTGGCCAACAAGGTGAAACCCTGTCTCTACTAAAAATACAAAAATTAGCCAGGTGTGGTGGTGGCCCCCTGTAATCTCAGCTACTTGGGAGGCTGAGGCAAGAGAATTGCTTGAACCTGGGAGGTGGAGATTGCAGTGAGCCAAGATGGCACCACTGCACTCTAGCCTGGGCAACAGATCGAGACTCCATCTCAAAAAAAAAAAAAAATCATCCATTTTAAGTGTACAATTCAATGATTTTAGTATATTTATAGAGTCATACAACTATCACCACAATCTAATTTTAGAACGTTTCCATCACACCAAAAAGAAAGTTCATGTTCCTTTGCACTTAGCCCCCATTCCAAACCTGAGCCCTAGACAATCACTAATCTTTCTGTCTCTATAGATTTGCCTGTTATAGACATTTCTTGTAAGTGGATTCCTACAGCCTTTTGAGTCTAGCTTCTTTCACTTAGCATAATGTTTTTGAGGTTCATTCATTTTGCAGCATGTATCCATATTTCATTCCTTTTTATTGCTGAATAGTATTCGATTGTATGGACACACCTTTTTTTTTTTTTTTGAGATAGAATCTAGTTCTGTCACCCAGGCTGGAGTGCAGTGGTGTGATCTCGGCTCACTGCAACCTCTGCCTCCCAGGTTCAAGCAATTCTCCTGCCTCAGCCTCCCAAGTAGCTGGGATTACAGGGGTGCGCCACCATGCCCAGCTAAATTTTTTGTATTTTTAGTAGAGACGGGGTTTCACCATGTTGGCCAGCCTGGTCTCAAACTCCTGACCTCAAGTGATCCACCCGCCTCAGCCTCCCAAAGGGACACACCATATTTTGTTCACCAATTCACTGATCAATGGTATTTGGTTGTTTTTACTTCATAGCTATTGTGAGTAATACTGCTGTGAATTCTTATACAAGTATTTGTGTGGACATACGCTTTCATTTTTCTTTTTTTTTTTTTGAGACGAAGTTTTGCTCTTGTTGCACATGCTGGAGTGCAACAGCGCAATCTCGGCTCACCGCAACCTCCGCCTCCTGGGTTCAAGTGATTCTCCTGCCTCAGCCTCCCAAGTAGCTGGGATTACAGGCATGCACCACCACGCCCAGCTAATTTTTGTATTTTTAGTGGAAACGGGGTTTCTCCATGTTGGTCAGGCTGGTCTCAAACTCCTGACCTCAGGTGATCCGCCCACCTAGGCCTCCCAAAGTCCTGGGATTACAGGCGTGAGCCACCGCACCGGGCCTGCTTTCATTGTTCTTAGGTAGATACCTAGGAACCCAATTGCTGAGTCATATGGAAAATCTGTGTTGAATGTTTTAAGGACTTAACTAGCTGCCTTCAAGCTCCAAGACAAGATGACGTAGATGCTCTTCTGATTCCTCCTGCTAAATACAGCTACAATCCTGGATGGTATATATAAAACAAACATAAGAAGATCCTGAAAGATGGAGAGAAGGCAGACTGGCTAGGAATCTCAAGACCCGAAAAAACAATATAGTGGTGAGTTCCCTGGGTTTGGCTTTTTTGCCTCATATATACAAGACCGGGTGCTGGAAAACCCAGCAACCAGGAAGCTCCAACAGGAAGATGAAAAAAATCCCGGAAAGTCTCTGGCCGAAGGACCAAGAAAGGAACATCCTGGAAAGACAAAACTTTTAGACAATGACTACTCTATTTCAGGCAAAAAAGAAAAAAAAGAAAAAAAAACACTCTCACCCCCATATCTGCTAACAAAGGCTGAGTGAGGAGTTTAGCCATCAACTCCCACCCAGCTGAGGTACCCCTCCCCAGCAAGTAGGAAGCTGGGACTCTCAGCCCCGCCTGGTGGTATGAAATCCCCCTCCATCACAACCAATGTCACTGGAGACCCCGTGGGGAACAGGAATGAGGTGCTTCTTACTCTCTCAGCCAGTGTGTGTCAGCAGAGACCTAGTGGGAAGCCTGAACCCCCATCCACACCTAGTAATAACAAGGAGCACGGCTCCCTCAAGTGTTCACAGAGGCCAAGTGAGGAACCTGGGCCTCTCCCCCAACCTGACAGCAGTGAGGCAGCACCCTCTTTGCTCAACTAGTGCGGTGTCAAAGGATGATCACTAAAACAGACTTAAATAAGGTCCAGAGTCTCATAACATACAATCCAAGATGTGCAGGATGCAAGCGAAAATCACTTGCCATACCAAGAATCGGGAAAATCTTGTATAAGAAAAGACAGTTAACACACATCATCACCCAAGTTGACTTAAATGTTGGAATCACCTGATGCATATTTAAAGCAAGCACGTATTTTAAAACAAGTATTAAAAATGTTTTACAGGCCAGGCACGTTGGCTCACTCCTGTAATCCCAGCACTTTGGGAGGCCAAGGCGGGTGGATCACTCAAAGTCAGGAGTTCGAGACCAGCCTGACCAACATGGTGAAACCCTGTCTCTACTACCCATACAAATATTAGCTGGGCATGGTGGTGCACGCCTGTAATCCCAGCTACTCGGGATGCTGAGGCAGGAGAATCACTTGAACCCGGAGGCAGAGGTTGCAGTGAGCTGAGATCATACCATTGCACTCCAACCTGGGCGACAGAGCAACACTCCATCTCAAAAAAAAGCTTCACAGGCCAGGCACATTGGCTCACATCTGTAATCCTAGCATTCCGGGAGGCCGAGGCAGGCAGATCACTTGAGGTCAGGAGTTCGAAACCAGCCTGGCCAACATGGCAAAACCCCATCTCTACTAAAAATACAAAAGTCAGCTGGACACGGTGGCAGATGCCTATAATCCCAGCTATTCGAGAGACTGAGGCAGGAGAATCACTTGAACCTGGGAGGCAGAGGTTGCAGTGAGCCAAGATTGCACTACTGCACTCCAGCCTGGGCAACCGAGTGAGACTCCATCTCAAAAAAAAAAAAAAAAGCTTTACAGCGAAGTGCAGTGGCTAATGCCTAAAATCTCAGCACTTTGGCAGCCCAAGGTGGGAGGATCACTTGAGCCCAGGAGTTCATGACCAGCAACAAAGGGAAATGCTGTCTCTACAAAAAACAACAACAACAAAATAATAATAATAATAATAATAATTACCCAGGAATGGTAGTGTGTACTTGTAGTCCCAGCTCCTTGGAAAAAAAAAAAGTTTTTAATTAGCCAGACGTGGTGGTGTGTACTTGTGGTCCCAGCTACTTGAAGGCTGAGGTGGGAGGATCACTTGAGCCTGGGAAGTCAAGGCTGCAGTGAGCCATGATTGCACCACTACTCTTCAGCCTGGGCAACAGAGCAAGACCTTGTCTCAAAAAGAAAAGGGGGAAAAAAAAAAAGCTTTAACAAGCAATTACAAACTCTCTTGAAACAAATGAAAATCAGAAATTTTGGCAAAGAAATGGAAGATATAAAGAAGAATCAGGCCGGGTGTGGTGGCTCACACCTGTAATCCCAGCACTTTGGGAGGCTGAGGCAGGTAGATCATGAGGTCAAGAGATCAAGACCATCCTGGCCAACATGGTGAAACCCCGTTTCTACTAAAAATACAAAAAATTAGCCAGGCGTGGTGGCAGGTGCCTGTAATCCCAGCTACTTGGGAGGCTGAGGCAGGAGAATCACTTGAATCCAGGAGGCAGAAGTTGTAGTGAGCTGAGATAGTACCATTGCACTCCAGCTTGGGCAAAAAGAGTGAAACTCTATCTCCAAAAAAAAAAAAAGAAGAAGAAGAAGAATCAAATAGAAATTTTAGAAGTTAGAAATATAATCATGAAAATTGAAAACTCAATAGATAGGCTTAACAGCAGATTGGAGAGGACAGAGGAAAGATTCAGCGAACTTAAAGGTAGAAGAGAAATTACTCAATCTGGACAACGCAGAAAAATAGACTGAAAAAAATGAACAGAGGTTCATTTATGGGACTATAACAAAAGAGCTAACAAACATTCTGTCATCAGCATTTAAGAAGAAGAGAGAGAGAATATAGCAGGAAAATGTACTCAAAGAAATAATGCCTGAAAAACTCCCAAATTTGGCAAAAGATATTAACTTATTGATGCAAGAAGCTAAGTGAACCCCAAATGGTATGTTTTCATGTATTTGATGGCCATTTATATATCTTCTTTGGTGAAATGTCTATTCAAATCTCTTGCCCATTTTTTATTGTTATTATTGAGTTATAAGAGTTCTTTTTATATTCTAGATACAAGTCCCTTTTCTGATAAATGATTTGTAAATATTTGATCTCATTCTATTGCTTTTATCTTTTCACTTTCTTATGGTTGCTCTTGTTTTTATGTTTGTTTTTTCCTTAATGAAGGCAATTTCCAGATCTTTTCACTTTCTTTTTTTTTTGAAACAGAGTCGGCCGGGTGCGGTGGCTCACGCTTGTAATCCCAGCACTTTGGGAGGCCAAGGCGGGCGGATCACGAGGTCAGGAGATCGAGACCACGGTGAAACCCCGTCTCTACTAAAAAATACAAAAAATTAGCCGGGCGTGGTGGCGGGCGCCTGTAGTCCCAGCTACTCGGAGAGGCTGAGGCAGGAGAATGGCGTGAACCCGGGAGGCGGAGCTTGCAGTGAGCTGAGATTGCACCACTGCACTCCAGCCTGGGCAACAGAGCGAGACTCCATCTCAAAAAAAAAAAAAAAAAAAAAAGGAAACAGAGTCTTGCTCTATCACCCAGGCAGGAGTGTAGTGGCACGATCTCGGCTCACCGCAACCTCCAACTCCCAGGTTTAAGAAATTATCCTGCCTCAGCCTCCCAAGTAGCTGGGACTATATGCATGCACCACCATGCCTGGCTAATTTTTGCATTTTTTAGAGACAGGGTTTCACCATGTTGGCCAGGCTGGTCTCGAACTCTTGGCCCCAAGTGATCCACCTGCCTCGGCCTCTCAAAGTGCTAGGATTACAAGTGTAAGCCACCACACCCAGCCTTCACTTTCTTGATGGTGCCTTTTGGAGTACAAAAGTTTTCAATTTTGATGAAATCCAATTATCAATATTTTATCTGAAGCATTGGCAATATAGTGAGACCCTGTCTCCACACCAGAAAAAAAAAAATTTAACAATTAACCAAGCGTGGTTGTGTGCACCTGTAGTCCCAGCTAACCAGGAGGCTGAGGCAGGAGGATCACTTGAGGCCTGGGAGTTGAGGCTGCAGTGAGCTATGATTGCACCATGGCACTCCAGACTGGGTGACATACCAGCACCCTGTCTCCAAAAAGAAAATACTATTTTATTGCTTGTGTATATGTAAGAAAGTGTCATATGTAAGAAATCATTGCCTAGCCCAACATCATGAATATCTACTTTTAGGCCTTTTTCTAATAGTTTTATAGTTTTGCACTTACATTTAGGTCTATGATCAATTTTGAGTTGGTATTTTCTGTATGGTATGAGGTAATATAGGAATTACAAGCTATAAATCCCCTCTAAGCATAGCTTTAGCTACATGTCAAAAATTCTGATACGTTCTGTTTCAGTTTTCATTCAGCTCGAAATATTTTCTGGTTTTCCTTGTAATTTCTTCTTCCACCCATTGGTTATTTAGAAGCATCCTGTTTAATTTTCACACACTTGTAATTTCCTCAAATTTCCTGTTGTTGTTGATTTCTAATTTAATTATATTGTGATCAGAGAACATCTTTGTATGATTTCAGTCCTTTTAAAATTATTGAGACGTGTTTTATGGCCTAGCATATGGCCTATCCTGGAGAATGTTCCATGTACACTTGAGAAAAATTGTATATCCTGCCACTGTTTAGTAGAGTGTTTTACAGATGTCCATTAGACTTAGTTAGTTGATAGTGTTACCCAAGTCTTCTGCTCAAGGACAGCCCTCACCTGTCAGCCCTCTTTGTGGACGGAAGATAACTGCTTCCCCAAGGTCACACTCTTTCTAGCGGCAACCCACCTTCCATGACCGATTAATGTGGTGGGCAAAAACCCAGCTCCCTTGCCCCAGTTGGGGATGGCTCTGAAGGGACATCCCAGCTCCGGATTAAATCTCAAAGTCTGCTTTCTGGAGACCCAACCTGTGTACCCCTTATTCAATCAAACTATAGCCACCCTAGTTTTAAAATATATTCCAAATCAGACTCACCATGCCCCAATCATCTCTCACTGGTCACTACATCGAGAATGGCCTGGGCCAAGAGTTGGGGGCAAGTTGGAAACAAGGGAGCCAGGTAGGATGCTATTGCAATTTGCAATATTCCTAATTAGAGATGGTAGGGGTGTGGTGATGAGCAGTTTAATTTGGTACTTATTTTGAAACTAAAGTTGCCATCTCTTATTGACCTCTCAGTATTTTTTTTTTTTTTTAGTCAGAGTCTCACTCTGTCACCCAGGTTGGAGTGCAGTGGCACGATCTCGGCTCACTGCAACCTCCACCTCCTGGGTTCAAGCGATTCTCCTGTCTCAATCTCCCGAGTAGCTGGGACTACAGGCGCGTGCCACTATGCCCGGCTAATTTTTGTATTTTTAGTAGAAACGGGGTTTCACCATATTGGTCAGGCTGGTCTCAAACTCCTGACCTCAGGTGATCCACCCGCCTCGGTCTCCCAAAGTGCTAGGATTATGGGTGTGAGCCACCACGCCTGGCCTGAGGTGGAGTCTTGCTCTGTCACCCATGCTGGAGTGCAGTGGCGCAATCTCAGCTCACTGCAACCTCCACCTCCCAGGTTCAAGTGATTCTCCTGCCTCAGCCTCCGGAGTAGCTGGGACTACAGGCATGTGCCACTATTCCTGGCTGATTTTTGCATTTTTGGTAGAGACAGGGTTTCACCATGTTGGCTAGGCTAGTCTCGAACTCCTGACCTCAGATGATCCCACCTCCACCTCCCAAAGTGCTGGGATTACAGGTGTGAGCCACTGCACCCGGCCAACCTCCCAATCTAAAATAGCCCCCAAGTTCTTCTCTGTCCCCTCACCCTGCCTTATATCATCTCATACTCCTTATCGCTATCTGATATTATATTTCATATTTACTTGGTATCTGTCTATTTTGTTCAAGACCATAAATTCAGGGCCTAAAACATTGCGGGGTATAAAGACTGTGTTCAATAAATACTGTGTAAATGAATTGATAAGTAAATAAGCAAATGACATGCATCAGTACTTACTGAATGCTGCACCAAATGTCAGCAAAGGCATAAGAGAATGTCTGGATCTGTAGTTTCTGATGTAATCGAAGCAGAAACCTGTTTCCCAGCCATGCCCACATTATTTTTTTAAATGACAAAAAATAAACCCTACTAAGACAGATGGCGCCTCAGGGTGGAAAGAACATGGGTTTGGATGTGAATAACTCACATCTGAAACACACTTAGTAGCTATATGAGCTTGCACAAGTGACTCAACTTCTCTGAGCTCCACGTCCCACTGTGGGTGGAGGTAATGGTATCCTCCTCCTGGGGGTATTTTAAGTGAGACAGTGCATGCTGAGTTGAGGTCCTGCTCCACACACTGAGGCATGGTCAAGTCCAAAAACAAGTAAATGAAAAAGACAAAAATCCTTGACTTTGTGGAATTGGCAGTCGGTAAATAAGAAATATAAATGAAATATATGTTAGTTAGATGGTAAGAAATAATGAGGAGAAAAGCCAATGGGGGTGGGGAACATGGGAGAAGGCTTCCAATTTTGAAATGGGGTAGCCAAGGAAGGCCTTGATTAGGTGCCTTTTGAGATGAGGGACAGAGCCACGAAGATAGCTGGGGAAGGAAGAAGTTCAGGTAGTGAGAAGGGCAAGTACAAGGCCCTAAGTTGTGAATGTGCCTGTTTCAAGAACAGCAGGAAGCCAATGGGGCTGGATGGTGAGGAGAAGTAATCAAAGATGAGGTTAGAGAGGGAAGGGCCTTGGTGGGGCACAGTGGCTCACGCCTCTAATCCCAGCACTTTGGAGGCTGAGGCAGGCAGGTTAGGAGATTGAGACCATCCTGGCTAACACGGTGAAACCCCATCTCTACTAAAAATACAAAAAATTAGCCTGGCATGGTGGCACGCGCCTGTAGTCCCAGCTACTCAGGAGGCTGAGGCAGGAGAATCGCTTGAACCCTGGTGGTGGAGGTTGCAGTGGGCCGAGATTGCACCACTGAACTCCAGCCTGGGCCACAGAGCAAGACTCCATCTCAACAACAACAAAAAAAAAAAAAGAGAGAGAGAGAGAGAGAAAGAGGGAAGGGCCTTGTGTAGAGCCTTGCAGGCCCTGTAAGGAAGTTAGCTTTACTCTGAGTGAGTGGAGAAGCGATTGGAGACTTTTGAGCAGAGAAGTGAGGTGGTCTAACTTGTATTTCAACTGACTCACTTTCGCTGCTGTGTAGAGATATGGACAAGGAGAGCAAGGACAGCAGCAGGAAGACAAGTTAGGAGATGCAAGAGACGACATAGGCTTGGACTAGGGTATTGGCAATAGGGATGAGAAGAGATGAGAAATGCTCAGATTCCAGATATACATATTTTGAAGGTAAAGTCCATAGGATTTAAGACAGTTTGGATGTGGAGTATGAGAAAAAGAGAGGAGTCAGCAATATCTTCAAGGATTTGGGCCTAAACAATGGAAAGGATAGAACTGCAAAACTCAATTCCATCAGGAAGGAAGAGAAGGTTCAGGGAGAAGATCAGGTCAGTTCTGGACATGTTAAGTTTGTGGTACTTGTACTTGGAAGTAAAAGTCTGGAGTTCCGGGAAGTGTATGATCTTGAGAGTCATCAGCACGAAGGTGGTCTTCATAGATGGTATCTGAATCTGATAGGGAGCCAGGAGACTGGATAAGATCACCTAGGGAGAGAGAAAAATAGAAGAGGCCCAAGGAATAACCATGGACACTACAATGGTAAGAGGTTGGAGAAATGAAGAGTAACCAACAGGGAGGCAGAGAGGGAGGGGCCTGGGGCTACGGGGGGCTCCACATCTCCCAAACCATATATTTACAAATAATCTCCAAGAGTGGATTACTCTTGCTTATTTCTTTTTTTTTTTTTTTCTCACTCTGGTCTCACCTTGTCACCCTGGCTGGAGTGCAGTGGCATGATTATGGCTTGTTGCAGCCTCAACCTCCTGGGCTCAAGTGATCCTCCCACATCAGCCTCCAGAGTAGCTGGGGCAACAGGTGTGCATCACCACAGCCTGCTAATTTTTGTATTTTTTCATAGGGATGGGGTTTTCCTGTGTTGCCCAGGCTGGTCTTGAACTGCTGGGATCAAGTGATTCTCCCACCTTGGCCTCCCAAAGTGCTGGGAGTGCAGGCATGGGCCACTGCTGCACCTGGCACTCTTGCTTATCTCTATGGCTACAGTGGCCTGTTGCCTTCTTTGTGTTTGGACACATTATTAGGGCCAACCTCGGAGTTAACCTTAAAAGGTTAACAAGTCCCTGTGACTGAAAAAAGTCCCTATGACTGTAAAAAGTCACAAGTCCCTATGATTGAAGTGTGAATGACTGACAGGTTTATCCTTCTCAGGGGGTATACAATGAAAGAAAATCCCTTTAACAAAATGAATCTCTATTTGATGAAATACTGTAGGAAAAATGGTCATTTCCCAGAGGGAACTATCTGTATCCCTGGCATGCTGCAGTTCACTGTAGTGATGATGGTACCACCCTGGTCAGTATCAACCCTTGGGAAGCCATTGGGAAGGAGAAACAAGCTCTTGGGGGAGCATCAATACTGCTTTGGGCTGTAAGGTCTTAGAGGCCAGGAAAGGTATCTGGGACCCAAGCATAGCTCATAATGCCTGAGCAGGTGCACATTGCCTTACCTTAAGCAGGATAAAGCAAGAAGTGGGCAGGCAGCTTCCCAACACTGTCTTTAAACTCAGCTTCTGCCCACCACACTTCTGGTTCCCTTCCACCTAACCACTTCTTCTCTGTCTCCGTTGCAATTTCTCCTTTTTCTCAAGCTCCAGCCTAGTGCCCCAGCCTCCTGTTCCACAAATGGTGTTAGATTGTCAACATTGCAGAAATGGTGAGTTCAGTTCTTTCCACCAAGGTCTTCGTGGTTCCATGAGAAACCTGTTGTCTCTTCCTATTTTCCTTTCACTACTCACCAGCACCAAATCCCCAGTCAGCAAACCAGAGAGTACAAAAGCAGGGACTTTTACACTAGGGTTCCTCTTCCCCATACCCACAGTTGCCTCCTCAACTAAGGAAGGTGATGGGAAAATGACAATGACACCAATAGGACAATGGGGCAAAAGCATGGACAGGAAACTCACAAAAGCATGGACAGGAAACACGAATAGCCATTAAACAGTTAAAAAGAATGTTGACACTTAACAACAAATGTGCAATTTAAAGGAGCAGTAAGAGACCATTTCATCTATCAAAGTGGCAAGGATTCTAACGCGGAGGGTTGGCGAGAGTAAGGACACAGGCAGACACTACTAACTGGAGTAGAAAGGCCTGCACTGCTTTCTGGAGAATGGCTTGGCAACACATAGAGACCAAGAGCTTTAAAACAAGTCTATGCCTTCACCCTTTCACTCATTGGTTTCACTTCTAGAATTTAGCCTAAGGAAATAATTAGATAGCCATGCAAATATGTAAGTTCAAGGATATTTACCGAAGGTCCGGGCACTGTGGCTCACACCTGTAATCCCAGCACTTTGGGAGTCCGAAAGAGGCGGGCAGATTACCTGAGGTCAGGAGTTGGAGACCAGCCTGGATAACATGGTGAAACCCCGTCTCTACTAAAAATACAAAAATCAGCCAGGCATGTGCCTGTAATCCCAGCTACTCAGGAGGCTGAGGCAGGAGTAGCTTGAACCCGGGAGGCAGAGGTTGCCGTGAACCGAGACCACACCACTGCACTCCATCCTGGACAACAGAGTGAGACTCCATCTCAAAAAAAAAAAAAAAAAGAAGAAGAAGAAAAAGAAAAAAAAAGAATATTTACCACAGCTCAGTTTATTATATGTTTAAAAATTGAAGGCCAGGTGTGGTGGTACACACCCGTAATCCCAGAGCTTTGGGAGGCCGAGGCAGGAGGATGCCGTGAGCCCAGGAATTCAAGGTTATAGTGAGCTATGTGTGTGCCACTGCACTCCAGCCTGAATGACAGAGCAAGACCCTGTATCTGAAAAAACAAAAAGCAAATTGAGACCCACCTAAACATGCTATAATAGGAAATTGGTTTAAATGAACTAGTAGAATACTGGGTGACCATTATAAATGATGCTGGCTCACGGGCTTCCTAATGTGATACACTGGTACTCGTGCCCAAAAATGCATAAACACCAGACATACTCAAATTTAGGAACAGTCTACAAAACAACTGACCTGTATGCTTAAAAATGCCAATATCGGCCAGGCGTGGTGGCTCACGCCTGTAATCCCAGCACTTTGGGAGGCCAAGATGGGTGGATTGCCTGAGCTTAGGAGTTTGAGACCAGCCTGGGCACCATGGTGAAACCCCGTCTCTACTAAAATACAAAAAGTCAGCCAGGTGTGGTGGTGGGCGCCTGTAATCCCAGCTACTCAGGAGGCTGAGGCACGAGAATTGCTTGAACCCAGGAGGCAGAGGTTGCAGTGAGCCAAGATCGTGCCACTGCAATCTAGCCTGGACAACAAAGCGAAACTCTGTCTCAAAAAAAAAAAAAGTCAATATAATGAAAGGCAAAGTACATTTAAGGTACTGTACTCATATTAAAGGAAACTAAAAAGACTCAACAACTAAATGCAATGCAGGATGCCAAATGAGATCCTAGACCAAGGGAAGAAATTGTCATGAAGGACATTATGGGGCAATTGGCAGTACCTGAATTTGGACTGTCAATTAGATCATATATTACATCGGTCTAAGTTTCCTGATTTGGATAATTGTACTATATTATGTAAAAGAATGTTTTGTTCTTAGAAAATTTGCACTGATGGATTTAAGGGTAAAGGGTATCTTGTATGCAACTTACTCTCAAATGGTTCAGAAAAAAAATACAAATGTGTATTTATAGAGAAATAATGATAAAGTAAATGTGGTCAAATGATATTAGTGGATGAATCTGAGTGAAGGGTATCCTGGAATTCTTTTTAGTATTCTTGCCCCTTTCCCATGAGATTAAAAGTATTTTAAAATAAAAAGCTAAAAAAAGGAAGAAAGTGGTGCTGGCGAAGTATATTCCCCGGTAGGGGAAGGTTCTCAGCAGCAGCCATGAGTGCCTCAACACCAGGGAGAGCACAGCTGCCAGTGACACCTTCTGCCACCTTGGACTCTCAGTTCCCTGTGCTACTAGAGGAACTCGGTGTGTGGTTGACCCCAAAGTTGTCCTGGGTTGACTCAAGAAGGTAGGATGAGCATTTTGAGGCAAAGAATTCTCTTTTGTGATTTTATTTACTCCAATTTTGCATTCTGACTGGCATTCCCTGCATCCCAAGGACCTCGACAGCGGAGGGAGGCAGAGATGGAGGAAGTGAAAACTACCCAAATTCAGTGTTTGTTACAGATAATTCAGACTGCAAAATTTAGGGTAGACCGTGTTCATTTATCACTGATAATGACAGTCTTAACATTCCCCTATAACAGGAAGACCAAGATTTCCCCAAAACCAGCCAGCATCTGGCCCATTCCCCAGAAGGAGAAAAATAAGTCCTGGCAAGAGCCAAGATAAGGCCCAGAAGCCCCCTGGGTTCCTTTTGCCAAGGTGAATCGTTTCAAATTATGACAAGTTGCAGGTTCTCTGAGAAGCATCTGTAATAACCTGGCAAATTAAGCGTCCTCTCCTGGGAGGAGGAATACGGAACTCTGTAACCACCCAATACCTGTTTCCAGGTCCTGCCCCTGGCAGGAGAATTGCAAGGTGGCTGCCCTGTGCAAGGTAGCTCCCCTCCTATCATCTGCCCTCCAGGCACACCGTCCTACTTCCCCCTACTTCCCCAGGGGTTGTCAGGGACAGAAGGCCCCTCCTTCATCCCCCCTAGTGTTCCTCCACTCTTCCCCCGCCCCCCATTACTAGGGTGTCCAGGACATTGTGTGACTCAGGAAACAGCTCAGACGTGAGGCTTGCAGCAGGCCGAGGAGGAGGAAGAGGGGCAGTGGGAGCAGAGGAGGTGGCTCCTGTCCCAGTGAGAGCTCTGAGGGTCCCTGCCTGAAGAGGGACAGGGACCGGGGCTTGGAGAAGGGGCTCTGGAATGCAGCCCCCTTCACTGCTGCTGCTGCTGCTGCTGCTATGTGTCTCAGTGGTCATAACCAGAGGTGAGGCATGGTGTGGGTGAGGTGGGGGGACCCATCTCCCTTAGGAGGATGTCCAGTGGGGTGGGGGAAGAGGGCCAAGCCCCAGGCTGTGTGAGGGATGCTGGATGGAGGAGATCCTCACTGCCCAAATAGAGATGGCCTCCAGGGAAAGACGGCTCTGCCCATGGAGCTGCTTTGGGCCTGGTGCCAGGGGTGGTGACTGCTGGGGGATGGGTGAGAGGGTGCCCACCTCCAAGAAGAACCTCGTCAGCACTGGCACTGGAGGACTCTTGCAGCCATAGGGAAGAGGGGAAGAGGGAACACACTGACCACCTGCTTGGGGAAGAGATGAGAGGGAAGCAGGAGATGGGGACATGAAAGGTCAGGCCTACTAAGTCCCTTTCTTAGTCTAGCTGTCCCCACCCCCCGGATGGCTCAATGCTGGGCCTTTCCGGGAGGAAATCTCTTCGAAGTCTCAGCCATTCACCTCCCCGGAGCCACCTCCGCCCCCCTTCTGACCCCTGTTGTCTTGCTTCCAAGAGATGGAGTCCGAGCCTGGACTTGGGAGGCCAGAGAATAAACAGGAAAGGGGGGTAGGGATTAGTAACTGGGATGGAGGGCACTGGGGCTGGGGCTGGGTACCATGTGGAGAGTGGGGACAGGTGTGAAGAAGAGGTGGTTTAGAGCACCTGCGGGAGCTGCTGTGGGCAGGTCTCTCAGGAGCACCTAGAAGAGGAAAGGTGGAGGCACAGCACCTAGGGCTTCCACCGCGCCTGCCTCTCCACCCTCAGGGCTGCTGTGTGGGAGTTTCCCAGAACCCTGTGCCAACGGAGGCACCTGCCTGAGCCTGTCTCTGGGACAAGGGACCTGCCAGTGAGTGTACCTTGCAGGAGTGGGAGACTGGAGAGAAAGGGGGAGGGAGAGCAGTGGGGGAGAGGTGAGGAATTGAGACCAAAGAAGAAACGGAGGAAGTGAAGGAGATGAAGGGAAACAAATGAAGGCAGAGGAGGGAGTGGGCAAGAATATGAAGAGGGACCAGAGATGTGAGTTTTCCTCTCCTCCCCTGCCCAGGTGTGCCCTTGGCTTCCTGGGTGAGACGTGCCAGTTTCCTGACCCCTGCCAGAACGCCCAGCTCTGCCAAAATGGAGGCAGCTGCCAAGCCCTGCTTCCCGCTCCCCTAGGGCTCCCCAGCTCTCCCTCTCCATTGACACCCAGCTTCTTGTGCACTTGCCTCCCTGGCTTCACTGGCGAGAGATGCCAGGCCCAGCTTGAAGACCCTTGTCCTCCCTCCTTCTGTTCCAAAAGGGGCCGCTGCCACATCCAGGCCTCAGGCCGCCCACAGTGCTCCTGCATGCCTGGATGGACAGGTAAGCGCTGCTAGGGGCGGCCAGGAGGGGACAGGCAGGAGCAACGGGCTAGGCTGTGGGTGGGGAAGATGGAACTGGAGCCTGAGAAACTGCAAGCCGTTTGAAGACAGAAGCCATGAGAATCAACATGCCAATTCTTGGCAATCCACTTACCCACGACCAACATTCAGCAGCATGATTGTACTGATTGCTAAAATGTTAAAATATTTCCAAATTAAGGGTGCCATGAGCCCCCTTTGTGCACCATCCTGATGCCTATCCTAGCCCCCTTAATCTCCCCCCTGCCTAGCAGCTAAAGGGTCATTGCTCTGCATACCAGGGGTCCTCCAGGCTTTTGCATTCTGAACATCTGAATGGCTCCCATTCTGAGTGGAGGGAGCCATTATATCACCTGAGAAAACTGCAGTGGTGGGAGGGGCACCGGGAAGGAGGGATGTGACCCAGAGAGTGGAGTGGGGGCCGCCCCAGGAGGAGGGGTGTAACCCTGGGGCAAGCTTAGTGCTTCAGACTAGGGGCTCTGCGCCAGCCCCTGGATCCAAATGCCAGCTCTGCCACTGACCAGCTACATGACCTCATATAAGATATTTTAGCTTTCTGGTGTTCAGTTGTCAGCTGACAAACAGGGAGAGTAATGGTCACACTTCATAAGGTTGCTGAGAGGACACAAGGGGCCGATGCTCAGGAAGTGCTTGCTCAGCTCAGCACCTGGCACCTCCACTGCTGCCGCCATTACCACTGGTGCACATGGACTGTGAAGTGAATCTCCAGGTGCCTAAACCCACTTAAAGTTTAGGAAATCAGGATGAGAAAGGCAAAGTGGCTCACCCAAGGGTATACAACCGGTTGTGGCACAGCAAGGTGCCACCTGAGTCTCCTGCCTGCAGACGTGAGGTGCTTTTCACCTCCCCCAAGATCACCCACATCCGATTTTCTCAGGCAAGGCCAATTTGCAATACTCTCATCATCACTTTAGAAGATATGGTCACTCCAGATAGACCCTCCCAAGCCATGACATCGCTGAGAGCAGGGGTGATGGAACAGAGCAAAGAGAGTGTGGTAATAAAGGGAAGGAAATATGAAAATGAGACCCAGAGATAATCCAGAATGAGCACTGGGTAACCTCAGATGGGCTAGAATTCATTCAATGCTAGAAACGGCTCCCTCTGTCCTCTGCCTCAGGTGAGCAGTGCCAGCTTCGGGACTTCTGCTCAGCCAACCCATGTGTTAATGGAGGGGTGTGTCTGGCCACGTACCCCCAGATCCAGTGCCACTGCCCACCGGGCTTCGAGGGCCATGCCTGTGAACGTGATGTCAACGAGTGCTTCCAGGACCCAGGACCCTGCCCCAAAGGCACCTCCTGCCATAACACCCTGGGCTCCTTCCAGTGCCTCTGCCCTGTGGGGCGGGAGGGTCCACGTTGTGAGCTGCGGGCAGGACCCTGCCCTCCCAGGGGCTGTTCGAATGGGGGCACCTGCCAGCTGATGCCAGGGAAAGACTCCACCTTTCACCTCTGCCTCTGTCCTCCAGGTGTGTCCTCACAGGGGATCTCCGGCCGCCCCTCTCTCTGGGCAGGGCAGGATGTCTCCCTTGGATCCCCTTCCCCCAGCTGATCCCATGACCCTATCAGGTTTCATAGGCCCGGACTGTGAGGTGAATCCAGACAACTGTGTCAGCCACCAATGTCAGAATGGGGGCACTTGCCAGGATGGGCTGGACACCTACACCTGCCTCTGCCCAGAAACCTGGACAGGTGAATTGTTTAAGCCACATTCATGACACCCATGGCCCAGAGAGTTGGCCCCTGGCCTCCCCTACTCATAGGGCTCCCAGCCTTAGCCCTTGTTCCCTTCCCAACCCCCTGCAGGCTGGGATTGCTCCGAAGATGTGGATGAGTGTGAGACCCAGGGTCCCCCTCACTGCAGAAACGGGGGCACCTGCCAGAACTCTGCTGGGAGCTTTCACTGCGTGTGCGTGAGTGGCTGGGGGGGCACAAGCTGTGAGGAGAACCTGGATGACTGTATTGCTGCCACCTGTGCCCCGGGATCCACCTGCGTTGACCGGGTGGGCTCTTTCTCCTGCCTCTGCCCACCTGGACGCACAGGTATGGGGGTAGAGGGTATCAGGAGGTGGGAGGTAGAGAAGGAGGGTGAGAGAAGCACCAGGAGGACTGCTAGGAGCTTCAAGTGGCCTCTGAGAGCCTCACCCCCTCTTACCCCTCCAGGACTCCTGTGCCACTTGGAAGACATGTGTCTGAGCCAGCCGTGCCATGGGGATGCCCAGTGCAGCACCAACCCCCTCACAGGCTCCACACTCTGCCTGTGTCAGCCTGGCTATTCGGGGCCCACCTGCCACCAGGACCTGGACGAGTGTCTGATGGGTGAGGCCACTCCCACTTCAGAGCCTCTCTGAGCCTCAGACAGGCCTCTGCACTGAAGACAGAAAAGGGCAGATTGCTTTTCCAATTAAAAAACCAAACATCTTTTTCCTCGAATTTGCCCAGATTTGGCATCCCTTGCCTACATGACCCTGTCTCCAATGCTCAGCCCCTCAGTCCCCATGAATTTGGTCCCTTATTTCCTCTCCATCTTAAAGACACAAGCCCCTTCCCCAATTTGGTCTCGTCTGCCACATGCAAGCCCCCACACCTTCCCTGACAGTCTGACCTCCTTGCCCTTCCCGCCCTGACCCCTGTGGACTCCCAGCTCTTCTCTCCTCCCAGCCCAACAAGGTCCAAGTCCCTGTGAACATGGTGGTTCCTGCCTCAACACTCCTGGCTCCTTCAACTGCCTCTGTCCACCTGGCTACACGGGCTCCCGTTGTGAGGCTGATCACAATGAGTGCCTCTCCCAGCCCTGCCACCCAGGGAGCACCTGTCTGGACCTGCTTGCCACCTTTCACTGCCTCTGCCCACCAGGTACCAGCTGGGTGGGGCCTTGGGTGGGGAAAACAGGGAACTAGTCCTGAACCCACTAGGAATGCCCCCTCCAGAGTAAGGACAGCCTCAGGCCAATTGGCATAAGTTACCACAGATGCTTCTCTCTCTACCCCCAGATGAAAACCCAGGGACAGCCGTGACCCCTAGTAGAAGGCTTACCACAGATGGTAGTGAGGTTATGCATTCCTCAATTTGGGGGGGAGCTGCCATTCATTTCATGGTCGTCATAGAGGCTGCACAACCTGGTCCACTGTACAGCCCAGCAAGAGAGGGTAGAAGAGCAGTTCATAAACTTTCTGTGCCTCAGCCTTTGCTCAGGTCAACCCAGAATACTCCCTCTAATCATAGAAACTCTCCCATGTAGAGATTCAAGGTAATCCCTTAAAATCCCAGAAGCCCTGTGATACAACAGGAAAATCTGGTACAACAAGAAAAAAATTGCTGCAAGACAGCACCGACCTCCAGGCTAGTTTTAAGGGGGAAAAGCCACCCCAGGGAGAGAGCAACAGAGCCAACATCAAGGAGCTGAATGAAATCAGAAAAACAATCGCCAACTTTATGCCAGGTACTGTCTGAGCATCTTACAGTCATTGTCTCATCTACTTATTACAATAACCCTATGAGGTCAGCACTGCCCATTTTATAACTGAAGAAACTGAGGCACAGAGAGTTTAAGTGACTTGTCCAAGGTCACCCAGCTAGCAAGTGGCAGAGCTGAGATTCAAACCAAGGGCTTCAACAATTATAACCGCTACCCCATATTGACTTTCTAAACTGAGCGGCACCCAAAGATACTGGCTCTGGTCACCGCACAGACAATCATAGAGGAATAAGAGAAAACGGTTCGGTAACCCAAGGGACAACGTTGTAGATATCAAGGAGCTTCAGAAGCAGACTCCTCAGGCAAGAAGAGAAAGGAAGCCAAGGTCCAGAGGTTGATCCCACCTCAATTCAGGATGAGACAGTGGAGACCAGGATGAACCCGAAGCAACGAGACAAATATAGGAGCAACAAGCTTCCCAGATGCACTTCAAATTCCTCCACTTTGGGATCTCTGTTCTCCCTGGCATGGAGGCCCGCCCAGGCAGAACAAGAGGCGGGACTCATTCTCCAAGCCAATTTGTTCCTATTTGTACCCTGAGGTCCTCCAGGCTGATCAGCCTGCCCTGGTGAGCCCCGCCCTCTATATACACAGGAATGACCACAAAAAAGCCTTGCAGTCCTCCCGCAGGTCCCCAGCAAGCACCCTGTTCCCTGGCCTGTCACACCTCAAGGAGCAGGGCCACACACTGCAAAGCAGCGGGGCCTCAGGGTTCATCTTGTTCAACCCCATGCAGAAAGCACCTCGGGGGAGGACCGCCTGAGCGGGGCAAGTCAGGAGCAGGGCCAATTCTAGAACACAGGTCTCCCAGGCAGACCTGGCTGAGCCACAGCCCTCATGACCCCCATGTCCCCAGGCTTAGAAGGGCAGCTCTGTGAGGTGGAGACCAACGAGTGTGCCTCAGCTCCCTGCCTGAACCACGCGGAATGCCATGACCTGCTCAACGGCTTCCAGTGCATCTGCCTGCCTGGTGAGTACAGATGCCTCTCTGGCCACCCTCAGACCCCAGGCCTCTGAACCTGCAGAGTTCAGGCCCAGCAATCACCCAAGGCCTCTTGAAGCTCTCTCTAGCCTAGCCAAGGAGTCCTCCAAATCTGTCTTTGCTCCCCCAAATCTCTACTGTTATATCCCCAAATCTTCCCTTGCTTACTTGCCCATTCTCATCTCTGTCCTGCCAAATCACCCAAAGATCCCTCCTTTCCAGCCCTCCTGCACAGCCTCTGTGTGTGCATGTTGAGGTCCCAGGCTGGTCTTGGCACTCTCATCATAAACCCGGGGAAAGCTGCCCCAAGCCTTTCTTCTCCAGCCTCACCGGACACCCCTCTGTCCCCTGCTATTATAATAACTACATTTATTCACCACTTACTCCAGGCTAGCCATTTGGCTGAGTACTTTTCAGGCGTTATGTCATTTAATCTTTTTAACAGTACTATGAGGTAGGTTCCATTATTATTACCCTTTTACACAGAACGAACAGGAAACTGGGGCCTAGAGGATTGACCAGCTTGCCTAAAGTGACACAGCTGGCAGGTGACTGAGCTTCACCTTTTCTGCATCACTCTCCTGTCACCCCACGCCCACCCACCCCAGGTGTCTTCTCTGGGAAGCTCTGCAAGTTCACCTTTCCTGGCAAGGGAAGGCGCCATGCTGTGCCTCCCTCGATGACCTTGGCCTCCTCTCCCCACCCACTTCCGCCCCACCAGGATTCGCTGGCACCCGATGTGAGGAGGATATCGATGAGTGCAGAAGCTCTCCCTGTGCCAATGGTGGGCAGTGCCAGGACCAGCCTGGAGCCTTCCACTGCAAATGTCTCCCAGGTAAACTGGGGCACACACTGTGGGGGACAGCGGGGGCAGGAGGCAGACATCCATGCAGGTCCCTGACCTTCCTGCTGTGCCACAGGCTTTGAAGGGCCACGCTGTCAAACAGAGGTGGATGAGTGCCTGAGTGACCCATGTCCCGTTGGAGCCAGCTGCCTTGATCTTCCAGGAGCCTTCTTTTGCCTCTGCCCCTCTGGTTTCACAGGTTAGCAGGGGAGGCATTGGAGAGAACTGGCAGAATATTTTATTCCATTTGGGTTGGGGCAGAGTTCATTGGTGGGTGTTTGATGGTTGGGATGTGAGAATAGAATGAGAATGGTATCCCTTAAAGTTATTTAGTGTAAAACCTGCACAATTGTACAACCATGGGGACAAGGGCAGGGGTTACCATAGGGCCCACATGGGCCCAATGTAAATGGTGTGATTGCGGCTTGGGAGCAGAGGATGGGGCTCAAAGAAAAGGCATTCACTTGCTTATTCAGCAAGCACTTACTAAGTGCCTACTATGCCAGATGCAGAGGCAAACCTGAGTAAGACAGTTGCCATCCTCATGTGACTTCAAGTCTAATACAGAGAGACCAACAAGTCTCCTGTTGGTTATAGCCCACAGAGGTGCTCTGAGAGAAAAATGTGCAGGATGTTACAAGAGCACAGAGGACCAGCCAACCCAGACTAAAAATGGAGGAGGTGATGGCTGAGATGAGTCTTGAAAGATAAGCAGAGGCTGGGCGCGGTGGCTCATGCCTGTAGTCCCAGCACTTTGGGAAGCCGAGGCGGGTGGATCACCCGAGATTAGGAGTTCGAGACCAGCCTGGCCAACATGGTGAAACCTCGTCTCTATTAAAAATACAAAAATTACACTTTGGGAGGCCGAGGTGGGTGGATCATGAAGTCAGGAGATCGAGACTACCCTGGCTAACACGGTGAAACCCCATCTCAACTAAAAATACAAAAAATCAACCGGGCGTGGTGGCGGGCGCCTATAGTCCCAGCTACTCTGGAGGCTGAGGCAGGAGAATGGCGTGAACCCAGGAGGTGGAGCTTGCAGTGAGCCGAGATCGCGCCACTGCACTCCAGCCTGGGTGACAGAGCAAGATTCCATCTCAAAAAAAAAATAAAAAATACAAAAATTAGCCGGGCATGGTGGCAGGCGCCTGTAATCCCAGCTACTGGGGAGGCTGAGGCAGAATAGCTTGAACCCAGGAAGCAGTGGTTGCAGCCAGCCGAGATCACTCCACCACACTCCAGCCTGGGTGACAGAGCAAGATTCCATCTCAAAAAAAAAAAAGGAAGGAAGGAAGGAAAGAAGGAAGGAAGGAAGGAAGGAAGGAAGGAAGGAAGGAAGGAAGGAAGGAAGGGAAGGAAGGGAAGGAAATGAAGGAAAGGAGGAAAGGAGGAAATGAGGAAAAGAGAGAAAGAAAGAAAGATGGATGGGCAGGAGTTTGTCTAAATAGAGTGCCAGATAGCATGTTTTAGCTGGAGACACCTGCATGTGCAAAGACACAGACGGAAGAAATGCCCACCCCATTTAAGGAACTGTAAGAAAGCCAGAGTTAAGGGTACAGCAAGGCAAAGATGAGAAACGCAGCTGTTGTACAAATGTCATGTCCTGCGGGACTGTGCGTATCATTCCGAGAAAGTTAAACAATATCTTAAAGGCAATAGGGACCCATTGAAGGACAGGTTCATGGGTTCATGGGGAGTGAGTAAGGCAAGCATAAGAAGTGGCTTTTGGCCCAATGAAGGATGTGGAGGAGCTGTTTTCTTTTTGACCCATCTTCCCATCCCAGGCCAGCTCTGTGAGGTTCCCCTGTGTGCTCCCAACCTGTGCCAGCCCAAGCAGATATGTAAGGACCAGAAAGACAAGGCCAACTGCCTCTGTCCTGATGGAAGCCCTGGCTGTGCCCCACCTGAGGACAACTGCACCTGCCACCATGGGCACTGCCAGAGGTAACATCTTCCAGGCCCTCCCCATCTGCCCCCTCCTTTGGGCTCCCTTCGCTAGGACAGGAGAAGACAGCCAGTGAGATGTAGGTCTGTGAGAAATGACCAGTGAGGAAAAGGAAGGAGATGGCAAAGTTCTTGGGGCAAGGCAGTGGGAGGGCTCAACTGGTAAGTGTTATCCAAGGAGAAGAGAGTCCACAAAACCCGGTGGAAACAGAGGACCAGGGGGTCAGAGCAGAAAGAAGAGCATTAAATCCCAGGGCGAATTAATCATTCATTAGAAAAATATCTGCTGAGGCCGGGCGCAGTGCTGATTACGGTCTCATGCTGGTAATCCCAGCACTTTGGGAGGCCGAGGTGGGCAGATCACCTGAGATCAGCAGTTCAACACCAGCCTGGCCAATATGGTGAAACCCTGTAGCTACTGAAAATGCAAAAATTAGCTGGGCATGGTGGCGCACCTGTAATCCCAGCTACTTGGGAGGCTGAAGCGGAAGGATCGCTTGAACCCAAGAGGCGGAGGTTGCAGTGAGCCAAGATCATGCCACTGCACTCCAGCCTGGGTGACAGAGCAAGACTCCGTCTCAAAAAAAAAAAATCTGCTGAGCACCTACTTTGTGTGGCTACTGTTCCAGGCCCTGGGGGAAACACAAAGCAAAAGAGATAAAGCAACTGCTCTCATGGAGCTTTCATTCTAACGAAGAAAGACAGAAAATAAGCAAGTTACACAAAGAATATATATATATATATATATGCACATATCTAGTTGGAGAAAATGAGCAGGTGTTGGGGAGGATGGGGGCGGTGCTGAGAGCAAAGTCACTGAAGAAAGAGGCCAGAATCTCAGGGCCAAAAGAAGGAGTCACAGGGGTCCAGGCAGCAGGGAGGGGAACAGATGCAGTAGGAGAAGAGAAAAACCCTCCCCTTTCGCTTTACAACCAGATCCTCATGTGTGTGTGACGTGGGTTGGACGGGGCCAGAGTGTGAGGCAGAGCTAGGGGGCTGCATCTCTGCACCCTGTGCCCATGGGGGGACCTGCTACCCCCAGGCCTCTGGCTACAACTGCACCTGCCCTACAGGCTACACAGGTGAGACCCTCCCTAAACCATATACACCTTGTGCTGGTCACCCCCTAACTCAAGGATAAGGCAGGTGACCACGGGCCCTGAGTCTCAGTCACCACTAAGGAGAACTGGGCTGCAGGGGACACGGGTGATGTGTGGGAAGTGGTGAGAAAGGAGGTTGATGGGAGAGAATAATAGGGTTGGGGATGAAGAAGGGAAGGAAAAGGAAAGAGGAGGAGAGTGGAGGGAGGGAAGGGGGACACCCTTTCTCAGTCCCCACCTGTTTCCTTCAGGACCCACCTGTAGTGAGGAGATGACAGCTTGTCACTCAGGGCCATGTCTCAATGGTGGCTCCTGCAACCCTAGCCCTGGAGGCTACTACTGCACCTGCCCTCCAAGCCACACAGGGACCCAGTGCCAAACCAGCACTGACTACTGTGTGTCTGGTGAGTGCCCACTGTGTCATGGGGCTGGAGGCCACAGGAGAATGAGGAACTGGGGAGGGTATGCTTGTGTCATATTTTTTAAACTTTAATTGGACAGACCAGCCTGGGAAACATAATGAAACTCCATCTCTAAATTAGCTGGGCACACAGTGGCTAAGGCCTGTAGTCTCAGATACTCGGGAGGCTGAGGTGGGAGGATGACTTGAGCCCAGAAGGTTGAGGCTGCAGTGAGCTGTGATGGCACCACTGCCTGAGTAACAGAGCAAGACCCTATCTAAAAAAAATTAAGTATCATATAAATAAAGACTAATTGGATGGCAGTGAGCTGTTGTTTTGATGGGGGGGCTGTATGTCCTATGTACAGTGTGACTGAGGTCACAGGCCAGGTTACAGGCAAGGAACCCAAACCCTCACAGCCTCCTCTCTCCAGCCCCGTGCTTCAATGGGGGTACCTGTGTGAACAGGCCTGGCACCTTCTCCTGCCTCTGTGCCATGGGCTTCCAGGGCCCGCGCTGTGAGGGAAAGATCCGCCCCAGCTGTGCAGACAGGTGAGCAGGGCCCAAAGACCCCTAGAAGGGAGAAAGCCCCTCAGCCTTCCCACCCCTCCTCTCATCTCCCCCTGGGTTCCAGGCTGCCTCCCACCCTACACCCCTCGTTCCGCCTTCCCTCCTGGCTTGCCACCTCCCTGTGGTTGCCTCCCGACAACATCACACACTACCTTCCCCTTGTTTCCTGAACTTCTTCCTATCATGCCCTGTCTCTGTCTTGTTCAGCCCCTGTAGGAATAGGGCAACCTGCCAGGACAGCCCTCGGGGTCCCCGCTGCCTCTGCCCCACTGGCTACACCGGAGGCAGCTGCCAGGTGAGGGCCATTGAAGCCAGGCGTGCTGAGAAGGGAAGTGGCTGGGAGGGAAACCAGGGAGGGTCACCTGGTCCCAGCCATTCAGGAGAAAGTTTCTGAAGTGAGGGATTTCGAGGAGCTGGAGTGGACAGAGGACCATCTCTGGGCTGGGAATCTGATGCTGTGTCCTGCCTCACGCTCCCTCCCACCCCTCAGACTCTGATGGACTTATGTGCCCAGAAGCCCTGCCCACACAATTCCCACTGCCTCCAGACTGGGCCCTCCTTCCACTGCTTGTGCCTCCAGGGATGGACCGGGCCTCTCTGCAACCTTCCACTGTCCTCCTGCCAGAAGGCTGCGCTGAGCCAAGGTAACCAACCCCAGCACTGACTGGAGAGCAGATGAAGAAAACATGGGTGTTCTCACCTGCCCCATTCCTGCGGGCTTCCACACAACCTTTGGCCAAAACAACCACCTGAGAATCAAAACCACACAGACAAATCAGTTCTTGATTGCACAGGTGTTGAACTGTGCAATCAGAAAAGCCTAACACAATTCCTGTTACCTCATTTAACACAATTCAAGCAACACCAACCAGCCCATTCCACAGGATTCCAGTTTAACCCAACCATGAGGGACATGACTCAAGGTGGAGCAACTCAACTCTGTTCTGATCATCATAACCCAGGCAGAGTGGACCACACTTAATCCAGCTACACTCAATGCATTTCACCCCACTCCACTCACTTCGATGTCACGCCAACCTCTTTGTAAAATAACACTAAAATAAGGTTTGATATGAGAAGAACTCAGGAAAGAGACTATGATGGAGTTAAGGGATAGCTGATGGGAATCACAGGGAGAGAATATTAAAGGAATGCAGAACTCAGGGGACAGACTTAAGCCACATGTCCTCACCTGAGGCATACCTTGAATTATTTCTTGCTCAAGCCTTGTTTTAAGCCAAGAAAACAGTTGCTTTAACACTGTGATAAGCTTTAGAGGTATGTCTCCAATATTCTGGCAGAAAGGGTGAGGAGAGAGGTAAAACATTCTAATTTCTTCAGTGCCAGGAGTTATTAACTCCTTGGGCCCAGACCAGTCTCCACCCAGGAATGTTAGTGGTCCCCAAGGTAAAGGCCTCTACACCCAGAGATTGGGCCCTGAATATATCCTTCCTCCTCCCCACTTACCTTATTTTTTTTTTTTTTTTGAGATGGAGTCCCAGTCTGTCACCCAGGGTGGAGTGCAGTGGCACGATTTCAGCTCACTGCAACCTCCACCTCCTAGGTTCAAGTGATTCTCCTGCCTCAGCTTCCCAAGTAGCTGGGATTCGTGTGCCACCATGCTCAGCTAATTTTTTTTTTTTTGAATTTTTAGTAGAGATGGGGTTTCATCATGTTGGCCAGACTGGTCTCGAACTCCTAACCTCAGTGATCCAACCGTCTCAGCCTCCCAAAGTGCTGGGATTACAGGTGTGAGCCACTGTGCCCGGCCACATCCCCACTTAGCCTTTTTGTTTGTTTGTTTTTTTGAGATGGAGTCTTGCCCTGTAGCCCAGGCTGGAGTGCAATGGCACGATTTTGGCTCACTACAACCTGTGCCGCCCAGGTTCAAGTGATTTTCCTGCCTCAGCCTCCCAGGTAGCTGGGATTACAGGCGCCTGCCACAACGCCCGACCAATTTTTTGTATTTTTAGTAGAGACGGGGTTTCACCATGTTTGCCAGGCTGGTCTCAAACTCCTGACCTGGTGATCCACCTGCCTCGGCCTCCCAAAGTGCTGGGATTACAGGCGTGAGCCACGGCGCCCGGCCCCCCACTTATCTTTGTATATCCCTGTTTATCTCTCTCCCCAGGCATAGACGTTTCTTCGCTTTGCCACAATGGAGGCCTCTGTGTCGACAGCGGCCCCTCCTATTTCTGCCGCTGCCTCCCTGGATTCCAAGGCAGCCTGTGCCAGGATCCTGTGAACCCATGTGAGTCCAGGCCTTGCCAGAATGGTGCCACCTGCATGGCCCAGCCCAGTGGGTATCTCTGCCAGGTGAGAGGGTCTGCAGGAGAAGGGGGAGGAAAGACAAGGGTGGGCTGGATGGGAGAGACAGTAGTGATTGAGGGAAGACCTAATGCATCCATTTCTCCTCCCTTTTTTTTTTTAACCCCACACACCCAACTAACCACAAAGTCATGCCACTTTATATCCTGAAGTTTTCTCAAGTCTGTGCTTTCACCCTCGCCCTTTGTCCCACTGCCTGAGTCCTGACCTTTGTTGCGTTCCAGGTAGATACTTGCATCAGCCTCCTAACTATAGTCCCTGCCTCCACACTTGTCCTTCTATAGGTTCAGCCTTTACCCCGTGGCCAGGGTACTCTACTGAAAATGTCCAGTTGACCTGTCTCTCCCCTGCTGAACCTTCAGGGGCTGCCTGCCTCATTCAGAATAAAGTCCAAGGCCTGCATGACCCAGCCCTGCCTGCCTCTCAGGCCTCAGCTCTCCCCATCCCACCCTTCTACTCTCTGCTCCTGCAACACAAAACTGCTGCTGACTTTGCCACATACCCCATACTGATTCTTGCCTCTCAGCCTTTATCCCTGCTATTGACACTACCTGGAATGGCCTTCCCAACCCCTCCTCCACGGGCTAGTGTTAAGGAGGTACCTTCCTCAGGAAGATGTCCCTAACTTCTCCCCAGGCTGGATTAGGGCCTCTTCTTCGCGGTCCAGGTCACTAAGCCGAGAGAGGCAAAGCTGGCATTCAAATCTAAGCAGCCTGATTCATATGCTCAGAACCACAACTTTTGTGTGTGTGTGTGGTTGCCATTTTATTTTCTTTTGTTATTGACAAACGGTAGTCGTACATATCTATGGGGTACATGTGAGTTTTTGGGTTTTTTTTTTTTTTTTTCGTTTTTGGAGACAGAGTCACTCTATCCCCCCAGCTGAAGTGCAGTGGCACGATCTTGGCTCACGGCAACCCCCGCCTCCCAGGTTCAAGCAGTTCTCATGTCTCAGCCTCTCGAGTAGCTGGGATTACAGGCACGCACCACCACGCCTGGCTAATTTTCGTATTTTTAGTAGAGATGGGGTTTCACCATGTTGGGCAGGCTGGTCTCAGAACTCCTGACCTCAGGTGATCCACCCGCTCAGCCTGCCAAAGTGGTAAGATTACAGGTATGAGCCACTGCACCTGGCCACATGTGATATTTTGATACATGCATACAATGTATCATGATCAAATCAGGGTAATTGGGGTATCTATCATCTCAAACATTTATCATTTCTTTGTGTTGAGAACATTTCAAATCTTCTCTTCTAGTTATTTTGAAATACAAATTGTTAACTATCATCATCCTTCTCTGCTATCTAACACTAGAACTTATTCCTTCTATATGACCATAATTTTGTATCCATTAACCAACCTCTCTTCATCTCCCCCTCCCTGCCACCCTTTCTAACCTCTGGTAACCATCATTCTACTCTACTTCCATGAGACTAACATTTTAGCTCCCACATACGAGTGAGGAGCAATATTAGACATGCAATAGGAGGCTGATGCAAGTATCTACCTGGAATGCAAGAAAGGTCAGGACTAACTAAGGCAGTGGCACAGAGGTGAAGGTGAGAGACATGCAATATTTGGCTTTCTGTGCCTGGCTTATTTCACTTAACATAATGTCCTTCAGTTTCATCCATGTTGCTGAAAATGATAGGATTTCATTCTTTTTCTGGCTGAATAATATTCCATTGTGTATATATGCCACAGTTTCTTTTTTCCATTCGTTTGTTGATGGCACTTCGGTTAATTCCATATGTTAGCTATTGTGAACAGTGCTGCAATAAATATGGGGATGCAGATATCTCTTCAAGATACTGATTTCCTTTGGATATATAATCAACAGTAGATTGATCATATGGTAGATCTATTTTTAATTTTTGAGAAACTTCCATGCTTTTCTCTGTACTGGCTGTGTTAGTTTACATTCCCACCAACAGTGTATGAGGGTTTCCTTTTCTCTGCATCCTTGCCAGCATCTGCTATTTTTTGTATTTTTTTTTTCCTTTTTGAGACAGAGTCTTGCTCTGTGGCCCAGGCTGGATCACAGTGACTTGATCTCAGCTCACTGCAACCTCTGCCTCCCAGATTCAAGCGATTCTTGTGCTTCAGCCTCCCAAGTAGCTGAGATCACAGGCGTGGACCACCACGCTTGGCTAATTTTTTGTATTTTTAGTAGAGATGGGGTTTCACCATGTTGGCCAGGATGGTCTCGAACTCCTGACCTCAAGTGACCTTCCCGCCTCAACCTCTGAAAGTGTTGGGATTACAGGCATGAGCCACCACACTTGGCCCTTGTCTTTTCAATAATAGCCACTTTAACTGGTGTGAGATGATATCTCATTGTGGTTTTGATTTACATTTCCCTGATTTGCATCCATATACCTGTTGGCCGTTTGTATGTCTTCTTTTGAGAAATGTCTGTTCAGATCATTTGCCCATTTTTTAAACCACATTATTTGTCGGTGGTGGTAGTGGTGGTGTTTGCTGTTGAGTTCCTTATATATTCTGATTATTAATCCCTTGTCAGATAGATAGTTTGCAAATATTTTCTTCTATTCTATAGGTTGCCTCTTCACTCTGTTGTTTCCTTTGCTGCACAGACACTTTTTAGCTTGATGTAATCACATTTGTCTATTGTTGCTTTTGTTGCCTGTGCTGTTGAGGTCTTACCCAAAAAACTTTTGCACAGACCAATGTCTTGAAGCATTTCCCAAATGATTTTTTTTTTTTTTTTTTAGACAGAGTCTCGCACCTTCGCCTGGGCTGGAATGCAGTGGCGCGAATTTGGCTCACTGCAACCTCTGCCTCCCGGGTTCAAGCGATTCTCCTGCCTTAGCCTCCCAATTTGCTAGAATTACAGGCGCCCACCACCACGCCCAGCTATTTTTTTGTATTTTTAGTAAAGACAGGGTTTCACCATGTTGGCCAGGCTGGTCTCAAACTCCTGACCTTGTGTTTGAGGATTACAGGCGTGACCCACCGCACCTGGCCGATTTTTTTTTTTAGTGGCTTCATAGTTTCCAGTTGTACTTGTAAGGCTTTAATCTATTTTGTATATTATGACAGACAGAGGTTTAGTTTCTTTCTTTTTTTTTTTTTTTTTTTTGAGATGGAGTCTCGCTCTGTTGCCCAGTTGCCTAGTCTGGAGTGCAGTGGTATGATCTCAGCTCACTGCAACCTCCGCCTCTCGGGTTCAAGTGATTCTCCTGCCTCAGCCTCCTGAGGAGCTGGAACTACCAGCGCACACCACTACGCCTGGCTAATTTTTATAATTTTGGTAGAGGTGGGGTTTCACCATATTGGTCAGGCTGGTCTCAAACTCCTGACCTCAGGTGATCCACCTGCCTCTGCCTCCCAAAGTGCTGGGATTACAGGCGTGAGCCACCGCGCCTGGCCTAGGTTTAGTTTCTTCTGCATATGGATATCCAGTTTTCCCAGCACCATTTATTGAAGAGAGTGTCCTTTCCCCAATGTGTGTACTTGGTGCCTTTGTTGAAAGTAAGTTGACTGGCCGGGAGTGGTGGCTCATGCTTGTAATCCCAGCACTTTGGGAGGCCAAGGCGGGCAGATCACAAGGTCAGGAGTTCGAGACCAGCCTGACCAACATAGTGAAACCCCCATCTCTACTAAAAATACAAAAATTAGCCAGGAATGGTGGCATGCACCTGTAATCCCAGCTACTCATGAGGCTGAGGCAGGAGAATTGCTTGAACCTGGGAAGTGGAGGTTACAGTGAGCCAGATCGTGCCATTGCACTCCAGCCTGGGCAACAGAGCAAGACTCCATCTCAAAAAAAAATAAAGAAAAGAAAAGAAAAAAGAAAGTAAGTTGGCTGCAAATGTTTGGACTTGTTTTTCTGGGCTCTCTACTCCATTCCATTGGTCTATGTGTCTGTTTTTATGCCAGCACCATGCTGTTTTGGTTACTATAGCTTTATAGTATATTTTGAAGTTAGGTAGTGTGGTGCCTCTAGTTTTGTTCTTTTTGCTCAGGACTGCTTTGGCTATTTGGGTCTTTTACAATTCAGATAAACTTTAGGGTTGTTTTTTCTATTTCTGTAAAGAATATCATTGGTATTTTCATAGGGGTTGCATGACTCTGTAGATTACTTTGGTAAGCACAGACATTTTAACAGTATTCATTCTTCCAATCCATGAACACAGGATATCTTTCCATTTTTTTGTGTCCCCTTCAATTTATTTCATCAATGTTTTATAGCTGTCATTGCAGTACTCTTTCACTTCTTCGGTTAAATTTGTTTGTTTTTATTTTTCGTAACTATTATAAATGGGATTGCTTTCTTGATGTCTTTTTCAGATTGTTTGCTGTTAGTGTATAGAAATGCTACTACTTTTTCTACACTGATTTTGTATCCTACAGCTTTACTGAATTTGTTTATAACCAGTGTTTCCTTTAGGTTTTTCTAAATATAGGACTATGTCATCTGTGAACATGGATAATTTGATTTCTTCTTTTGCAATTTGGATGACCTTTATTTCTTTCTCCTGCCTAATTGCTCTGGCCAGGACTTCCAGTATTACCTTGAATAAAAATAGTGAAAGTGAGCATCCTTGTCTTGTTCCAGATCTTAGAGGAAAGGCTTTCAAATTTTCCCCATTCAATATGATGTTAGCTGTGGGTTTGTCATATATGACCTTTATTATTTTGAGATATAGAACTACAACTTTTTTTTTTTTTTTGAGACAGAGTCTTCTCTGTTGCTCAGGCTGGAGTGTAGTGGTGCAATCTCAGCTCACTGCAACCTCTATCTCCCAGGCTCAAGCACTTGGCCTGCCTCAGCCTCCCTAGTAGCTGAGATTACAGGTGCCTGCCACCACACCTAGCTAATTTTTTTTTTTTTTTTTGTATTTTTAGTAGAGATGGGGTTTCACCATGGTGGCCAGACCGGTCTCAAACTCCTGACCTCAAGTGATCCACCTGCCTTGACCTCCCAAACTGCTGGGATTACAGGCGTGAGCCACCGTGCCCAGCCAGAACCACAACTTTTGATAGAAGGCTCAAGACAGATCCCCTAACCTACTCTCTTTTTTCACTTTTTTATTTTCTTTTTTAACCTTTTATTATGAACATGTTCAAACATAAACAAAAGCAGTATACTGATCAGTAGTAAACCTCTGGGCACTCATTACTCAGCTTTACTTCTTCTTTTATGAAGCTCCCTCCTCCAAAACACCCCCATCACCTGTTCCTTCCAGCTCTCAGACCACTCCTTGGATTCTTTGTGAATTCCCTTTTCTCTCTTTGAAGCCTGCCTTCCTGGTACTCTACTCTTGCACACTCTCCTTCCTCTTGCAAGAAGCCAGCACATGGTACAGATCTTGCCAATGACCATTCTTTCACTAGCTGAGTGGCATGAAGAAGCAGAAAATGGTTGAAAGCATTGGTTATGGAGTCACAGACCTTCAATGATTCCCAGCTCTGCCACCTATAACTATTTGACTTGCACAAGTCACTTAACCTTTCGGAGACTCAGCTTCCTTACGTGCAAAGTAAAAATTGAATGAGATAAACCAAATAAAATGTCATTAGGGGGATTTTTAGGTTATGTTTATAAATCATGCAATAAACGCTAGCCATTTCTTTCCTCTGGTTGACTGAGAGCTTCCGGGAAATAGGAATGGGTTCTAACTTTCTTTGTATTCCTAGTGCCTAAAACAGTGCCTGACACAAAGTAGGCATTCAATAGATGCTTATGAATTAATAAAGTATGAGAGAGCTTGGTAGGTATTTAGCAGGGGAGGAAGGTTTTACCAAAAATGGTGCTGTGAGGCCGGGCGCGGTGGCTCACGCCTGTAATCCCAGCAGTTTGGGAGGCCAAGGCGGGCGGATCACGAGGTCAGGAGATCAAGACCATCCTGGCTAACACGGTGAAACCCCATCTCTACTAAAAATACAAAAAATTAGCTGGGCATGGTGGTGGGCGCCTGTAGTCCCAGCTACTCGGGAAGCTGAGGCAGGAGAATGGCATGAACCTGGGAGGTGGAACTTGGAGTGAGCCGAGATCGCGCCACTGCACTCCAGCCTGGGTGACAGAGCAAGCCTCCGTCTCAAAAAAAAAAAAAATGGTGCTGTGTTTGGTGGCAGTGTGTCATAGAGATTGTTTGGGACTGGTGAAGGTTGAGTTGTGTGTCGCCGAACAATTGTGTCTCATAGGGAGTTGAGATAGAAGGGTTATGACACATGGCCATGATGGATGGTGAGTTGAGTGATGCTGTTGAGCTGGAAGGTGGGGGACTGGACAGACTATCTTGAGCTGGGTCCCTTGTAGTGCTGGGTTGGGCTCATCCACTGGTTCCCTGTCTAACCCTCTTTGTCTGCAGTGTGCCCCAGGCTACGATGGACAGAACTGCTCAAAGGAACTCGATGCTTGTCAGTCCCAACCCTGTCACAACCATGGAACTTGTACCCCCAAACCTGGAGGCTTCCACTGTGCCTGCCCTCCAGGCTTTGTGGGGCTACGCTGTGAGGGAGACGTGGACGAGTGTCTCGACCAGCCCTGCCACCCCACAGGCACTGCAGCCTGCCACTCTCTGGCCAATGCCTTCTACTGCCAGTGTCTGCCTGGACACACAGGTGAGGCCCCAAGACAAGGGGCACAAGTGTGTCTGGAGCACAGCCGAGCAGGCCATGGAGAGAGAGCCAGATAGTCTCCACCCCTGCGGCAGCCATCACCTGGTCCGTCCCCTGCCTCCACGCCCACCCCCGCCCAGAAGAGATGCCCCAGGATCCCTTCACCTGCACATCTAGCACTGGGCCAACATCCAGGAATGAGCTAGGACAGAGGCAGTGACTGATACAGTGTGTGACGTCTAATCTCCCCCACAATTACAGGCCAATGGTGTGAGGTGGAGATAGACCCCTGCCACAGCCAACCCTGCTTTCATGGAGGGACCTGTGAGGCCACAGCAGGATCACCCCTGGGTTTCATCTGCCACTGCCCCAAGGCAAGTGACCACAAATCTGCCTTCTCTGTTGCCCCCTATACTGACAAAAGGCAAGAATACCTCAGTTGGAATCCCAGAAGGGACTGTGGGTGAGCACTGATGTGGAAATTATTGGAAAAAGCCATGCCAAGTTCACAGTGGCAAGTGTCTCTCAGAAGCAGTCAAAGGAAAGGCAGGATCAGTTGACAGCACGAATGGAATTTTCAGAAATCACAGGCGTTGCCTAAGGGAAGGTCAGGAGCTCCCAAAGCTCAAGCTGCGTGGTTGGTGGCCTCAGATAGGTTATTTTAACTCTGTGTGTGTTTGTGTATGTATTTATGGACCTCAGATGCATGGAATTAGACTAATCTTAAGCTTTGGTTCCTGATATGCTGACATTGGTTTATGCCTGGTCTTCTTTTATTTTATTATTCTAACAATGTAACACCCATGAACCTAACCCAAGAATTTCAATATTAATAATAACTTACATCTACTTAAGTCCTCCTCCTGTATCCTCTTCCCTCTCCAGAGGAAGAGGAAGACATGTGATCCTATTTTTAAGGAGTAAGATAATAATATAATAGCCGGCCAGGCACAGTGGCTCACGCCTGTAATCCCAGCACTTTGGGAGGCCGAGGCAGGCGGATCACCTGAGGTCGGGAGTTCCAGACCAGCCTGACAAACATGGAGAAACCCTGTCTCTACTAAAAATACAAATTAGCTGGACATGGTGGTGCATGCCTGTAATCCCAGCTATTGGGGAGGCTGAGGCAGGAGAATCGCTTGAACCCGGGAGGCAGAGGTTGCAATGAGCCGAGATCACACCATTGCACTCCAGCCTGGACAACAAGAGCAAAACTCTGTCTCAAAAAATAATAATAATAATAGTATTCTATTAACTAGCCTTCTAGGACTTGCACTATAATGCCACAGTCCATCAGGTTGTTGCACACAGCTGTGCTTCATCCATTTTCAGCAGAATGTAATATGTCATTGTGTGAAATTACCATGGGACATGGTTTCAACATCCACAAAATGATTAACTTGATGCTCTCTGAGGCGCCTTTTAGATATGAGAATCTAGGACCCCCTGCACCGTCTTAACCCAAGAGTTTGCTTGATGGGGAGTGGGAAGAATAATACGAGTTCCATCTCCAATATCTCCCCTTCCCTTCGCAGGGTTTTGAAGGCCCCACCTGCAGCCACAGGGCCCCTTCCTGCGGCCTCCATCACTGCCACCACGGAGGCCTGTGTCTGCCCTCCCCTAAGCCAGGCTTCCCACCACGCTGTGCCTGCCTCAGTGGCTATGGGGGTCCTGACTGCCTGACCCCACCAGCTCCTAAAGGCTGTGGCCCTCCCTCCCCATGCCTAAACAATGGCAGCTGCTCAGAGACCACGGGCTTGGGGGGCCCAGGCTTTCGATGCTCTTGCCCTCACAGCTCTCCAGGGCCCCGGTGTCAGAAACCCGGACCCAAGGGATGTGAGGGCAGAAGTGGAGATGGGGCCTGCGATGCTGGCTGCAGTGGCCCAGGACGAAACTGGGATGGAGGGGACTGCTCTCTGGGAGTCCCAGACCCCTGGAAGGGCTGCCCCTCCCACTCTCGGTGCTGGCTTCTCTTCCGGGACGGGCAGTGCCACCCACAGTGTGACTCTGAAGAGTGTCTGTTTGATGGCTACGACTGTGAGACCCCTCCAGCCTGCACGTGAGCCTGAAACCCACTGGAGCCAGGGAAGGAGAGGGGTGGGTGAGAGGAGGAGGAAAGACGGAGATGGCTCTGAGTTACAGTGTGGCCACAGCCTTGGGCTCCAGGGAGTTTCCACCCTAACAACCATCACTAAACAGGGGTGGAAGACTCTGGACTCCAACCTAGGGTAATGGGGTGGCATCAATATTTAATGTGGGGCATGGCCTTTGGGCCCTCTCTGAGAGTTGTAGGAACTCAGGCCTCAAGCCTCCTTCCCTAAGCCTTGCTGCCATGGAGTATTTCCCCTAGCAGTCAGCACCTCACAGAGGGAAAAGGGCCTTGGACTCTCCTTCAGAAACAGAGGAGAGCTTGGGAGAGTACAGAGAGGGGACAGTCTAGGGAGACAGGGGTGTTAGCAGACACCAGGGTGTCTGGACTGCCATCCAGGACTTGACTAAGCTCATTGCTCCGCAGCTGCCCCCACTTAGCAACCAAAGCCCTAGAGGGCACAAAATATGGGGAATTCTCTCTAGGGTGAAGAAAAGAGTCAGGTTTTAGGGAGGTCCTGAGTCCCCATCTCCTTACCCCACAGTCCAGCCTATGACCAGTACTGCCACGATCACTTCCACAACGGGCACTGTGAGAAAGGCTGCAACACTGCAGAGTGTGGCTGGGATGGAGGTGACTGCAGGCTTGAAGATGGGGACCCAGAGTGGGGGCCCTCCCTGGCCCTGCTGGTGGTACTGAGCCCCCCAGCCGTGGACCAGCAGCTGTTTGCCCTGGCCCGGGTGCTGTCCCTGACTCTGAGGGTAGGACTCTGGGTAAGGAAGGATCGTGACGGCAGGGACATGGTGTACCCCTATCCTGGGGCCCGGGCTGAAGAAAAGCTAGGAGGAACTCGGGACCCCTCCTATCAGGAGAGAGCAGCCCCTCAAACGCAGCCCCTGGGCAAGGAGACCGACTCCCTCAGTGCTGGGTAAGAAGCTAGGTGGAGGGAAGGGCCAGACACCAGTTTTTTTAAGAGGGCAGAGGGAGGGAAGGGAGCCAGGGACCAACACAGAGGTCTCTGAGGTGCCTCCTCTACAGGTTTGTGGTGGTAATGGGTGTGGATTTGTCCCGCTGTGGCCCTGACCACCCGGCATCCCGCTGTCCCTGGGACCCTGGGCTTCTACTCCGCTTCCTTGCTGCGATGGCTGCAGTGGGAGCCCTGGAGCCCCTGCTGCCTGGACCACTGCTGGCTGTCCACCCTCATGCAGGGACCGGTAGGTGACCCCTTGCCACTTTCTCTGACCTCTGTTCCCAGGCCAGCTCTCATGCTAGCAACATGCAATGGAGGCTGAATCAAACAGGACAGCTGAGACTGAAAATGTTCTTTGTGGGGACTTCCTTTCCCTAACCCCGCTTTCTCTAACTGAATCTCCCACTGGCCCATTTGTTCTACAGTCTCCTTCCTTATTTCCCTAAGCACATTATTCTAACCTCTGTCACAGCCCTCCAACAAAGGGATGGTTTATCTTCTCTACCAGACTGAGAATATCTCATCGTCTTTGTATCAGACAACTCATAGTACATGAAAGAATAATAGGCCGGGCACAGTGGCTCATGCCTATAATCCCAGCACGTTGGGAGACCGAGGCAGGCGGATCACGAGGTGAGGAGATCGAGACCATCCTGGCTAATGCGGTGAAACCCCGTCTCTACTAAAAATACAAAAAAATTAACCGGGTGTGGTGGTGGGCACCTGTAGTCCCAGCTACTCAGGAGGCTGAGGCAGGAGAATGGCGTGAACCCGGGAGGTGGAGCTTGCAGTGAGCCGAGATTGCGCCACTGCATTCCAGCCTGGGCGACAGAGCGAGACTCCGTCTCAAAAACAAAAAAAAAGAATAATAACTGCTATATCATACTTTGTGCCTTACTCTAAGCATTTTACATTGTTACCTCATTTAATCCTCCCCCACAACCCCATGAGGCATGTACTGCTGGTTGAGTATCCCTTATCTGAAATGCTTGGGAACAAAAGTGTTTCAGATTTCGGATTTTTTTATTTTGGAATATTTGCATTAACTTACTGGTTCAGCATCCCTAATACAACATCCAAATGCTACAATGAGCATTTTCTTTGAGCGTTATGTTGGTACTCTAAAAGTTTCAGACTTTGGAACATTTCAGATTTGGGATTGGGATTATGGATACTCAGCCTTTTTTGTGTGTGTTTGTTTTCTGAGACAGTCTCACTCTGTCACCCAGACTGGAGTACAGTGACGCCATCTCAGCTCACTGCAACCTATGCCTCCTGGGTTTAAGCAATTCTCTTGCCTCAGACTCCTGAGTAGCTGGAATTACAGTGGCATGCCGCCATGCCCTGCTAATTTTTTTGTTTTGTTTTGTTTTGTTTTGTTTTGTTTTGTTTTGTTTTGTTTTGTTTTGTTTGAGACAGAGTCTCGTCTTGTCGCCCAGGCTGGAGTGCAGTGGCGCGATCTTGGCTCACTGCAAGCTCCACCTCCCGGGTTCACGCCATTCTCGTGCCTCAGCCTCCCAAGTAGCTGGGACTACAGGCGCCGGCCACCACACTCGGCTAATTTTTTGTATTTTTAGTAGAGACAGGGTTTCACCGTGTTAGCCAGGATGGTCTCGATCTCCTGACCTCGTGATCCACCCGCCTCAGCCTCCCAAAGTGCTGCGATTACAGGCGTGAGCCACTACACCCGGCCACTAATTTTTATATTTTTAGTAGAGAGGGGGTTTTGCCATGTTGGCCAGCCTGGTCTCGAACTCCTGGCCTCATATGATCCACCTGCCTCAGCCTCCCAAAGTGCTGGGATTACAGGCATGAGCCACTGTGCCCAATCTCAACCTATATTATCATCCCCATTTTGCAGATAAGGAAACCGAGGCAAAGACAGGCTACTAAACTTGTCCAAAGGTCTCCCAACAGTAATCAGTCTCACCAGGAGTGGCCTTTCTTTGTGACTCTGTCTCTCCCACCAGCACCCCCTGCCAACCAGCTTCCCTGGCCTGTGCTGTGCTCCCCAGTGGCCGGGGTGATTCTCCTGGCCCTAGGGGCTCTTCTCGTCCTCCAGCTCATCCGGCGTCGACGCCGAGAGCATGGAGCTCTCTGGCTGCCCCCTGGTTTCACTCGACGGCCTCGGACTCAGTCAGCTCCCCACCGACGCCGGCCCCCACTGGGCGAGGACAGCATTGGTCTCAAGTGAGAATGAGGAGAAACCCAGGCTCAGGAAGGGGAGTCTCTCCTATGGCGATATTTACAATCAGAAAAGATAAGAAATACTATTGCAGAAGTCAAAGATAGGGGAAGGAGAGAGGGGTGGGAAGCCTGCTGGAAATCTTGGAGACCCTGATGGTCATAATTCCGTGTAACCTCTACCCACCCATTCCCTTCCAGGGCACTGAAGCCGGAGGCAGAAGTTGATGAGGATGGAGTTGTGATGTGCTCAGGCCCTGAGGAGGGAGAGGAGGTGGGCCAGGTGAAAGGGCTGGGGCAAGAATGGTCTGGAGGTGATGGAAGGGATGAAAGGGCAAATCAATCTTCACTGATCCTTGCTCTTACCCAAAGGCTGAAGAAACAGGCCCACCCTCCAAGTGCCAGCTCTGGTCTCTGAGTGGTGGCTGTGGGGCGCTCCCTCAGGCAGCCATGCTAACTCCTCCCCAGGAATCCGAGATGGAAGCCCCTGACCTGGACACCCGTGGACCTGGTATGTGAGTCACCCCAGACCAAGAAAAAAAAAAAAGTCCTTTGACCCTATTAGAATCAGAGAGTCCTTTAATATCAAAACTAGAGGAACTAATTTTAGACTGAGTGCCTGAGAACAATGATTCTCAAAGTGTGGTCCTCAGGCAGCAGAATCAGCATCACCTAGGAGTTTGTTAGAAATGCAAATTATTGGGCTCCACTACAGAGCTACTGACTCAGGAATTCAAGATGTTAGGCAATCTGTTTTAATAAGCCCTTCAGGTGAATCTGATCCAGACTCGTTTGAGAAAACCACTGCCCTGGAATGTCAGAGAATTAAGCTGCAGGTTCCTTTTACAGAGGAAGAAACTGAAGTCAGAGAAAAGTAGAAAAGTCACTTGACTAAAGCCACACAGAGCCGGAACTTAGCTTCCCAACACCTCAGGTTTTGATTCTCTCTGAGCTTACATGTTGTCCCTTCCCCTTTGTTGTGTCCTTTAGATTGACCCATTACTCATGTCTTACCAACAGATGGGGTGACACCCCTGATGTCAGCAGTTTGCTGTGGGGAAGTAGAGTCCAGGACCTTCCAAGGGGCATGGTTGGGATGTCCTGAGCCCTGGGAACCTCTGCTGGATGGAGGGGCCTGTCCCCAGGCTCACACCGTGGGCACTGGGGAGACCCCCCTGCACCTGGCTGCCCGATTCTCCCGGCCAACCGCTGCCCGCCGCCTCATTGAGGCGGGAGCCAACCCCAACCAGCCAGACCGGGCAGGGCGCACACCCCTTCATGCTGCTGTGGCTGCTGATGCTCGGGAGGTCTGCCAGGTTAGCACACACTGAGGTCCCTACAGGGAATGGGGCGAGCTTACAAGTAAAGCTGGACAGAAGCATCCCCTAGAGTTTGACAAAGAGGAAATTGGTGTGATTGGGAACCTGACAGGGAAACTGCGCAGGATGGCTGAATATGGATTGCGAAAGGGGTTAAAAGTGCAAGGAACTTGAGTTGGCAGTCCAGGGTACCCCAGGGGTCACTGGCCCTCTGTCTCCCCAGCTTCTGCTCCGTAGCAGACAAACTGCAGTGGACGCTCGCACAGAGGACGGGACCACACCCTTGATGCTGGCTGCCAGACTGGCGGTGGAAGACCTGGTTGAAGAACTGATTGCAGCCCAAGCAGACGTGGGGGCCAGAGATAAATGGGGTATGTACAGGAAGGGGTGATGTGTGCTATAGAGAAGTTGAGCAGATGGGGTGGGAGATAGCGTGCAAACTATAGGTGCAGCGGAGGGGCATTCCCTCTCATCCTGCTGTTACGGCGGTCAATCTGCGATGCGGTGCAAGTACGGGCCGCATGAGTTTCCCCCCCAACTCCCACCCTCAACACCGCACTGGCCCTCCGCTCCAGTTTACTGGGGAACTGGCATGGAACACAGTGTCTGTGGAAAGGGGGCGGGATCTCGTGGGGGAAGACTGTCTCCCGGTCTCACCGACCCCAGAACAATGCTCCATTGTCCCTGCCGCGCACTGGTGACGTCACCAGGGCAACACTTCCTGCAGGCCAGTGGTCTCCTGGGCAACGCTTCCCGCCTTTGAGGGACCAGCCGGCTTGAATAGCCCTTCCCCCAAGGCCAGAACCCGTGGGAAACCGGAACCCAGGCGTCTGGCCCCCAACTGCGGTAACAACCTCCCACGTCGTCCCGTAGGGAAAACTGCGCTGCACTGGGCTGCTGCCGTGAACAACGCCCGAGCCGCCCGATCGCTTCTCCAGGCCGGAGCCGATAAAGACGCCCAGGACAACAGGGTTAGATGGGACAGAGGGCTTCCCACAAAACAGTCGGGCGCAGGAGAGATGGAAAGTGCGGTAACCCGCAAAGCCTGAAGGGAGAGGGGCCAGTGGTCCCGTAAGTGAAGGCAGAATGGCCCAGTCCTGTGGGCGTGGCCTTCCCTGATATCGCCCCTGGCTCTTTCCTCCTGTGCAGGAGCAGACGCCGCTGTTCCTGGCGGCACGGGAAGGTGCAGTGGAAGTAGCCCAGCTGCTGTTGGGGCTGGGGGCAGCCCGAGAGCTGCGGGACCAGGCTGGGCTAGCGCCCGCGGACGTCGCTCGCCAACGTAGCCACTGGGATCTGCTGACGCTGCTGGAAGGGGCGGGGCCACTAGAGGCCCATCACAAAGCCACGCCGGGCCGCGAGGCCCGGCCCTTCCCGCGCGCACGGACGGCGTCAGTAAGCGTGCCCCCGCATGGGGGCGGGGCTCTGCCGCGCTGCCGGACGCTGTCAGCCGGAGCAGGCCCTCGTGGGGGCGGAGCTTGTCTGCAGGCTCGGACTTGGTCCGTAGACTTGGCTGCGCGTGGGGGCGGGGCCTATTCTCATTGCCGGAGCCTCTCGGGAGTAGGAGCAGGAGGAGGCCCGCCCCCTCGCGGCCGTAGGTTTTCTGCAGGCATGCGCGGGCCTCGGCCCAACCCTGCGATAATGCGAGGAAGATACGGAGTGGCTGTAGGGCGCGGAGGCAGGGTCTCAACGGATGACTGGCCCTGTGATTGGGTGGCTCTGGGAGCTTGCGGTTCTGCCTCCAACATTCCGATCCCGCCTCCTTGCCTTACTCCGTCCCCGGAACGGGGATCCCCTCAACTTGACTGTGGTCCCCCAGCCCACCAAGAAATGCCCAAAAACCAAGGAGAGGGTAAAAAATAGAAGAATACATGATAGGGAGGAATTCCAAAAATGATTACCCATTAAAAGGCAGGCTGGAAGGCCTTCCTGGTTTTAAGATGGAGCCCCAAAAATGAAGGGTTGTGAGTTTAGTTTCTCTCCAAAAATGAGTGTATGCCCACCAGAGCAGGCATCTTCCACGTGGAGAAGCTGCAGCTCTGGAGAGAGGGTTTAAGATGCTACGATGAGGCAGGCCCAGTCCTCCTCCAGAAAATAAGACAGGCCACAGGAGGGCAGAGTGGAGTGGAAATACCCCTAAGTTGGAACCAAGAATTGCAGGCATATGGGATGTAAGATGTTCTTTCCTATATATGGTTTCCAAAGGGAGCCCCTATCATCCATTGTCCCCACTGCCCACAAATGGCTGACAAATATTTATTGGGCACCTACTATGTGCCAGGCACTGTGTAGGTGCTGAGAAGTGGCCAAGGGCCACCCCAGCTGATGACTCCTTGCATTCCCTCCCCTAACAACAAAGAAACTCCACTGCGGGGATGAAGCGCTTCTTCTAGCCACTGTTATTGCTATTTAAGAACCCTAAATCTGTCACCCATAATAAAGCTGATTTGAAGTGTTACCTTTGTTTGGAGGCGTTGGGGAGAAGAATGGGAAAAAAGATGGGAGTGACTGCATAGTGTCAGCATTTTGTGCTTTCGGCTTAGCATTTGGATTGGATGGAGAATGTAAGTATAGTTTAAAAGCAAGAATAAGTATATTTAGAGGCCCTATGATAATTTAGGGTATTATCTGAAAGCAAGAGTCTAGTAGCCAAGGAAGAACCCACACACACTAGGTCGGGGTCCCCAACCCCTGGGCCGCAGACTGGTACTGGTCCATGGCCTCTTAGGAACTGGGCCACACAGCAGGAGGTGAGCGAGCATTACTGCCCAAGCTCCACCTCCTGTCAGATCAGCATAAGCATTAAATTCTCATAGGAACTCGAACCCTATTGTGAACTGCGCATACAAGGGATCTAAGTTTCTCGCTTCTTACGGGAATCTAATGCCTAATGATCTGGGGTGGAACAGTCTCATCCTGAAACCAGCCCTCCATCCCCACCGACCATGGAATAATTGTCTTCCACGAAACTCTTCCCTGGTGCCAAAAAGGTAGGAGACCACTGCACTAGATGATGCACACACTTTGTCCCTCATCCTAAGGCTTTTAGTTATGGCCACTTAGGAGATTCCTAAGGCCACAAGTCAAGTAGATGGAGAGAGTGTCTTGAAACTTTGTCCACCTTGCAGCAATATGTTGCTAGGTTTGAAACATGGAGTCATGAGGCATTTTGAAAGCCAATAATATCTACAGTTTATTAAGTATTCACTATGCATCAAGTGCTTTATTACATTATTAATACATCAACTCTATGAAGTAGGTGCTATTAAAACCCTATTTCACTCAGAAATTGAAGCACAGAGATCTGCCCAAGATTGCAAGCAATAAGTGGCAGGACCAGACCTCTTCATCACATTTCACATTCCAAATCACTCAGTTATAAACTCCCTAACATGACAGGCTGCCATTTAGAGGTACCAAATGGTTGTCTGCCCTGCTCCTTCCTTAATGCCAACCAGCCTGATTAGCATTGATCAAAGACCAAGCCAGAGAGGTAGTCCTCTCCCTTTTCAATTTCATTTCATTTCTTTCTTTTTCTGAAACAGGGTCTTGCTCTGTTGCCCAGCCTGGAGTGCAGTGGCACAAATGGCTCACTGCAGCCACAACCTCCTGGGCTCAAGCAATCTTCCTATCTCAGCCTCTCGTTTTTCCATATCTATATCTTTTATGCCCAAAATAAGCTTTCCCCAGCCCCTTGTCTGCACTGAACTATAAGTTTCCAAAATGAACCCTTCTATACTCTCACATTTGGTACATGTCTTGTCTCCTGAATAGAGTGTATATTTTATTTTATTTTATTTTATTCATTTCATTTCATTTCATTTCATTTTATTTTATTTTTGGAGACAGAGTCTCGCTCTGTCACCTAGGCTGGAGCGCAGTGGCACAAGCTCAGCTCACCGCAACCTCCGCCTCCCGGGTTCAAGCAATTCTCCTGCCTCAACCTCCTGAGTAGCTGGGATTACAGACACATGTGGCCATGCCCGGCTAATTTTTTGTATTTTAGTAAAGACGGGGTTTCACCATGCTCCCCAAGCTGATCTCCAACTCCTGAGCTCAGGCAATCCACCCGCCTCAGCCTCCCAAGTGCTAGGATTACAGGTGTGAGCCACCGCAGCTGGCCATCTCCTGAATAGATTATAAATACCTAGAGGTCAGGGATGATTATTCAATACATATATATTGAATACTTACTATGTGTTGGACCCAGTGCTAGGGTTTTATGTATATATTTGAGAGCTCCACATCCCTGGATCTGAATCCTCCACTTCCCACTGGAACCAGGCCCCTCCCAGTCCCAGTAAGTAAGAGGGAAGATCGGGAGGGCCAAATCCTACACCAGGGTCTATCTTAGGGAGGGAAGGGACCTGGCTGGGGGGAGGGGGATTCTGAGGAGTGAAACCACTTCCTGTGTAGCTAGTTCCTGTGTTGACAGAAACAGCAGAAGAAGAGGTGGGGTGGAGGGAGCAGAGCCAGGGATTAGGGGGCCACTGAGGCTCTGGAGATGAGACCGCCAGGAGTCCTTCCCCACCATGAGCCCCCTCCACTCCTGCAGCTGGAGGAGTTTTTCCCAGTCTCGGTGCTCCCCTGGGGCGAGAGAGACTGAACAAGCTGTTTGGGTGGGAAAAAAGAGAATGGAGGAAGTTGACAGGGATGGGCGGGGCCCGTAGGGGGGCTGACCAGGAACCCAGCTTCCTGCTCAGTACCCAGGCATCCAGCCCCCAGCTCACCCCCACCCCTTCCAGCCCCCACTCCCCTCAGGAACCCAAGGTTCCGGCCCTCCTCCCAAATCCCAGCCACCCCTCCCCCACCAGTTTCTCCCCTCCAGGGGATGGAGGCTGAGAGACCCCAGGAAGAAGAGGATGGTGAGCAGGTGAGCTGGGCACGGGGTTGGGGAGGCTGACACTGGGAAAGAAGGGAGGTGAGAGGACCTGGGGCAGAAATGTAGGCACACAGGGGCCTTGAAAGGCTTGGGCAAACTGAGGCAGGAACAGAGACACACAGAGAGGAAACGGGCCACTGGCCTAGCGCCCTGTCCACTCCTGCCCGTTCAACCACCACTGCTTGACTAGATGGACATATTTTGGCATCAGGGCCCCCCTCAGGATGAGGAAGGCTGGCCCCCTCCAAACTCCACCACTCGGCCTTGGCGATCTGCTCCTCCGTCCCCTCCTCCTCCAGGGACCCGCCACACAGGTACCCTTACCCACCCAGGGAGAGCCCCGACCCTGGTGCCCACATCCTGACCCCATTACCAAGGCCCACTCCATTGTGGGCCCTCTCCCCACCTCCTCCAGACTCCCCTTGGGATTCCCCATTGCACCCCCTCTCCTCTGATCCAAAGTCCCTAATCACGTCACCCTGTCCACACTCCCCCACGGCTCCTGTCTGCTAACCACTCTGGGTCTCTGAGCCCTCCACACCCCTCTCCCCAGCCCTGGGACCCCGCTCGGCCTCCCTGCTCTCCCTGCAGACTGAGCTCCTTCTGGACCTGGTGGCTGAAGCCCAGTCCCGCCGCCTGGAGGAGCAGAGGGCCACCTTCTACACCCCCCAAAACCCCCCAAGCCTAGCCCCTGCCCCACTCCGTCCTCTCGAGGACAGAGAACAGCTTTACAGCACCATCCTCAGTCACCAGGTAAGACATCCCCCCAGGAGGCAAACCCAGGCCTCCTGGTCTCTTGGCCCCTGTTCTCTTTTGGGCTCTACTCCTGTTTCTCCCTAGGCACCCCATCGCCTTCACAGGTTTCCTATATGCCTCCCCACACCAACCCTTGATCCTCTCAAGAACCTCCTCCCCTCAGACCCTCACCAAAGCTCTCCCTCTCCCTCCACTCCTCCAGTGCCAGCGGATGGAAGCCCAGCGGTCAGAGCCTCCCCTCCCTCCAGGGGGGCAAGAGCTCCTGGAGTTGCTGCTGAGAGTTCAGGGTGGGGGTCGAATGGAGGAGCAAAGGTCCCGGCCCCCCACACACACCTGCTGAGACTTGAGCCCCCAACCAGCCCTTCCTCGACACTGGTCTCAAAGCTGGGCAGCCCATTGCATGCCCTCAACTCTTGCTTGGCAGGGGTACCAGAGACTGAAAGACACAGCACAAATCTCAATATTCACCGCCCACATCACCTTCCCTGGGAACTGGACAGGGTGAAAGTCCTCAAACTCTGGGAACAGGCGAGGTGGAATGGGAATTTAACTCCCCCCCAACAGGTCCATGGGAGCTTGAGGCAGTAAGGAGGATCCCAGGCACCCATCTCAAGGAGTGGCTGGGAGTCTTTTCCCTAACTTGTGGGGACACCACCAATTGTCAAGCTACTAGGCACTAGGGTCTGAGGGCTCAGGCCTCCATCTGAGAGGTTATAACCTGAGAGACAGCTCCACCCTTCCTCCCAGTAAGAAGGGAAGGTGGGTGGGCACCTGAAAGATTAAGACTATTCTCCCAGTCCCACTACCAGCACCCCCCATCCCTGAGACTGAGGGGTTTACAGGCTGTGAATGGACCTTTAGCCCTGCCCACCCTCCCTCCCCACTGCTGCTGAGTCTGTCTGATGTTTTGATTGTGTGAATAAATGTAATTCCCCTCTGGACTGAAGACTGGTGTCTGGGGGGCCCAGGCGGGGTGAAAGGTAGGAAGGTGAGGCCAGAGGCCGCCTCTCTCCCCAGTCTGGCCAGAGGCCAGCTCCCCTCCCTGGCTGGTTAATTACTGGCTCATTAAGCAGAGGCTGGAGACCTCCCTAATTATTTCCCCCAACCCCCCTCTCCTGGTTTTAATTAAGTAGAACAGGGAGGGGAGTCATTAGAACAAGAAATATGAACTGAGCTGCCGGTGAACCCAGGCATTCCAGCGGCCTGAGTCCACATCGCCCAGATCCCTGATTCAGGACGCAGGTGGCAGACCCTCCCAGCCGCCAACACGGCCCCACTCCTAGGCCGCGGAAGTCCAGCGGGGGGCTTTCCCATATTTTTCAGATGGCCCGTCTCCTCCCCTCATCCCCTCTTCCCTCTCCCCTCCTCCACTCGGTCTCAGTTCCTCTGTTTCTGTGTCTCACTCTCCGCCCCCAGCTCCTCCCTGTTCCTCCTCTCTTCTCCCCTCCTCTTCCTCCCCGGCTCCCCTCCCCCAGCCTCCCTCCCTCGCTCCCCCCCTTCTCCCTCCTCCCTCCTCCCTCTCTCTCACACACACCCCCGCTTGGGCCTCCTCTCTCTCTCCGGCTCCATTTTCTCCGCCGCCGGGGGCCGGGGTCTCCTGTGGGGGGCCCAGCCGGTACCCCAGGTCTCCCTTCAGTGCCGGGGTGAACCCCCGGGGGAGCCGGGAGCCGGGGGCAGACGGGCGGGGGTTGGGGCGGAGGGAGCAGCGGCCCCAGCGAGTTTGGGGGGAGAAGTAACCAGGCGGGGGGAGGGGCGGAGCAGGGAGGGGGCCTCAGGGCCCCCCCCCCAGCTATGGACGAGCGGCTACTGGGGCCGCCCCCTCCAGGCGGGGGCCGGGGGGGCCTGGGATTGGTGGGTGGGGAGCCTGGGGGCCCTGGCGAGCCTCCCGGTGGCGGAGACCCCGGTGGGGGTAGCGGGGGGGTCCCGGGAGGCCGAGGGAAGCAAGACATCGGGGACATTCTGCAGCAGATAATGACCATCACCGACCAGAGCCTGGACGAGGCCCAGGCCAAGTGAGTGCCCCCACCCCGGGACCCCACACAGACCCAGCAAACCCCGTTCACATGCTCTGAATCTTCTGGGAGCCCCCCCAACTCCAGGGCCCTCTCCAGGATCCAACAGCTCTCTTCTCTCCTTATTCCTGGGAGCCCCTAGAAAAGTGATCCCTCTCAAACCTCCCTTCACCCCCAGGCCCTGAAACCTTCACAGAGGGAACCCCCGGTGGCCCCGCTCCCCACTCCTAACCTTTTGCTGACCCCCGCACTCCCCTGGAACAGCCCCATCTCCGGGAGCCCCCTCTGGCTCCCAAACTAAGAAACTGTTCTTGGGCTATGTTATCTTCTCCCCTAACTCTCCACCCAGCCCCCTCATTCTCTCCAGATGTGGAGACCTCCACACCCTCTCCAGAGCCCCTAAAGCTCCTCTCCACTGCTCAGCCAGACACTAGGTGCATCAAAGCCTCCCACCTGCTCAGCCCCAGGACCCCTTCACACACCCTACACTGATCTCCCCAGTTAGCTCGGCACCCCCAGCCCCGCTCTGCCACCTCAAACTCTGACTCTTCTCAATCCCAGCCTCTGTCTGTCTCCCTCTGAAACCTACCAAGTCACTTTCCTTTCTCCATCCACTACCAGATTCCTCCTCATGCCTTTCTAGACCAGCTCCCAAAGCCCCCAGCCTTTAGCCTGCTGCCTGCATCTTCCCTGTGTCTCCCTGAAGCCGAGCAGCTTCCCCATGCTCTGGGAGCTGATCTTTTCCCAAGAACTCCCCTCCCCAACTCATTCCACCCCCAATCCGCTTCCTCCCTCCGCAGATTGACCCTCCTCCCTCCTTGTTCTCAGGCCCCCTGCTCTGTTTCTCTAGCTCCTCAACTTTTCTCTTTCCCCACTCCCACTCCTCCCAAGGAAACACGCCCTAAACTGCCACCGAATGAAGCCTGCTCTCTTTAGCGTCCTGTGTGAAATCAAGGAGAAAACCGGTATGTGGGCCCCCCGATTGCTCAACTCTGGGAACAGAACCCTGTTCATTATAGGGCTAGAGTGTGACAACTTGGGGCCCTGAGGAAAGTGAGGAGTCAGGGGGACTGGGGAAGGAACCAAAGCCTGGGAACTTGGCTCTCCAGGAAGCACCAGGAGGACTGAGCACTGGGTATCGGGGTCTCTGGGTCCCTAAGTCCACTCGCCTGCATGCTAGGCCTCAGCATTCGGAGCTCCCAGGAGGAGGAGCCGGTGGACCCACAGCTGATGCGTTTGGACAACATGCTTCTGGCAGAGGGTGTGGCTGGGCCCGAGAAAGGGGGTGGCTCAGCAGCAGCAGCTGCAGCTGCTGCAGCCTCTGGGGGCGGCGTGTCCCCTGACAACTCCATCGAACACTCGGACTATCGCAGCAAACTTGCCCAGATCCGTCACATATACCACTCGGAGCTGGAGAAGTATGAGCAGGTAAGGAGAGGAGGCTTGGGTGGGTGGAGGGAAGGGCTCTTGCAGGGGAATCCCATGGCCAAAGGGCTCCTCCTCACCAGCCCACTGGCCCCCACTACAGGCATGTAATGAGTTCACGACCCATGTCATGAACCTGCTGAGGGAGCAGAGCCGCACCAGGCCCGTGGCCCCCAAAGAGATGGAACGCATGGTGAGCATCATCCATCGAAAGTTCAGCGCCATCCAGATGCAGCTGAAGCAGAGCACCTGCGAGGCCGTGATGATCCTGCGCTCCCGTTTCTTGGATGCCAGGTGGGCCCAGGGACCCCGGGCTGGTCCCCAGCACTGGGCTCCTTCCCATTCCTCTCCAAGACCCTGAGCTGCCATGCTGCACAACATGGTACTCCATGACAACGGTGACTCTGGGGTCATGCCATGTGACAGCCCTGCCAGGACATCAACATCCTCCTCACCGCTCTTCTCCCTCCTCTGTAGACGAAAGCGCCGTAACTTCAGCAAACAGGCCACTGAGGTCCTAAATGAGTATTTCTACTCCCACCTGAGTAACCCATATCCTAGTGAGGAGGCCAAGGAGGAGCTTGCCAAGAAGTGTGGCATCACCGTGTCTCAGGTATTATGGAGGTTTCGGGAGGAGTTGTCAGGCAAAGTGCACACATCTCAGCTAGGTGCAGTGGTGTGTTCCTGTAATCCCAGCTACTAGGGAGGCTGAAGTGGGAGGATCACTTGAGTTGGAGACCAGCCTGGGCAACAGCATAGTGAGACCAGGAAGCATAAAAAAAAAAAATGCTCTCACTCGCATCTTATTCAGTGAAGGACTTCAGAGGCAAATGTTTCTACCCGACCCTCCTTTCTGCCCCACAGGTCTCCAACTGGTTTGGCAACAAGAGGATTCGCTATAAGAAAAATATCGGAAAGTTCCAAGAGGAGGCAAACATCTATGCTGTCAAGACCGCCGTGTCAGTCACCCAGGGGGGCCACAGCCGCACCAGCTCCCCGACACCCCCTTCCTCTGCAGGTGGATCCCACTGTCACCCCGGCTGTTTTGCACACTTCCTGCTTTTGTTCCCACTTCCTATCTAGGCAGGATCATAGCAGAGAGGGGGCCTTTTGGGGTGAGAGGGACTGAGCTGAGATAGGCTGGAGATGTCAGGGGACAGAGGCCATTCCAGTGAACTTAGTTCTGTCTTTCTTCCCACGGGTGGCCATGGAAGGCTAAGGAACAGCCTGCTCTTTCTGTGTGTTGGGATGTTATTTTGTGGATAATTGGAGTATAGTAGCATGTCCCCACAAGAGCTGAGAGTTGTGGTTCATCCCCTTTCTACCATCATGGGCTCTATTATACTTTTCCCTCTCTGCCCCCCCAAGGCTCTGGCGGCTCTTTCAATCTCTCAGGATCTGGAGACATGTTTCTGGGGATGCCTGGGCTCAACGGAGATTCCTATTCTGCTTCCCAGGTCAGATGCCCATCTCCTCTCGAGTAGGGCTTTCCCCAGCTCCATTTCCCCTGCTTTAGGGTACAAGACCTCTTTCCTCTGATGCTTCTCTTCACTGTCATACCTTCCTCTGCTGCCTGCAGGTGGAATCACTCCGACACTCGATGGGGCCAGGGGGCTATGGGGATAACCTCGGGGGAGGCCAGATGTATAGCCCACGGGAAATGAGGGTGAGTGGATCCTGAAGCCCCTCTCTGTCCAGTTCTCACAGGACAGAGGGGCATTTTCCCTAGTAGTGTTGTGCCCACACAGGGTTCCCAGGGCCTTCTCTGTTTTCTGTACTCTGTCTCTCCTTTCAGGCAAATGGCAGCTGGCAGGAGGCTGTGACCCCCTCTTCAGTGACATCCCCAACGGAGGGACCAGGGAGTGTTCACTCTGATACCTCCAACTGATCTTGCCCCTCAGGGTCACAGGGGTGGGGGCTCTCACAAGGCGACTCTCGAAGAGGACGCAGGCTTCCAGAGGACAAACCCCAATACAGGAGAAGCACAAGACAGAGAAGGGCCAATGGGGTCATCCCCTCCCTAACAAGCTCTGTGCTGGGGGTGCTAATTACATGGCAGGAAGAATGGGGCCTCTAAGGGGAGTGTGGGGTCTGTCTCTCCCTTTTTTCCATCTTCTTCCTCTCCCGCTTTCTTTCTTACACAGAAACATACACATACCCAGAAACCTATTTCTCAGACCCCTTTTTCTCCTGTGTCTTTCTCTCTCCCTCTCCCACACCTCACACACACATACTCCCACTTGCAACTATTCTGTTTCTCTCTCTGGGCTCCCCGACTTTCCCTTCCCCACCCCACTTATATGCTCTGGAATCTGTGGAGACGCCAGCCCTGCCCAATCAGAGATGCCAAAAATGGGGACATGACTTCTGGACAGAGGACATGGGCCACGCCCCCGTGCATCCCCACCCCTGCCCCTCCAGATGGCTTACTTACCTCATACGCAGCTCATCTTAAACCAATAGAATCGCTCGGTGGACGAGAGTGTCTGACTCAGATATCTACCTCGGAGGGAGTTTCTGCTACTTTAGGGAATTATTGACTGGGCTTTGGGGTTGAACGTTTTTCTTTTTTTTAAAGAAAGAAAAAGAAACCCTGGGATCCATCTGTTTTTTTTTTGTTGTTGTTGTTGTTTTTGTTATTGGTGGTGGTGGTGGTGGTGGTTCTTAATTTTTAATTTAGTTTGGGGAAGTAGCTTGTTTTTTTTTTTTATAAATATGTTGATTTCTTGTCTTTTTTTTTTATTTCTTACTTTCCCATATTAGGGGTGATAAGCCAAAGGGGTCCTGGTAAGAGAAAGGGGGACAAACAGAACTGGTAAAGAGGCCCCCCTGGCTCCAGGCCTGTCCATCAGGAAGTAAATTTTACAGGGCACCAAGCTTTGCCCCCTAAAATCCCTTAGGTGTTCTTTGCTCATGCAGGCAGGTTTCTGCCGCATTTGATGTGGAGGCAGTGAAGGGCTTGCCCTGCTGGCCTCTCATCCCCCTTCTTCCCACAACCCTTGGGCAGGGCTGGACTCAGTAATTTTGAGGAAATCGAAGATGCCATCTTCCCCTGTGAGTGACATGTCTTTAATTTTTTTAAAAACGACTATTTGAAAATTGGAGGGGGAAGAATGGGAAGGGTGTTATTGCCAAATATGTTAAATATGGGTTGGGGTACTTGTATATGTATCTTCCTCAATTTCCCCAGAAATGAGGTATCTTTTTGTCACACCAAAATCAAGGGGTAGGGAGAGGGAGGAGCTTGCAAAAAGCCAGATGTGGGGGAAAAGTAACATCAACACTGTCCCATCCTCAGCCCTGAACCCTACCATCTGATCCCCTCAGACATTCTCAGGATTTTACAAGACTGTCAGAGTGGGGAACCCCTCCCATTAAAGATCCGGGCAGGACTGGGGACAGGTTGGAAGTGTGATGGGTGGGGGGGTGGGAGGCATGGGCCGGGGGCAGTTCTCTCCTCACTTGTAAACTTGTGTAGTTTCACAGAAAAAAAACAAAATGCAGTTTTAAATAAAGAAATTTCTTTTTTCCCTGGGTTTAGTTGAGAATTTTTTTCAAAAAACATGAGAAACCCCAGAAAAAAAAAATGATTTTCTTTCACGAAGCTCCCAACAGGTTTCTTTCCTGTTCCCCAACCTTGCCTTCAGGATGCGGGCCCAATTGCACCCTTGCAAACAACAGTCTGGCCTGAACCCTATTGATGCAACCTTGCCCAATCAAGATGGGGCTCCAGTGGGTCACCAGGCAGCCCTGATGGACTGACGGAATAAATAGGATCAGGGACTCTGAGGGAATGAGACCCTAGAGGGTACACTCCCCATCCCCCAGGGAAGTGACTGTACCCAGAGGCTGGTAGTGCCCAGGGGTGGAGTGATAATTATTTCTCTAGTACCTGAAGGACTCTTGTCCCAAAGGCATGAATTCCTAGCATTCCCTGTGAAAAGACGACTGAAAGATGGGGGCTGGAGAGAGGGTGCAGGCCCCACCTAGGGCGGAGGCCACAGCAGGGAGAGGGACAGACAGAGCCAGGAGCCTGGAAGGAAGCAGGATGGCAGCCGGAACAGCGGTTGGAGCCTGGGTGCTGGTCCTCAGTCTGTGGGGTGAGCCACTCCCCCCACCCCACTGACCCTCCCTGCAGAAAGCACTTTAACCCCACACCCCAATCGTCCTAGAACTTTTCCCAGAACCCGAGGAACTGCTTTTCAAGGCCCCTCACCCACCCTGTCCAAATTTTGTTAGCCCTCATTCCCTTCCTGCCCCTCTACCATGGTGCTATCTCCCAGGGGCAGTAGTAGGTGCTCAAAACGTCACAGCCCGGATCGGGGAGCCACTGGTGCTGAAGTGTAAGGGGGCCCCCAAGAAACCACCCCAGCAGCTGGAATGGAAACTGGTAAGCGGGGCTCCTGTTGCAGCCTCCCAACTTCCAGGGAGACCAGCAATGATTTGGATCCCCGTCACTCTGCCCCACAGTCCTTTCCCAAAGGCCTTGCACTGTTTAGGCCCCGCTTCTCTGCTTCTAGAACACAGGCCGGACAGAAGCTTGGAAGGTCCTGTCTCCCCAGGGAGGAGGCCCCTGGGATAGTGTGGCTCGTGTCCTTCCCAACGGCTCCCTCTTCCTTCCGGCTGTCGGGATCCAGGATGAGGGGATTTTCCGGTGCCAGGCAATGAACAGGAATGGAAAGGAGACCAAGTCCAACTACCGAGTCCGTGTCTACCGTAAGAATTCCAGGGTCTTCTCCAAGGCCCCCCTCTTATCTAAGAAAAAGCCTTCAACCCCAGCCTTGGCCCGTGAGGGCCTCTGACTTCCACTGGCCCCATTTCCACACACAGAGTTTGAGAACCTTCACAATTACAGCCTCTGACTGGATTTTTCCTCCTTCAGAGATTCCTGGGAAGCCAAAAATTGTAGATTCTGCCTCTGAACTCACGGCTGGTGTTCCCAATAAGGTAGTGGAAGAAAGCAGAAGTAGAAAACAGTCCTGTGAACAGGAGGCGAGTGTGTGTGGATGTGGGTGTGTGGCATCTCTCATTTTCAAAGGATTCTGAGGTCACCACTCTTTCCCCAGGTGGGGACATGTGTGTCAGAGGGAAGCTACCCTGCAGGGACTCTTAGCTGGCACTTGGATGGGAAGCCCCTGGTGCCTAATGAGAAGGGTGAGTCCTAAGGTGCCCCCCAAGCTGCCTTCTCCCTGATCTCACTCCCACACCCACCCTGGGATAATCTGTCTCATCCTCCCATCATAGGAGTATCTGTGAAGGAACAGACCAGGAGACACCCTGAGACAGGGCTCTTCACACTGCATTCGGAGCTAATGGTGACCCCAGCCCGGGGAGGAGATCCCCATCCCACCTTCTCCTGTAGCTTCAGCCCAGGCCTTCCCCGACGCCGGGCCTTGCACACAGCCCCCATCCAGCCCCGTGTCTGGGGTGAGCAGAGGTGGGGAGGGCCCCAAGCTCACGTGAGCACATTCTGGAAGTCTGACCCTTAGGGAAAGAGGGAGTCAAGCCCGTGGCCACTGGGATCACTCACAAGTGTAATTCTCCACCTCATAACCCTTCCAACTCCCAGAGCCTGTGCCTCTGGAGGAGGTCCAATTGGTGGTGGAGCCAGAAGGTGGAGCAGTAGCTCCTGGTGGAACCGTAACCCTGACCTGTGAGGTCCCTGCCCAGCCCTCTCCTCAAATTAACTGGATGAAGGATGTGAGTGACCTGAAGAGAGGAGCTGGGAGGTAGGGTGAACCATAACTAGCAACAGGGAGGGCAGAGGGCTAACGAGGGAAAGGCAGGCTAGGAGCTGAGGAGAAAGAGAGGGTATCTGAAGATGTGGAGACAAAAAGACAAGGGTTTTGAAATAGTTTCCTCTCCCCTTCCCCCACCAGGGTGTGCCCTTGCCCCTTCCCCCCAGCCCTGTGCTGATCCTCCCTGAGATAGGGCCTCAGGACCAGGGAACCTACAGCTGTGTGGCCACCCATCCCAGCCACGGGCCCCAGGAAAGCCGTGCTGTCAGCATCAGCATCATCGGTGAGACCTCTCCCCCAGCCCTACAGACCCAGGGACTAGGGTGCAGGACAGCACAGGCTCTAATTTCCTGCCCCATTCTGACCTTATCCCCAAGAGCCACCCCACCTCTCCCTCCCTGCACCCACACCCAAGCCTCCCCTGCTCCACCCAAATTCTGCCAAGAGAGCAGCCAAGCCTCTCCCTTCTTCCCTCTGAACTAAAAAAAGGTAAAGATGGCTGGGCGCCGTGGCTCACGCCTGTAATCCCAACACTTTGGGAGGCTGAGGCTGAGGCGGGCAGATCACCTGAGGTAGGGAGTTCGAGACCAGCCTGACCAACATGGAGAAACCCCGTTTCTACTAAAAATACAAAATTAGCCAGGCGTGGTGGCACATGCCTGTAATCCCAGCTACTTGGGTGGCTGAGACAGGAGACTCGTTTGAATCCAGGAGGCGTAGATTGCGGTGAGCCAAGATCGCACCATTGCATGCCAGCCTGGGCAACAAAAGCGAAACTCCATCTCAAAAAAAAAGGGAAAGACTCCACTGGGGCTCCCACTAAATAACCCTCTCTCAACCCAAAGTCTTCTTTCTGACTGGATCCAACTTTGTCTTCCAGAACCAGGCGAGGAGGGGCCAACTGCAGGTGAGGGGTTTGATAAAGTCAGGGAAGCAGAAGATAGCCCCCAACACATGTGACCGGGGGGATGGTCAACAAGAAAGGAATGGTGAGTGATGGGGCCTGTGCTCTCAATTTTCCCTGTCTCCATATAGGCTCTGTGGGAGGATCAGGGCTAGGAACTCTAGCCCTGGCCCTGGGGATCCTGGGAGGCCTGGGGACAGCTGCCCTGCTCATTGGGGTCATCTTGTGGCAAAGGCGGCGACGCCAAGGAGAGGAGAGGTGAGTGGAGAAAGCCAGACCCCTCAGACCTAGGGCTTCCAGGCAGCAAGCGAAGAGGGGTGGGGGGTGGAACAACAACGTGCAGCATTCTCCCCAATCTTCCTCCTCAGGAAGGCCCCAGAAAACCAGGAGAAAGAGGAGGAGCGTGCAGAACTGAATCAGTCGGAGGAACCTGAGGCAGGCGAGAGTAGTACTGGAGGGCCTTGAGGGGCCCACAGACAGATCCCATCCATCAGCTCCCTTTTCTTTTTCCCTTGAACTGTTCTGGCCCCAGACCAACTCTCTCCTGTATAATCTCTCTCCTGTATAACCCCACCTTGCCAAGCTTTCTTTTACAACCAGAGCCCCCCACAGTGATGATTAAACACCTGACACATCTTGCTCTTGTGTGTGTGTGTGTGTGTGTGTGTGACACAACCTCACCCCTACACCCTTGAGGGCCCTGAAGGAAAGGGACTCACCCCCACACTTCCCCATACTACACCAAACATCTACTCAAGTTGGGGAGAAGTGCTTCTGTCGGTGGGGGGTGAACTTGGGAAGAGATCCCATCAATATATTTCACCTTTTTTTTTATTGAATTTGTATTAAAGGAGGTAGTGAGGGGGAGGAAGCACTTAAGAGTCAGAATCCATATTAGACTCTGGGGAGTGAAAAATTAAATTAAATCAATAAGATGGGGAGTGGGGGAAGAGTCAGAGGGAACTTTGCCCACCTTTCAAGATCAAATCAAGAAATCAGGGAAAGCAAAGACTTAGGAGAGGAGAAAGACATTCTCTCAATCCATCCTCCATCCCCAGGGCAGAGAATTACAACGTTACCGAGTGAGCCTCTGAGCAGAAGGCTCTCCCATCTATGCACAGACTTCACTCCTCCTCCCCAGGCCTTCCTGGAGAATGTCCAGGGCTGGCCTTAGCCAACAGAAATAGAGGGGTCAAGGGGGTCCAGGAGTAAGGAAGGGTCAGCAGGGACCCCCAATACTGATTCTCCTCTGGCTGGAGGTGGGCAGGAAGGAGACATAGCTCAAATACTGAGCAGCCAAAAAAAGAAGAAGATGGCGAGAAACAGGAAGAGGGAATCCTGCCAGCTGGAGGCCGGGTGACCCTGTCCCAGATCCACACCTGTGAGAGAGAGGAAAGCTGTGGAAGCATATGCTCCTAGGCTGGGAGGGGGCCTGAGGGGATTCACAGGGCTCCCTGATGGGAGCTGAGTGTGACTCTTACCTGTACCCCGGCGGAAAGGCTCATGGGCATTGAAGACGGTGGTGAAAAAGCCAAAGGGAAAAGCACCAACACCAAATGAGAAGTGGAAGCCCCCGGTATCACCAAATGGCTGGAATCCCTAGGGAGGCAGAAAAAGTCAGATGGGAAACCTGCAAATCTGTCAAGGAAGGGACACAACTGGACAAGAAGACTCACCCCTCTGCTCTCTGGAGCTGGTCTCTGGCCCTGGGGGCGGGGTGGAGTTTTTAATCTGAGGAAGAGGAGAGAGAAAGTTAACAGGGAATTTTCTCCTCTCATCTTCCGCACAGTTTTCCAAGGGCAGAAGCCTTCAATCTTCCCTAAGCAACACCTCCAGTCTCTCACCTGGGATCCTGGGGCTTCTGGCTCCCTCGCCCATAAAGCGGGACAACCTTCTCTCTGCTGATCCCAGCTTTACATACCGGACACTCTTGCCGCTCTGGCCGTGTCTCCAGCCACTGGGGAGAAAAAAATAGTGGTTTCCAGTATAAAAGAGGGTCTTCCAGCTCCTCAGACCTCCCCATTTCCCTCTTCATCTCCTGAGTACGCACCTGATGAAGACATGGCCAACTGGATGGGGGAGAAAAAAAAAAGGTCAAACTAGCTACAGAAAAGAGAGACACAGACCCCAGACTTCGCAGAATCCCATCTGACCCCTCTTCCCAAGCAACCTGCTGTTGCTTTTCAGATTTTCTGCAACCTCTACCATGCCAGCCAACTTGGCCTTCCTGCTTGTCTGATCTTCCAACACCTAAAGCTTAGCCCATCCTCAACACACTCAACCCTCTCCTTTCTCCTCTCCCCAACAAACACATACAAATTTTAGTGCCCTCTCTCGTCTGCCTTTCAAGTTAATTTCTAATTCCCTTCAGCCACCTCTTTGCAGGTCTCCTCTTTTCAACCCCAACCCCATCACTCCACACCAAACCCCTTTATTAGCACATTCCCCCATTACTCACTTCCAAGCTCAATAATGTCCCTATCTTTACGACCCTTTAACCTTTCAAGTCTGCCTCTCCACAGTGCCCTTATACCAGCCCCCTCCCAGATCTCATCTGAATGTGATCCATATTTCCTGGTTCTCCCCGACTCAATTGATGCGTGCCTCTCCTAACCTTTGTGTCTCATTTGTTTCCACCTGCACAGCTAAGACCCCTCACTTCTCTGGGGTAAGGTGGCTCAGGTCTCACATTGTCCCGCCACTCCCCGCCCCACCTTCTCTTCTCAGCACATCACATGCCCCCGCTCCTGGTTCCTAAGACCTTTCTTTCCACAGATCTCGACCGTTATACTCCCACCCACACATACCAGCAAAGTCTTATGTCTCCTGTCGGGCCTCACCTACGGGAACGTGCCCTCCGATTATCTGTATGACTGTATGATTATTCGCTCCTAGCCTCTCCAGTATATAAGCGAGACCCACCGCCTTCCGCCCCCCTCCTCGATTCTCACCAGTACAGGTGGCCACACACACTGACCACAGCTTCCCGAGCAGTCTCCAAACATATATTACATTCGAAGGTCGCGCCCGCCCCGCCCCGCTCGCGATTTGGCCCTTCGGGGCCCCCGTCCTCCTCCTCCGCTGCTGCCATGGCCGGTTTTGTTTCGCCCCACGTACCCTTCAGTCCCCCCAAATACACATACACACGCCCCAACAAACCAGAAACCACCTCCTGCCCACGATCGTTGGGCAGGCTTCAAGGTTTCCTAATCACTATTGGTCTGAATGCCTACCAGTCACAAAGAATTCAAAAGAAAGGATTGGCCCAAAGGGTAGGGGCGGGAAAAGGTTGGTGCAGTCCTGCCTTCCCACAATGGCTATTGGCTGATACGGTCTAAGTCAATGTGCAATGCCAAGGGATTGGTAATAACTCGCTACACCCTGTCGCCTGGCCAAGGAGGGCTTTATTCGCCTGAGTAGTTGTCAGTCATAACCAAAGCCATAAGCAATTTGCTCGGGAATACCTATAGACCTCGCCCACTGTAAGCCTCCTTCTTTCCTTCGCTTCCTCTTTCAGAGAATGTCCGGATTGCTATTGGACTTTGGAGCGTATGGCTCCAAAGCAACTCATTGGCTAGAACTTGACGGAAAATGGTGGTTAGGTAAAACGCGCCTGCGCAGCAAGCGGCGGGACGGGGGTGGGCCAATCCTGTGAGGGTTGAACCTTCTCTTGTTCCACCTCTTCACCCCTATCTTGTCGCCATGGTGACTGCTCTACAATTGGCGAGGCTTGCACTTCAAAGTCCTCGGCTCGCTTCATCCGCGTCCTTCAGCTGTTGGACTTTCTGCTGATTGGGCCTTTTCCTTTTCCCCTGATTGGCCGACATCGGGAAAGACGGCGAAGAGCTAGGGAAAGAGGGAAAACACTAGGGTCGCAGGGTTCAAAATGGCTCCAACCTCTTTTGGTGACGTAGAGAGCAGAACTTGGGTCTGCCCCTCCCTTTTAGTTAAGGGAGCAGAACTGGGATTAACCCGACGTTTGGATAGTACGAACATCGATCTGCGGCGCTGGTGTTAACCTAACTCATTCGGCTGGACGACTCAGCCCTCCCCACATCAGGTGATTTACAGAGCAAAACTGAACTAAAAGCCCACCCCTTTCTTAATGTTGTACACAGAGTAGAACAGGATTGACTTCAACTCCGTATTAAACCTTCAGAGCAGGAAAGCTCTGGGCTCAACCCTTTTGTGAGTGGTGCAGAAGGGGCAAAGCCCGCCCCTTTTAAGGAGACCCGTGGGGGTTAGACCCGCCCTTTCCTCCTTATAATTTGCCCATCAGAAATAGGGTCTTCTTCCCGGGTTGGACCCCGGGGAGTTTGGGCTTTTCCTACAATCACTGACCCTCACTGTGACCAAAGGAGCAGAACTAGGTAACGGTCCTCCCAGTACCAATCGTCTTCCCGAGGGCATGTAAACTCCTGCAGGGTAAAGGTGTGGCTAGAGGTGGGACCTTGATAAAAGATTCCATGTGACTCAAGAGTAAGGAAAGATGAGAAGTTAGCAGTTGCGTAAAGAAGGACTGGGGCAGATGAGGATTCAGGAAACTTGAGGTTTAGGAAGGAAGATATTGAGAGGGAAAGGTGGAAATGAAGGAGAGTGAAGTGATGGAATGATCCTAGTAAAGGGATAATGGGAGTGGAGGAAGAGAAGAGGGGGTGGAAAACTAGACACATGGCTACCAAATTAAGGAGGCACCCTCCTTCCAGAGGAATCGGCATTCTTCCTCACTTTTTATTTTTCTAGAAAGCACCCCTGAAGCCAAATTTCCATTGGAAGAAAAGATGTATCCATATTGTACGTTGTGAGAAGGGGTTGTCTCAGCTTGGGCAAGTAAGGAGACTGATAGGAAGGAAGGAGGAAAGAAAAGTACAGAGGTAAAAGAGCATGGAAAAGGAAAGGGTCAGGGATAAGGCCGAAGAGATCTCTTCTCTTTAAAGGCCAGAGAAGGCAGGTGGAGGGGGGAGCTGGACTGCTGGGAGATAGTGAGGGACAAAGGGCAAAGGAAACCAGACCAGAGGACTGGAGAGTGAGATGGGGTGAGATGGAGTCCTGGAGAGAAAAAGAAGAGAGGTGAACTTAATGTTTGTCATATGGTAGATAGATGCTTGATAAATGTTTAGAATTGAATGGGTACGGGAAAAGGGGTCTTTAAGAATAGTTGGGAGGAATAAGCAGCAGATAACCGGAGTTGAGAAAAAAAGAGACCAAGTAAAAGTGGCTTGAGTGGCCGAAGGAGGAATACAGCACCAGGGGATCCAGAGCTGAAAGGGAGTTAGAAAAAAAAAAGATGCAGCTGGAGCCAGAGATGGGGGCAAAGACTGAGGGAGAGCCCTGGGGCGGGGCTCGCAAGAGGACACTGGTAGATGTGGGGAGGAGATGCCTGAGTTTCTGGGAGACGATTGGCAAAACAGGCTGCCCATCACCGCCCTCCACTTCCTGGCCGGCCCCGGAAACCAGCAGGCGTTGGGGAGGGGTGGCGGGGGAATAGCGGCAGCAGCAGCCCCAGCCCTCAGAGAGACAGCAGAAAGGGAGGGAGGGAGGGTGCTGGGGGGACAGCCCCCCACCATTCCTACCGCTATGGGCCCAACCTCCCACTCCCACCTCCCCTCCATCGGCCGGGGCTAGGACACCCCCAAATCCCGTCGCCCCCTTGGCACCGACACCCCGACAGAGACAGAGACACAGCCATCCGCCACCACCGCTGCCGCAGCCTGGCTGGGGAGGGGGCCAGCCCCCCAGGCCCCCTACCCCACTGAGGTGTGGGCGGGAAAGGGATGGGAGGAGGAGGGAAGAGGGTGCTGAAAGCGACTAGGATGAGGGGAAGGGGAGAGACTGGGTCTGGGAGGGCCGACGGGGGGAGAGGGTTGCTGGGGAAAGGAGAGGGGCTGACTGGGAAAGGGTTGCTGGGGATAGGAGAGGGACCTGAGAGGGAGGAAGGATGGAAGAGACACGGGAGGGAGGAGAAATGGAAACCCTTGTGAATTTGGGACTGGGAGTGTGCACAGGGAATCCTGGAGAGGGAATTCCCTACACCTTTCCCAATTCTTTTTCTTGCCCTTTGACCCCACATGACTCTTGAAGGGTCATGAGGGGAGAAGGCCAGCAGAATTTGCCTCTTAGGAATACCCTTAGGCGCCTCTGTTTCCATCTAGGCACAGGACGTCTTGTTTCTCAGTGGCCTTCCACACTGCTAGACCCTTACTGACACACAAATGCCTTATGGGAGCCATGTTTTCTACATTGAGTCTGTGTGCCTTTGACATGTTTAATGGCTTGTGTGCAACTAGGTTCTCCCAATGCTATCCATAGGCTGTGTAGAAATGGTGTGTTATTTTCTATCAGAATTGCCCATTCTCCATTCTCGTGTCCATGTCTCACATCCAGTTTTGACATGTTCAAGTACCGCATGTGTGTGACTTTTCATATATTGCACCTGTTCTATAGTTTCACGTTACTTGCACGTTTTATGTTTTGGCATGTTTATTTCAGCGTGTGAAGGTTATATACCTTATTTTGCTTTGACACGTCCATGGTCCTACCATTTGCAGTAGTCTTCATGTGTGGGATCCCATGGCTTGGCTGAATAGCCCACACTCTCATGTCTGACTGAATTGGCCTGTTTGCTGTTTTCCCAGTCACAGTTCACAGAACACATGTGTATGCGCCTTTGCACGATACACTGATGTAACAGGACCATAGAATGTGTGTTATAAATTTGTCATCAGTATATTTTGTGAGCCGTATGCTCATTAAATTGGCCCTCCATTGCATTTCTAAATCCTTGGACTTTTGTTCTCCAAAGAGGGTCACTTAATATCAAGTGTTAGAGAAGAAGGTAACTGGGTCTCCAGGTCTGCAAAGAACCATCCCTGCATGCCTTACCTTGGTGACCTCCCTGCCCCATACCTCTCTACACAAACATTATCTTTCCAGTGGCTGTGTACAGTCTGTGTCCATGAGCTCAATGCATGTCACAGGGTCAACCCTGCTGTGAACCCCATTGTTGGTATTTATTTATGGACATTATCCTCCATTCTTTGCACTGTTGGCACACATTTGATGAGAGCAGCATCTTTCCCTGTGGCATGTTGATCCCATTCTGTACATTTCTCTTGTGAGATGACCTCTTCCTGATTATTGTTACTCTGCCTTCGTTATGGCCATGTATTGCATGTATCTATTCAGAGTCGGTTACCATTAGGCTTGGTGTGTTCGTTACTTTCTCAGTGACTTTTCTTTTAGTAGTCAGTTCTACTCAAGAGGATAACTAATTTGTGATCAGAACTGCCATCTCTGTCATTAATTGTGGCTCTGTGGGTGTGTATACAGCCTTAGAATCTGTCCAGCAAGTATTTATTGAGCACCTACTCCATCTCCTATTGTCCTGGCATTGGAGATAAGACAGAGTGCCTGTCCTTAAGCTGTTTGTAGCCTAAGGAGGGAAACAAAAATGCCAGTCAACACATAGTGTGTTGTCAAGATCAGTGGTTCTTAAATTCAGGCACACATCAGACTCACCAGAGGGCTTGTTAAAATACAGATTGCTAGCCAGCCACGATGGCTCACACCTGTAATCCCAACAGTTTGGAAGGCTGAGGCAGGAGGATCACATGAGGCCAGGAGTTCAAAACCAGCCTGAGTGACAGAGTGAGAAAAAGAAAAATAGATTGCTGGACCTAATGCCCAGAATTTCTGATTCAGTAGATCTGGGGTGAAGTCTAGTAATTTGCATTTCTATACTTCGAGACCCACTGATCAAGATAAAAGTGTAATGAAAGCACAGGCCTGGAGGGGTTCAGGCAGCCCTCCAAAAGGTGACACTGAGCTGTGTGAGGCAGGAGAAGAGACGGGCATTCCAGCCAAAGGGAACAGCATGTTCAAGGTGCGGAAGCATGAAAGATCATGGTGTCTGAGGAACTGAAGTGAATCAGTTTGACTGGAACAAAAAAGAGTTTTGTGAGGATGTGGTCGAAGATGTAAGCAGAAGTCAACTTGTCAAGAAGAGCCTTTAGGCAAGACAGGGAAATGCTCTGTGTTTCAGAAAAATTTGTGCTAACAGAAAAATCTCTGTGGTTGCTACGTGGAAGATGGATTGGAGGGAGTTGGGAGCCTACTCCACATAGTTCAGGGGAGAAATGATGCTGTTCTGAACTTGTAGGGGCAGTGGGATGGAGCAGCTCAGAAAGCCTACGGTGTTCCAGCTGGCAGGGTCTCCTGTTTCCTCTATTGCCTGTTACCTTCTCGCTTGGCAATAGGCTTACCTTTGAGCATAGCCCTTCCCGTCATGGGAAGACAGTGCCTGTGGCCTCAGTAGGAATGACAGGTATTTGCCTGAACACCCTTTTTGTGAATTGTTACCCTGCCCCCAACAGTGGGGCAGAGTGGAGGAAGGAGGAAGAACCTAGAACGCAGGTTCTGTGTTCCTGCCTGTCTTCCTCTTGAGCCCTTTCCTCTCCCAGGGCAAGTGCTGTTAGGTCCCCTTTACTCCATTCCCTCCTTTTTTCACTTCGCGAGGCCTCACACACTGTACCTGCCCACGCAAAGTGTCACTAGAAGGAAGGGAGAGGGTAGTAGGATTCGTTTGCCTGTCTGGAGGTAGGATTGGTCTTTGTAGCTATTCCAGGTATGTCCATAAGTTTACCTAGTAATGGGGGAGCTGCTGGGTGGAGAGGGATTTTTCTAGTTACGCATTTACATTCTTTTATCTGTCACTGGGTGTAATTATAAATTTGTGTCTGTGTGTGAACATGTTAATCTTTGTATGACTGTGTGTCTGTTGGCATTAGTGACACAAACTTTTAATCTTGCCATTTGGCCCCTGGGTATATGGCTGTGAGTGTTCTGTCACAATTACCATATATGCTGTGTGCTGTGTTCGTATATGTATATGCAGTACATACCAGTGTCAGCATAACAGAGTGGTTAGGAACACAGGCGGCTTAGATTTAACCTAGAAACTGCTGTTTACAGGAGCTGTATGACCTCAGGTAAGTTATTTAGCATCTCTGGGCCTATTTCCTATAAAATGTAAATAATAATAGTACTTTCTAGACTATCGTATGCATCATTTTAAGAGTTTAACTTAATGTATAGACCAGTGCTGTTCTACAGAAATATAATGCAAGCCACAATGTAATTTTTTTATGGTAGCCACGTTTTTACAAGGCAAAAAGAGTGAAATTAATTTTAGTAATATATTTTCTTGAATCTGATAACATCCAAAAGATTATAATTTCTTTTTTTTTTTTTTTTTTTTTTTGAGACAGAGTCTCACTCTGTTGCCCAGGCTGGAGTGCAGTGGCGTGATCTTGGTTCACTGCAACCTCCGCCTCCCGGGTTCAAGCGATTCTCCTGCCTCAGCCTCCCGAGTAGCTGGGATTACAGGCATGCGCCAACAGGCCTGGCTAATTTTTGTATTTTTATTAGAGATGGGGTTTCACCATGTTGGTCAGGCTGGTCCTGAACTCCTGACCTCGTGATCCGCCCACCTCGGCTTCCCAAAGTGCTGGGATTACAGGCGTGAGCCACCACGCCTGGCCCAAGTTTATAATTTCAAAATGCCCTGTTTGAGTAGGGCATCATGAACCATCCTGCTTCAAGGGAGCCTGCGGGCGCAGACTGCAGCTTCAGCTCTGACCTGGAATTTGGGGCTTCTCTGCGGGGCACCAGTCTGTATGCTCCATTTTAGATAATAAAAATTGGCATATTCTGGGGTGGGCAGGATCCGGGGTTCACCTGCATATGAACAGGGCAGGAAAAGCTTGATGGGGATTTGGGGGAATCTGGTTGGCCTTAAAGGGAATTAATTTGGGGCCCTGTTCCTGAATTGGTAGGCAGCCTGCATGTAAGGCTGAAGTGGGTTTGGCCAGAGCATGGGCTGGAGTGCTTCCACCCTGCTACACGGACAATGCCACAGTCTCACTTTTCCTAACTAATAAAATATTGTGAACAACAACAACAACAACAACAAAAAAAAAATTTTTCAAAATGTAGTCAGCATAAAAGATCAATAATGGATATCTTACATTTTGTTTTTTATTCAGTCTTTGAAATCTGATGTGTATTTTGCATTTCCAGCATGTCTCAGTTCAGACTGGCTGTATTTCAAGTGCTCAGGAGCCACATGTAGGTGGTGGCTACTTTCTCGGACAGCACAAGTATAGACCATTATAAGACCCTTACCAGCTACAAGTGTTAGCTATTATTCTTGTTGTCATTTATTATCAGGTATCTGTGAATTGTAGATGTCCATGTCTTGTGTCTCTTGTCTGAATATATCCGGAGCCTTTGGGAAGAGGGGTGGGAAAGCAGTCCTGAGCTCTATCTCTACCACCCTCATCCTAGAGAGCCTTCCTGGGAAGGTTTCAATGAGAACCCTGCCCCAGTTTGTGTCTCAGGCCCTTGTCCTCATAGCGCCAGCCCCCAACCCTGCCTTCTGTGCCTTGCCTACCCCACTCTCCTCCAGAAACCAGGCTGATTGTCCCTTGCCCCATCCCCTGCAGGTGGCCAGAATGGATTTGTGGCCAGGGGCATGGATGCTACTGCTGCTGCTCTTCCTGCTGCTGCTCTTCCTGCTGCCCACCCTGTGGTTCTGTAGCCCCAGTGCCAAGTACTTCTTCAAGATGGCCTTCTACAATGGCTGGATCCTCTTCCTGGCTGTGCTCGCCATCCCTGTGTGTGCCGTGCGAGGACGCAACGTCGAGAACATGAAGTGAGGGGCAAGGGGTCTTGGGCAATGAGGGAACTTAAGGGTACAAAGTGAGTAGTGGATTGGGGGAAGGGGGCATGGTGTGTGTAGCAAAGACTGAGAGAGACCAGAGACAGGGAATGGGGAGAGGACTGCAAAGGTGGTCAGAAAGACAGTAGGGTGGGGGGAGCTGAGGTATGCAGAGGGACATCAATGGATCCCACTGGGACCCCTTGCCATGACCCCACAGGATCTTGCGTCTAATGCTGCTCCACATCAAATACCTGTACGGGATCCGAGTGGAGGTGCGAGGGGCTCACCACTTCCCTCCCTCGCAGCCCTATGTTGTTGTCTCCAACCACCAGAGCTCTCTCGATCTGCTTGGTGAGACCCCACCACAGGGCACACCTTCCCCAGCCATGCCTCCCCTCCTGGAACCTTCCCTAGAATATCTTCTCCTAGAGATCTTCAATTCCCCCTCCTCTGGGACATTGCCCCCTTGCCTCCCGCTCAGGCCTTCATTCCCTGGGTAGAACTGCCCTCATAAGCAGGGTACATATACTTTTGGTCACCCTTTCCTTCACTTGGGGCCCCCCCTGCCTAGTCTCCTCCTTCACCTCCAGTCCCTACCAGAGTGGGTGATGATCTGGGTGAGGTGGGTTGCCTTCTGTGACACTCTGCCTCCACCTCGATCCTCACCCACCCCCACCCTGCCCAAGGGATGATGGAAGTACTGCCAGGCCGCTGTGTGCCCATTGCCAAGCGCGAGCTACTGTGGGCTGGCTCTGCCGGGCTGGCCTGCTGGCTGGCAGGAGTCATCTTCATCGACCGGAAGCGCACGGGGGATGCCATCAGTGTCATGTCTGAGGTCGCCCAGACCCTGCTCACCCAGGACGTGAGTCATCCTGGGGAAATGGGGGATTGGAGGGATAGAGAGTAGAACAGTTGTAAATAAACTGATATGCAGGGCCAGTGGGCCGCAAAGATCCCATTATAACATCACACCTACTCTGACTCCTCCATATGTATTTGTCTTCCTTGACCCTCTTTCTCCCCCAGGTGAGGGTCTGGGTGTTTCCTGAGGGAACGAGAAACCACAATGGCTCCATGCTGCCCTTCAAACGTGGCGCCTTCCATCTTGCAGTGCAGGCCCAGGTGACTACTGCTCCTCGTTCTACTCAGCTGCCAACCCCCACCATTCCCTCATCTCTGGGCAGGGGCTTATTGTAAGAGTCTCTGAAGAGAGCTGTGGACTGACCTGCTTTACCCCTTCCCCAGGTTCCCATTGTCCCCATAGTCATGTCCTCCTACCAAGACTTCTACTGCAAGAAGGAGCGTCGCTTCACCTCGGGTGAGGGCTTTGAGCAGTTCTGGGGTAGGGTGTGTCCAGAGAGGCTGGGAGGACATCCCTGTGAGGCAAGGGGATCATTCAGTGTCAGAGCCATGAGATGTCTACACAGTCATCTAGTCTAACTCCACATCAGCCAATAAGTCTTTACCAAGCACCCACCATACCCTGCCAGATGGGTAGCACTTGGTCCCACCAAGAGAGGCTGTTACTAATCTTAACAGGAAAGATAAGGCCTGTGTGCACAAAGCTGTAATGAATAACATTCATTCAGCAGTAAATGCCAAACCCAGAGGAGGGGGGTTGGAGGGGTGCTGAGATGTCTGAACTGGGGATTGGAGAAGGCTTTGTATAGGAGAAGGGCCTCAGAAGTGGCAGCTGGCAAGCCCAGGGGTGGTTGTCCGGGGTTGGGGGAAGAGAACTGAAAGGTTGAGGAAGAGTATCTCTTGGAAGCTGGGCCCCACCTGTGGGCAAAGACCTGGGTGGACAGGCCATGATGGTGCTCCCCTTGCCCCAGGACAATGTCAGGTGCGGGTGCTGCCCCCAGTGCCCACGGAAGGGCTGACACCAGATGACGTCCCAGCTCTGGCTGACAGAGTCCGGCACTCCATGCTCACTGTTTTCCGGGAAATCTCCACTGATGGCCGGGGTGGTGGTGACTATCTGAAGAAGCCTGGGGGGGGTGGGTGAACCCTGGCCGTGAGCTCTCCTCCCATCTGTCCCCATCTGCCTCTCCACACCTACCCACCCAGTGGGCCCTGAAGCAGGGCCAAACCCTCTTCCTTGTCTCCCCTCTCCCCACTTATTCTCCTCTTTGGAATCTTCAACTTCTGAAGTGAATGTGGATACAGCGCCACTCCTGCCCCCTCTTGGCCCCGTCCATGGACTCTTGCCTCGGTGCAGTCTCCACTCTTGACCCCCACCTCCTACTGTCTTGTCTGTGGGACAGTTGCCTCCCCCTCATCTCCAGTGACTCAGCCTACACAAGGGTGGGGAACATTCCATCCCCAGTGGAGTCTCTTCCTGTGTGGTCTTCTCTACCCCTCTACCCCACATTGGCCAGTGGACTCATCCATTCTGTGGAACAATTCCCCCCCACCCCAAAGTCCATGGATTCAATGGACTCATCCATTTGTGAGGAGGACTTCTCGCCCTCTGGCTGGAAGCTGATACCTGGAGCACTCCTCCCAGGCTCATCCTGGGAGCTTTCCTCAGCACCTTCACCTTCCCTCCCAGTGTAGCCTCCCGTCAGTGGGGGCTGGACCCTTCTAATTCAGAGGTCTCATGCCTGCCCTTGTCCAGATGCCCAGGGTCGTGCACTCTCTGGGATACCAGTTCAGTCTGCACATTTCTGGTTTTCTGTCCCCATGGTACAGTTCTTCAGTGGACATGACCCCACCCAGCCCCCTGCAGCCCTGCTGCACCATCTCCCAGACACAAGGGGAAGAAGCAGACATCAGGTGCTGCACTCACTTCTGCCCCCTGGGGAGTTGGGGAAAGGAACAAACCCTGGCTGGAGGGGATAGGAGGGCTTTTAATTTATTTCTTTTTCTGTTGAGGCTTCCCCCTCTCTGAGCCAGTTTTCATTTCTTCCTGGTGGCATTAGCCACTCCCTGCCTCTCACTCCAGACCTGTTCCCACAACTGGGGAGGTAGGCTGGGAGCAAAAGGAGAGGGTGGGACCCAGTTTTGCGTGGTTGGTTTTTATTAATTATCTGGATAACAGCAAAAAACTGAAAATAAAGAGAGAGAGAGAGATCTGGGTGCTTGGTGGTTGCATTTGTTAAGGAATTGAAGAAGCGGTTCTTGCCCAGGCAACCTGCCCCCAGCCAGAAGACCCAGGGGTGGGCCAAGAACACAGGCTCCCCCTTTCTTCAGCTCTCTGAAGTTTCCATTGTTCATTGCTCTTTGGTGGCTGATAGCCTTATCGGCTCACAGTCGGCCAATCCCAGAGGATTAGTGGGTCCGGTTTCTGTATAAATTAGGGGGCAGGGATGCTGTAGAGGCTTCTTATCGATGATTGACACCGAGGCCCAGGCTGTTGTCCTCACAGGAGCCTGGTTAATGACACGGCAGACACAGTGGCTGTGGTCAGCCTGGAGTGGACTACACTGCCACTCTCACCAAACAATAAGTGAAACTATTGGGCTGGGGACAGGATTTCAGAAGAGAACGATGGTGAAGTGGAGAGGCATGAGGATAGTGAATGTTGGAGAGGAGCTTGGAGAAAAGAGGGAATGCCTGAATGGGGAGGGGTCTTGGGGAAAGTTGGGGAATAGAAGTCAAGGCGGGAGGACCGTGAGGACTCACAGGCACCTAGCCTCTCCTCCAGCAGCAGCACCTGGTCGCTGAGAGATTCGATCCGGTCACCCCGGCCCCACAGCTCAGCCACCTGTTCTGGCTGCAGCTCTTCAGGCGGCATGGGCAGCACCGCTCGGACCCAGGCCCCAGCCTGACCGGCCCACTAGAAAGGAAGAGATGCCTCAGGGTATTGACAGTGACGTCTGGCCTCGCCCCACCCAGCAGGCTTGGCTCACCTGCTCCAGCCGCTCCAGGCGCCCTCGCAGCTCGCGAATCTCCTGCTTCAGAGCGCGCTCATCATTTTCCGCCTCCCGAACTAGGGACAAAGGAGACCAAGAGCATGACCACTGCCCGAGCCCGGACGCCTGTCCCGAGTCCCCCCGGTGGCCTGTACTCCTGCTCACTCACCGGCCACGCTGAGTATGCTGGCACTGGTTGGGGGCTCTGGGGACCCCTCCGTGCAGGTGCGCCCGTCCAGGCCTAGCACTAGGTCGTGGGGGCAGCCGCAGGTGAAGCTGCCTGCCGTATTAAAACAACGGTGCGAGCAGAGGGTGATGCTGGTCCTACATTCATCCACGTCTAGTTACCGAAAAAAGGAAGGGGCTGAGAGAGGGGGCAGGGGCAAGCACCTGGGTAGGTGGGGAGGAAAAGCTGACTCACCCACATGACAGTGTTTCCCTCCCCAGCCGGGGGCGCACTCGCACTGGTCAGGCCTAACGCAGACGCCTCCGTTCAGGCAAGGCTTGGCGCAGATGGCTGCGGACAGAGGAAGTGGGGTTCAGACTCGAACCGACGACCCATCTCCCCAGCTCCGTGGGGCGCGCCTCCCGCAAGGCCTGGAAGACCCAGCCTCACCTTCACAGGTGAGCGCCCCCGGGTGCCGCTTCTTCCAGCCCTGGCAGCACACTGCATGGGTCTGCTGAACCTCCCGCCTCACCTCCCGCCACATAACGCGGTACGTGGTCCTGGAACACAGCGCCCGGCTCAGGACCCTGAGTACGGGTCCTGGTCGGGGTTCTTGGGGTCCCATCTCCCCATCCCTCACCTGTAAGTGCTGCAGATGCGCCTCCCAGCGCACAAGGTCAGGTAGGGCTTGTACACTGGTTGGCTGTAGGACTCGTTGTAGCGGAGCGGGACCACCAGTGTCTGCTTGGAGCAGACTCCCTGACTGCGTCCATGCCAGAGGATGAGGTGGGAGAGATTGAGTAGGCCAGGCCCTGGCGAGCCAGGAGTCCCACTTCCCTCAAGAGGCTACTGAGGCCCCGCTCTCCCTCCAGATGACAGCCTCTTACCCCCATTCTAAACTTTCAGTTATGTTTTGCCTCCTGTGAAGCCCCACCCCCAACAGAAGGCTCCTGAGAAGAGCTCACCCCGGGCCCCACCCCCTCTGTTGTCACCTCTCTCTGAGGGATCCACCCTTGGCCCCCTCGCCTGATGTCAGTAGCAGGAGGAAGGAGAATCCGCCTAAGAGAGTGCACAGCTCAGCCCTGGACCCCATGATTCGCTTTGACGCTGGACCCTACAGGCTGCAGGCAAGAAAAGGTTAATGGATGCCCGTCCCCTCTCCTATTAATTTCTCCAGCACTAGTCCCTCCAAGGGCACTCTGCAGGTGCCCTCTAAGGGAGTCAGGACATTCACTTTTACATACTAGCCACCAGGATTGCCTACACCTGTGTGTACAACCCAGTGCTATCCTATCCTTAAGCATATCATGATCCATTCAGCATCAAAAAAGCTCACAGCCCAGCACACTCCCTCCACCTCCCCTCTAACCTACTTACTTCTAATCCCCTCTGCATAACCTGGAGGGACACACAGTCAACCCTCCCCTTATGACCCTCCTGTCTTTTTTTTTTTTTTTTTTTTGTTTTTGAGAAGGAGTTTCGCTCTTACTGCCCAGGGTGGAGTGCAATGGCATGTTCTTGCCTCACTGCAACCTCCGCCTCCCGGATTCAAGTGATTCTCCTGCCTCAGCCTCCCAAATAGCTGGGATTACAGGCATGCGCCACCACGCCTGGCTAATTTTGTTTTGTTTCGTTTTGAGACGGAGTCTCGCTCTGTCACCCTGGCTGGAGTGCAGTGGTGCGATCTCGGCTTGCTGCAAGCTCCGCCTCCCGGGTTCATGCCATTCTCCTGCCTCAGCCTCCCCAGTAGCTGGGACTACAGGTGCCTGCCACTACGCCCGGCTAATTTTGTTTTGTATTTTTAGTAGAGACAGGGTTTCTCCATGTTGGTCAGGCTGGTCTCGAACTCCCGACCTCAGGTGATCCGCCCACCTTGGCCTCCCAAAGTGCTGGGATTACAGGTGTGAGCCACCGTGCCCGGCCAACCCTCCTGTCTTTAACATGCCCTCTTATAACTTCATACCTTCAAAACCCTAGCTGGTCGGGTGCAGTGGCTCACACCTGTAATCCCAGCACTTTGGGAGGCTGAGGTGGGTGGATCATGAGGTCAGGAGTTCGAGACCAGCCTTGCCAAGATGGTGAAACCCCATCTCTACTAAAAATACAGAAAATTAGCCAGACGCAGTGGTGAGTGCCTGTAATCCCAGCTACTCGGGAGGCTGAGGCAGGAGAATCACTTGAACCCTGGAGGCAGAGGTTACAGTGAACCAAGATCGTGCCACTGCACTCTAGCCTGGGCGACAGAGCAAGACTCCGTCTCAAAAAATAAAATAAAATAAAATAACCCTAGCTATATACCCTCACACCATACACACAAACCAAGCACCTGGAAACTCCACACCTTTCACACACTGCTACTCCCCTCATATACCCACGCCATCACATACGCCCTAAATGCACATCCCTTGCTCCAACAAAACACCTCTCAACTCATGCCCACCCTAAGTCTCTGAGTAAACCCCACTCTTTCCCCATTTGAAATTCTCTCCCCACCTGCCTTCCTCTCTCTCTCCATTCCCACCTGGCTTCTTTCTCCTGGGAGGCTTCAGGCAGACCAGCCTCAGCAGAAGCAGCTCAGACTGGTGGGTGGGCCTGGCAGGCTAAGAAGGAGAGGAGGGGCTGGGCCAGAGAGTCCTCCCATTCCTGCCCCCTCCCACAAGCCTCCTCCTTAGCTCCAGCAGGGTCAGCTCAGTAGGGTCAAGTCCCACTACCCTCATCCCCACCCCAGCAAAGGGCTCCCTAGCAGTATCTTTCCAACCCTCGGAGGCCCCTATTTCTGGACTCCCCAAATCAGAAGCTATGAGCTCTGTAACACCACCAGTACCCCCTTGAACCCAACACAGACTAGGGGAGAGTTAGGGGGCAGGGAGAGAACCAGCTGCAGGGAACAAAGCAGTTCTCAGGTTATGGGAGAAAAAGCAAGATCAGCTGAGGAAAGCTAGAAGGGCAAGTCGTCACAAAGGGGCAGGGGGCAGCCCAGGGCACCAAGGGGAAAACTGCCCCCCTCTCTTGATGACATTTGTTAGGGCTTAGGGGGAACAGAATTGAGTCAGCCACCACTCCCCATGCCAGAGCAGACAGGGCCCAATTGTCTCAGCCAAAATTCCTTCTTTCAAGGAAGAGGAGGCTCATTGTCCAGCCCTATACCCAGCTCTGGCCCACAAAGCTCAAAAGGGGCACAACAAATGCCCACCCTGACCCTCTGCCCCCTCGTCTAGCCTGGGGGTGGCAGGCGCATTCCACCCATGAGGCTGAGGCCCAAACCACTGGAGCCCTGAGCTTAACCCCCCAGTCTTGGGTACTGGGAGAGGAAGAGAATTGTCTTCAGCAGGAAAGAACCCGCAGAGAACCAGGAACCCACAAAGAATGGGCATTGAGAGAGAGCGGAAACACCAAGGGGGTCCCCACCCTAGACCAGGCATCTGGGCACCCAGGCCTCAGTCTCCGTCCCCACCCTCCTTGGGGAGCCAGGTCCCCTCCACCTGGAAATGAGCCAAGTCACACTGAGGAAATGGAACTTTATTTCCATAAATACAGGGATAACACCTATTCAAGGGTAGTTAAAAGAGGGCCTGGGGCCTCAAAGAAACTAGGCTCTCCCAGGGGGGTACTCCAACACTGATCATAGGGACTGGGGGGATCCCCAAACCTGAGATGGGCCTCATAGGCCACAGATATTCCCCAACACTGACACTTCAAGAACGGAACTGTCCCCATAGGGGAGCCTCAGAACCCCACTCTCATGGGTAGTCCCTCTTAGGAGTTGGGAGGGCTGATGACAGGGGACTTTAGAGAAAAAAGGGAACATGGGGAGAAGAGAAGCTAAAAATGTCCTGAGTGGCCTGGAAGGAGACCCCTGTGGTGGGCACGGAGTGGGTTCTCCACCCATACAGCCAGATACGGAGGAGCAGCAGCAGCAAAAGCAGCCACAAGTTAAAAACATGGTTTCTCACTTCCCAACTTCGGCCTTGAGAGAAAGGGATAGCACGGAGCAATCCCCCAAATGAGAGGACATGAGGTAGGGGAGGCCTGGAATTGTCATTCACGGAGGAGCAGAGGAAGGGGGTTCCGGGAGGCCAAGTCTCTACTAAAACCCCGTCTCTACTAAAAACGGGGGATAATATGGGAGCAATGAGGTGGTCACAGGCACACCAAAGCCTGACATCTGCTTTCCAAGGCCACCACTTGGTCTCTGGACCGAGGAGTTCCTGGGGACCCCTGAATATATCCTCAGGAGAGCCAAGGTTCAATGCAGGTCTCATAAAGGGTACGGTTGGAGTGCCAGGCTGTGTGGGGGATCCCGGCCATTGGACACCTCACTATGGCCCCCCGGGCCAATAGAGTCTTCAACCCAAAAGAATCCCGCAGATAAACCTTCAAGGTGGTCGAAGGGGCGTGGAAGCATGGAAGAGAGACACAAGGAGAGACAAAGTGAGTTACTGCTGGGATCCTGGACCTCCTCCCCACAGGGTGAACCCTTCAGCTCAGGAGTCACAGAGAGGGCTCTGGAATAAGGTGGGACAGCGGCTGGAAGGGGAAGTAATACCAGGGGGCTCACCAGTTGCTCCTCCATCTCCAGGACCGTCTCATTTGCATCATAGAAACCAAAGAAGCTACAAAGAGATTTGGGGGGAGGTTATCAGAAGAGCTGGAGAAAATCTAGCCGGGCGCAGTGGCACACGCCTATAATTGCAGCACTTTGGGAGGCCAAGGCAGGCAAATCACCAGAGGCCAGGGGTTCGAGACCAGCCTGACCAAAATGGTGAAACCCCATCTCTACTAAAAATACAAAAATTAGCTGGGCATGGTGGCAGATGCCTGTAATCCCAACTACCCAAGAGGCTGAGGCAGGATAATTACTTGAACCCGGGAGGTGGAGGTTGCATTGAGTCAAGATCGTGCCACTGCACTCTGGCCTGGGTGACAGAGCGGGACCCCGTCTCAAAAAGGAAAGGAAAGGAAAGGAAAGGAAAGAAAAAAGAAAAGGAAAAAGGAAAGGAAGAAATCAAGGTGGGCTAAGGTCCCAAAGGAACCCAAGGCCTACCGGGGAGGCAGGTAGCAGGGAGGACACTCAAAAATACCTTACTGGATATAATGTACTTCATGAGGTGATACACTGAAGATACAACCTCACTTCTGTAGAAACCCATCAAAAATGCATTATCGGCCGGGCGAGGTGGCTCACACCTGTAATCCCAGCACTTTGGGAGGCCAAGGCTGGCGGATCACCTGAGGTCGGGAGTTCAAGACCAGCCTGGCCAACATGGTGAAACCCTATCTCTACTAAAAATACAAAATTAGCTCGGCGTGGTGGCTCAAGCCTGTAATCCCAGCACTTTGGGAGGCAGAGGCAGAAGAATTGCTTGATTCTGGGAGGTGAAGGTTGCAGTGAGCCGGGATGGCGCCACTGCACTCCTGCCTGGATAACATCTCAAAAAAAAAAAAAAAAAATATTACCTAAGCATGAGGAAATATCCAACCCACACTGAGGGAAACTCTACACAACAGCTGATCCATATGCTTCAAAAATATCAATGTCATGGACAAAGACTAAAAACCATTCCAGATTAAAAGATACTAAAGAGGCCTGGCGCAGTGGCTCATGCCTGTAATCCCAGCACTTTGGGAGACCAAGGTGGGCAGATCACCTGAGGTGTAATCCCAGCACTTTGGGAGACCAAGGTGGGCAGATCACCTGAGGTCAGCAGTTCGCGACCAGCCTGGCCAACATGGAGAAACCCCGTCTCTACTAAAAATACAAAATTAGTTGGGCATGGTGGCGGGCGCCTATAATCCCAGCTACTTGGGAGGCTAAGGCAGGAGAATCACTTGAACCTGGCAGGCGGAGGTTGCAGTGGGCCGAGATTTGCCACTGCACTCCAGCCTGGGCAACAAGAGAGAAACTCCAACAAAAAAAAAAAAAAAATTAAAAAAAAAAGATACTAAAGAGACATAACAAGATCATGCAACTCAAGATCCTGATTTGGATCTTCCACTGTATATTTTTTTCTATAAGGACAGTTGGAAAAATTTGAATAATCTGTGAGCGCATATTCAGGGAAATTGAATCTATGTTTGTATTTAAATATAATATTAACATATAAATAAATGTATATATATTTAGAGAAAAAAGATATTAATGTAAACATGACAAAATGTTAACATTTGCGAAATCTAGGTGAGGAGTATAAATGACTGCTTTTTGCTATTTTGGTAACTTTTTTTTTTTTTTTTTTGAGACAGGGTCTTACTCTGTCACCCAGGCAGGAGTGCAATGGCAAGATCTCGGCTCACTGCAGCCTTGACCTCATAGACTCAAGCGATTCTCGAACCTCAGCCTCCTGAGTAGCTAGGACTACAAGGGCACACCACCACACCCAGCTAATTTTGTATTTTAGGTAAAGACAGGGTTTTGCCATGTTGCCCAGGCTGGTCTCAAACCCCTGGGCTCATGCCTCAGCCTCCCAAAGTGCTAGGATTACAGGCGCAAACTTTTCTTAAGTATGAAATTATTTCAAAATAAAAAGGTCTTAAAATCTTTTTTTCTTTTTTTTTTTTGACACAGAGCCTTGCTCTGTCGCCCAGGCTGGAGTGCAGTGGCACCCTGTCGGCTCATTGCAACGTCCGCCTCCTGGTTTCAGGCAGTTCTGCCTCAGCCTCCCGAGTGGCTGGAACTACAGGCGTGCGCCACCAGGCCTGGCTAATTTTTGTATTTTTAGTAGAGATGGGGTTTCTCCACGTTGGCCAGCTGTTCTCGAACTCCTGACCTCTGGTGATCCACCCGCCTTGGCTTCCCAAAGTGCTGGGATTATAGGCGTGAGCCACCGCACCCAGCCAGATGGAGTTAAAATCTTTTAATTAAAAAATATTGGCCGGGCAAGGCCGGGCGCGTGGGCTCATAATCCTAGCACTTTGGGAGGCCGAGGTGGGTGGATCACGAGGTCAGGAGATCGAGACCATTCTGGCTAACACAGTGAAACCCCATCTCTACTAAAAATACAAAAAAATTAGCCGGGCATGGTGGCAGGTGCCTGTAGTCCCAGCGACTTGGGAGGCTGAGGCAGGAGAATGGTGTGAACCCAGGAGGCAGAGCTTGCAGTGAGCAGAGATCACACCACTGCACTCCAGCCTGGGTGACCGAGCGAGACTCCAACCAAGCGAGACTCCAAAAAAATATATATCTATATATATATACAGATATATATTGGCTAGGCGCGGTGGCTCACGCCTGTAATCCCAACACTTTGGGAGGCCGAAGCAGGCGGATCACAAGGTCAGGAGATCGAGACCATCCTGGCTAACACAGTGAAACCCCGTCTCTACTAAAAATACTAAAAATTAGCCAGGCATGGTGGTGGGCGCCTGTAGTCCCAGCCACTTGGGAGGTGAGGCAGGAGAATGGCTTGAACCCAGGAGGCAGAGGTTGCAGTGAGCCGAGATTGTGCTATTACACTCTAGCCTGGGCGACAAGAGCAAAACTCTGTCTCAAAAAAAAAAAAAAGAAAAGAAACAGTGACCTGGAACATTAAAAATATTATATAACCATGAGCTATCACTATCATTCATAGGGTTGTGGTAGATGTGAAATGACATGATGTATATAAAACTCATCACTTACTATTATATTATTACAATATTGTAAGGGATGTCCTGCCTTCACTGAAAACTGTCCAGTGCCTTCCCATCTCACTCAGAATTTTAAAAAAAAATCAAAAGCCTGGTTACCAGGACTGTCAGGAAATAGGGATGAGAATATATATATATATATATTTTTTTTTTCGAGATGGAGTTTCGCTCTTGTTGCCCAGGCTGGAGTGCAATGGCGCAATCTTGGCTCACCGCAACCTCTGCCCCCCAGGTTCAAGTGATTCTCCTGCCTCAGCCTCCCAAGTAGCTGGGATTACAGGCATGCATCACCACACCCAGCTAGTTTTGTATTTTTAGTACAGATGAGGTTTCTCCATGTTGGTCGGGCTAGTCTCAAACTCCCGACCTCAGGTGATCCACTGCCTCAGGCTCCCAAAATGCTGGGATTACAGGCGTGAGCCACCACACCTGGTCTATTTTTTAATGGTTATACAGTTTCAGTTTGGGGAAAAAGAAGTTCTGGAGATGGATGGTGCTGATGGGTGATGGTTTTACAACCATGTGAGTATACTTAATGCCACAAAACTGTACATTTTTAAATGGTTAAAATGGCAATTTTATGTTATGTATATTTTATCACAAAAAAGAAAAGAAAAAAATATCAAGGGCCTTACCTTGGCCTGCTAAGGTTTGACATGCCTGGTCCCCTGCTACCACTTTTAGCTCCTCTCCTGTCCTCTCCCCAGCTCCTTGTGCACTAGCCATGCTGGCCTCTTTATTCCTCACACGTGCCTCAGGGCCTTTGCAGGTGCTATACCTTCTCCCTGGGGGGTTCTTCCACCCAGAGCACAACTCCCTCCTTCACTTCCTTCAGTCTCTAATTGAATGGTGACTCTTCCAGGAGGACTTCTTCGGCCACTATTGAAACTAGGCCCTGGTCATCCTCTAATCCTTTCCCCTGCTTTATTACCTGACATATATATTTGTATATATGTATCAGCTGTCTTACAAACTAGAATATAAGCTACATAACATTAGGGACTTCTCTTTTATTTACCACTGCATCCCCAGGGCCCAGAACAAGCCTGTGCCCATAATGTTGAATAAATATTTGTTGAGCGATTCAAGTAGCTCAGGTGACATTACAGATTACACATGGTGACCTATAACACAGGCAAGCACATAGTACCACGGAGCCATGGATTTTTTTCTAAGGAATAGGATGGAGGGGACAAAGCTGGAGGCCGTTATAATAGTCCAGGTAAGTAAAGAGGTGGTAGGAAATGTGATAAAACGGTATAGAACTACACACACACATTGAACCAATGTGAATTTCCTGGTTTTGATATTGTGCTATAATTACATAGGATGCAACCCCTGGGGGAAGCTGGGTGAAGGGCCTCTCTATACTATCTTTGCAATTTCCTAGGAATCTGTAAGAATTTCAAAATTTAAAGTTTTTATAAAGTGGGGGAGGGAGTGATAGGGATACAGAGGAGAAGAGTCAGCAGGACTTAGTGATTGGCTTCATACAAGGGGTTGGGATATGACTCCCATGTTTTTGTCTTGGGTGACATGATAGGGGAGGAGCACTAACTGAACAGTGGAAGGAGCAGGCCAGTTTAGGCATGAGATAAAGACCAATTGGGGTTGGGGGATATCTTTAGCCAATCTTCAGGCCACACAATCCCTTATTACCTGGACTGCCAGGGAGTAATAACACCATCATCAGGGCCCCCAATCAGCACCAGGTGACCCACACGAAGAAAGTTCTTCCGCCATACTGTAGGATGGGAAGAAGAGAGGCTGAGTCAGCCACAGGGGTCAGGCCAGGTTGGAGAGGGAGACATAGGAAGTCAAAGAAGCAGAAAAAGTGACACAGGTAGGAGCCTGAATTCTCACCTGTGGCATTGGGATGGTCTCTTTCCCCATTGATCAGGGCCAGGAAGCTGCTGGCATTGAGGTACAAGTCATCGTGGTGGGGATCTGGGTACAAATGGCAGTTAGAAAAAGAAGCAGAAAAGGGAGGCAAGACTGGTGGTGAAAAGCCCCATAAGGAAGCTGCAGCAATAGTCAAGGTGGATAGTAATAAAATAGTAGTGATAATGTGGGCCAGGTGCGGTGGCTCACACCTGTAATCCCAGCACTTTGGGAGGTCGAGGCAGGTGGATCACTTGAAGTCAGGAGTTTAAGACCAGCCTGGCTAACATGGTGAAACCCTGTCTCTACTAAAAATACAAAAGTTAGCCAGGCGTGGTGGTGCATGCCTGTAATCCCAGCTACTCGGGGGGCTGGAATCACTTGAACCCAGGAGGTGGAGGTTACAGTGAGCCGAGACAGCACCACTGCACTCCATCCTGGGAGACACAGTGAGACTCCATCTCAAAATAATAATAGTAGTGATAATAACTGTAAACATAGTAACAAGTACTTTTTTTTTTTGAGACAAAATCTCACTCTGTCACCCAGGCTGAAGTGCAGTGGCACGATCTCCGCTCACTGCAACCTCTGCCTCCCGGGTTCAAGCAATTGTCCTGACTCAGCATCCCGAGTAGCTGGGATTACAAGCGTGTGCCCACGTTCAGCTAATTTTTTTTGTATTTTTAGTAGAGATGGGGTTTCACCATGTTGGCCAGGCTGGTCTCGAACTCCTGACCTCAGGTGATCCGCCCACCTCCACCTCCCAAGATGTTGGGATTACAGGTGTGAGCCACCACACCTGGCAATAGCAAGTACTTCTATCTAGCATCTACTATATGAGCCAGGTACTATTCAAAGTACGTTGCATTCATTTATTTATTTAATCCTTACAACCACCCGGTGAAGTACATGCTATAATATTTTACAGATAAGGAAAACTGAGTAACAGAATGGTTAAGTAACTTGCCCAAAGGCACCCAATACGGTCAAGATTCAAACCCAAGTATTCTGGCCCCATGGTCTGGTCTAAAGGTTGGCAAACTGTGACCAAAGGGCCAAATCCAGCCTGCTGCTTGTTTTTGTAAATGAAGTTTTATTGGAACACAGGCACATTCATTCACATATGGTACATGGCTGCTTTCACACTACAACAGCAGAATTGAGGAGTTGTGAAACAGACTATATGTCCTACAAAGTCAAAAATATTTACTCTCTGGCCCTTTATAGACAAGGTTTGCTGACTCCTGCATCAGACTAAACCTTCTGAGGCAATAAGGTGACACACTTAAAACATTCTGGGCCAGGTGCAATGGTTCACACCTGTAATCCCAGCACTTTGGGAGGCCGAGTCGAGTGGATCACCTGAGGTCAGGAGTTGGAGATGAACCTGGCCAACACAGCGAAACTCCATCTCTACTTAAAATATAAAACTTAGCTGGGCATGATGGCGCCTGCCCGTAATCCCAGCTACTAGGGGTACGGAGGCAGGAGGATCGCTTGAACCTGGGAGGCGGAGGTTGCAGTGAGCCGAGATGGTGCACTGCACTCCAGCCTGGGCAACAGAACAAGACTCCGTCTCAAAAAAAAAAATAAATTCTGAACAAAGCCTGTTCAAATAGCTCAATAAATGTAAGGTATTTTTATTGTCATCACTGCTATTGGTTGTAGCAGAGGTGGAAGCAACTGACCTGATCCATGGAAGCCCCAGTTCAGCATCCCCACTCACCATGCCAGTAGTTGCAGATGGAGAATTCCTGGCCCCAGGGGCTATAGCAGATCCGATAGAGGTTAGACCGCATGGAGGTGGGGAACAGCCACTTCAAGTAGTCCGTGTCTGGCAAGAGAATGGCAGTGCTAAGTGACCATAAACCTCTGTTCCCCCAAAACTCAGGGCATTCTATGGAGTCTAGTGCCCACTCACCTCCATACTGTCCCATCTGTGGAGAGGAGAGAGAGATGAAAGAATCCACATTGTGATCATCCATGACAGAAAGCAGAGCCCGGCACACAAGGCCCCCTGTAGGCAGAACACCACATTGGGCAGGCACTTAAGGACAGCAAAGCCAGCAGCACCCCCCACCCCCATCACACACACACACACACACACACACACACACACACACAGACACACACTGTACATAAAGGAGACTGAGGCTTACGGAAGGCAGGCACACCCTGTGCCAAAAGGTCACACATCATATAAGTGACTGAGCCCGAATTAGATGCTGGGCCTCCTGCCTCTAATTCTAGGATGTTTTTACCTGCCCCATTAGTCCTTATGTCCAAGAACCATGGGTAACAGGAAGCAAAGGAGCAGCAGTGTAGGGAGCCTCCCTCCCATTCAAGACAGAGATGAGACCCAGGTGCTGAGGGAAGTCAGAAAGGAAGGGCTCAGGTACCAGGGTTGTGCCTGGAGCAATGTGTTTCAGAAAAAGGGACACTAGGAAGTGTCCCTCAGATAAGGATCAAGCCTCAGATAGGGCTTAGGAGTTAGGGGCAGGGGAGTCGCCTACCCTGCGAGTAGCAGATGAGATGCACCCCTTGAGGGGCCTTTGCCATGATGGGGACCACAGCCTCTCGGAACCCTTGCACCTGTTCCCACAGGGGTCGCAAGCTCTCTCTCCCATCGAAGAGATCGAGCACTGTCACCACAGTCCCGGGGTGTGTCTGTGGGAAGGGGGCAATGCAGCCACCGGGGATAGGCTAAGAAGCTCCCACACGCCACCCCCTGGCCCGCGTCCACAGGTCTATTGTACCCTGCTAGAACCAGGGATCCCGTCCCCCAACTCTCCCCCACGCCAGCAACAGCTCCCTGAGGAACTGGGCAGGCCCAGAGGGGTGGCTTTCAGTTCCCCGCTCTCCCTCCCCTGCCACAGTAGACGCCTCTAACGCCCTGCACCCAGGTGTCCCCTGTCAGACCTCATTGATGTATTCCAGCAGGTGGCGGAAGCTGTACGAGCTGTCGAAGAGCCCATGCACCACGATGACCGGCTTGTAGGACGCGCGGTGGGGCGCGGGGGCTGCAAGCAGCAGCAGCGGCAGGAAAGGCAACAGGAGCAGGACCCACACCGCGGGGAGCCGCTGCCCCCAGAGCCCCAGCATGCTCCCGCCTGAGAAAGGGGTGATAATGGCATGTGAGGGAGATGGCAACACCCTCCTCCCTCGGAACAGACGCCGGGCAATCAAGCCACCTCCTCTCGCTCCCACACCAGGTCCGTGTCACAAAATAGCCTACTTTTAACTTACTCCAGCCCTCTCCCTACAAACACACCCCCCCCACCACGTTGACGCACCAACGCGCACCCGAAGTCCCGCCCCCAACTCAGCGTTCGGGGGACTTGTTCTCTAGGTCCAGGATCTTCCTAATGCATCGCCCCAGCCATGAACAACGCGGAGTTCTTTAATACCCCTGAGCAGCAGCCCAGGCCCCTTGAAGAGTGCAAACTCCCACCTGGCCTGGGTCCGTAGGCCTCGCTCCACCCGCCGTTTACTTATACCAAGTCTGGAACCCACGGTGGGGGGCGAAGGGTGAGGAAAGAGAGCGCAGGGGAATGACGGAAGGGAGGGGGAAGGGCGGGCTGCTTGGGGTCGCGCAAATCCGTCACGTCCGGGGCTTTCTCTGGCAACCGCGCGAGCGTTCCCCGCAACACAGACCCAGGACAGGAGGGGCAGTGGAATATTCCATTGCGCCCTAAGTGCTGGGGAGGAAATAGGCGGAGCGATCCATTTAGGCCAGTGGGGAGAGGAAAAAGCAGCAAACATATTCTGGGAATGGAAAGAAGGCCTCTCCAGGCTTCGTTGCCCCCAGCGACCCAAAGGTCCGATTTCCCCGCCTTGATTCTCCCCACTTCCCAATGCAGGCGTCTGGCTCCGCAGCAGAACACGAAGTTTTCATTACCCAAGGGGCGGCCAGGGGGCGGACCAGGGAAAGGTAGTCCTCTGCATTTTGCCGTGTGCTGGGTGAGTGGCAGGGTGGCCTGGAGGGCTGATGCCAGCCCAGGCGTGCCCCTCAACACCCACCCCCACCCCACCCTCCAGTCCGCCCCAGGTCAGCGACTTACAACTCTTCATTCTGAAGTGCGTGTAGTGCCCTTGTCTCCAGAGACGCGGAGAGTCCTCGAGGCCCCTTGAGCTAAGTGCAGCCTGGCCCAGTTTCTCCTGCCCTACTCTACTCCCCTCCCTATAAGCGACCCACCCTCAAGGGGTGGAGGGCGCGTAGGGATGCGCTGACTCATGCCCGAGTAATTTCGACCAGTCTTTCAACCTGAGCGACCCCCAGAATCTGGCTGTCTGAGTTATCTGTGGGTGGCTCCCTACCGAAACCCCCAGGCGCCCCACCTCTCCGCCTGTGACCCCTACCCGACACCCTAGTGCCTCAGGGCTTTTACTTAGCATTTAAAGACGTTTCTCTAAAGATAAGGATTTCTCAGCATGTCTGAGCCCCTCTCTCTGTTTACAAGGTCATTGCTTGGTCTAAATTTGTCTCAATCAAACCATTTTTGCGCTCAGAATGGTGTAGAGTGACGATGGGGTGGCGGTAAGGGGTTGACGGCTCACGCGAACGCCTAAGTGACCAGAACGACTGGTGTGAAGCCGTGATCTGACTCTGGAGCCTGGGACTGGTTTCAGCGAGAGCCTCTATACTGCTCTGTAGTTTCCACTTGGGCATGGACGAAAAGAGACGCAGCCGGGAAAGCGACTGCCCCAGGTGGGGGCTGGGGGGACGTAAGGGAAGAATAATGATTATCTGGCTGTGTTTTTGTTTAAAAAAAAAAAAAAACAAAACTGGTGTAAATCTCCATAGACTTCCTATCCTCGCTCCCTTCACCCACCCACGCGCTCCCAAGATGCAATAAGCAAATAAGACTAATAACGCTGTACCGCAGGTCGACTCAGGAGGTGGAGATGCGTCTTGGTGGGAGGTGGTGGGTGGGAGTAGGGGGCTTTAGGGAATGGATCTGAACATTGACTGGCCCAGAGACTCTAAGCAGCCTCAAAAGCAAAGTGGGGGAACAAGCACACATTACCAACAGAGCTGCCAGAAATGAGCAGTTAAGTCATACCCCCTACCCCCTCCAAAAGAGCTTCAGCTCTTTAGTCCTGGACGAAGAAGGTATGTCTGCACACCGCCCAAACTCTCTCTCTCTTTTCCCTCCAAGGCCCAGCTCCCCCTGATTTACAGACCTGGGCCTCCCTCTTTACTGCTAGGTTGGCAGGTTCACCATACCCTGGGAACTTTTCAGACCATCGCAGTTCTGAACTCTGCACAATTCTCTCTCACACACAAGTATTTATCTCTTCTAAAGAGGAGGAAACGGGGGCTAAGGATTTGGGAGAAGACCCTGGCACCTTGCAGGGAGCTAAGAGGGGGAGACGACCTGCCTCTGGAGGCACCTGGGTTATTAACTCCACTGAGAACCTGTTCACTTCCTCCCACAATACAATCACTAAGTGAGTCTTGGAGGGGGAGACTCCAGAGAGTTCTCTCTCCCTCCTTCCTTTCCTTAGTCCCACCCGCCTCGCCTGGTCTAGCCTCCGTGTTTCCATGACAACTTCAAAGGAGCCCAAACTGGGGGCTTGAATGCCGGGGTGAGAGGAGGAGAGGTGGTCAGAGCAGAGAGAGCCGAGTGGGAAACGTCTGAAGCGCTCGCCCTCCCTCGCCTCGGTCCCTTTAAGCTCCCCCCCTCCCCGCTCTCCCTCCGCCCGCCCCCCCACCTCCCCCCTCCCCCCCCCCCCCCCCCCCCCCCCCGCCGCTGCCTTCATCTCTCCATCTCTGCGCTGCTGCCGGCTGCGCCATCCAGCACCCAGACTCCAGCACCGGCCAAGGACCCCCACTCCGGCTGCAGGGACCCTGTCCCGGAGAGACCGCAGGCATGTCATCCGAAAAGTCAGGTAAAAACAATAACAAAACCTCCCACCCCCTCCACTGTCTCCAGACTCTCCATCCCCCTTGCCCCAACCCCCTCCCTTACCCCTCCTCAGCTGTGGTTCTATTTCATTCCCCTTCTCTCCAGCTCTCAACACTCTCCCAGTCCCCCTCCTCTTCCTGTCTCCCCCGTTCTCTTCCTTTCCTCTTTCCAGTCGCAGCCTTTGCCCCTTGCCAACAACATGGGCAGGGAGGTAGGTTGAGAGGGTGAAGGAGGTACAGCCAGGTTCTGCAGGGATGGCATCACTGGGAGTGACAGATGGACAATCACTGGCTGGCATGGAGACATCCTGTGGGGAAATATGGAGACATGACCAGATGGGGGTTGTCAAGGGAGCAAAATCCAGAGGGCTCTTCTTAATCTGCCCTAAAAGAGGTCCCGAGATTCTCACAGAGGCTGGGGCACTCCTCCCCCCACTGAAGGAACAGCAGAGTGGAACACATGTCATCCCACATGTGTTTATACAACTGTTGAATTGAGCACATATTAACACAGGGTTGCATGTCTACGCATACGCACACACAGGACTAGCTCGGATAGGCCAGCCCAAAGGCAGCTATAGCAAAGGAGAGGGGATTGGGTCTGCAGGTGAGAGCTGGGTGCATGGTGATGAAAAAGACAGAAAAGAAGCAGACCAGAGTTGTGACCTCAAAACTAGATTGGAAGGAAGAAGGAGGGGGGCAGATGGCCTAGATACAGCCCCTCTCTTGCCCCTCAAATTAGAGATGGTTTCTCACCCGTCTCTCTCTATGTGTCTCTCCCATTATCTTTCTCCATCCCTGACCGGCTGTGTTTCCCCTTACCCCCTCCTCAACTCATCACTGTGTCATCTTTCCTCTTATACTCTCCTCCACTCACCTCCCCCAGGACTCCCAGACTCAGTCCCTCACACTTCTCCACCGCCCTACAATGCCCCTCAGCCTCCAGCCGAACCCCCAGCCCCACCGCCACAGGCAGCCCCTTCCTCACACCATCACCACCACCACCACTACCATCAGTCTGGCACCGCCACCCTCCCGCGCTTAGGGGCAGGGGGCCTGGCCTCTTCCGCGGCCACCGCTCAGCGCGGTCCCTCCTCCTCCGCCACGCTGCCGAGGCCCCCCCACCACGCCCCTCCCGGCCCTGCTGCCGGGGCACCCCCACCCGGCTGCGCTACCTTGCCCCGCATGCCACCCGACCCTTACCTGCAGGAGACTCGCTTCGAGGGCCCACTTCCCCCGCCGCCGCCCGCTGCCGCTGCCCCGCCCCCGCCGGCGCCAGCCCAGACTGCCCAGGCCCCCGGCTTCGTGGTGCCTACGCACGCGGGGACTGTGGGCACGCTGCCGCTGGGGGGCTACGTAGCGCCCGGATACCCCCTGCAGCTGCAGCCCTGCACTGCTTACGTGCCGGTCTACCCGGTGGGCACGGTGAGTGCCGGGCAGACAGGGGCATGGGAAAGAGGGCGGTGCGATACAGGACTTGAAATTGGGGATACGGGGACTGTTGTGGGGTGGGGGGAGGGGGGAGGGACAGCATTAGGAGATACACCTAATGCTAAATGACGAGTTAATGGGTGCAGGAAATCAACATGGCACATGGATACATATGTAACAAACCTGCACATTGTGCACATGTACCCTAAAACCCTAAAGTATAATAAAAAAAAAGAAAAAGAAAAAAAAAAGAAATTGGGGATACGCTGCGGGCTGGTAGGAACAAGGGCAGGGAACAGGTAGTGTTCCTGGGAGAAGCCCTAGAAAGAAGGAAACCTGAGACAGGAAGGACTAGGGAGAGACCCGGGAGTAGGAGTCTACTGGTGCCCAAAGTCAGGGCCTGGGAGGGGGATCGGAGCCTAGAAGTTCAGAAGAGGTCTGAAAGTAGGAAACCGCCTGGCGGGGGAGGGAGGGGAATGGAAGCTGGGAACCAAGAGGGATGTGGGAGAAGCCTGGGACTACGTGGGTAGGGGAGGCCTGGTAGGTGTCTGGAGGGAAGAAACAAGGTCTGCCGTGAGGCCAGGACAGCCCCAGTGGGACCATACCTTGCTGGAGAGAATGTAGAAAGCCCAAGAATAGGATGGTTAATGAAGCAAGGAAGGGAGGAGAGGGGCTTAGGTGGAATTTATGGGTGTCCTGGAAGGGTAATGGGTGCTTTATTTTGAGAAGCCATAGGTGAAAATTGTGCTTTTAAAGCCACTCTGCCAGCCGCCCAACGCTGGTAGGCTGGGAGAGGGTCGTAGTGATGCCCCTTCCCCCCAAATTTCCTTCCGCAGCCATATGCAGGCGGGACCCCGGGGGGGACAGGAGTGACCTCCACTCTCCCCCCGCCGCCCCAGGGCCCAGGGCTGGCCCTACTGGAGCCGAGGCGCCCGCCACACGACTACATGCCTATCGCGGTGCTGACCACCATCTGTTGCTTCTGGCCTACTGGCATCATTGCCATCTTCAAGGCCGTGCAGGTAGGGGGCAGGGGCATACTCGGTTTGGGGGCGGGGACAGGGAGTTCTGGGCGTTCTGGGGACCATCTTAGAGAAAGACTGAGGCGTTCGAACGAGGCCGCAGCTCTTTGACCTCCTTCCCCCACCCCTCCTCCGTAGGTGCGCACGGCCTTGGCCCGCGGAGACATGGTGTCGGCCGAGATCGCTTCACGCGAGGCCCGGAACTTCTCCTTCATCTCCCTGGCCGTGGGCATCGCGGCCATGGTGCTCTGTACCATCCTCACCGTAGTCATCATCATCGCCGCGCAGCACCACGAGAACTACTGGGATCCCTAAAAACGCCCCTGGTCCAGCCCCACTCTGCGCCCCTCGATCTCCCAGGCTCTTTCTGCAGTCATACCGCGGACCCAGTGGGCGCCCTGCACACCCGTTTCTGGGGCCGTCAGACTTGGATACATCGTAAACTCCGCCTCCACGGAACGTCTCGCCTTGCGAGCAAGCTCCGAATCCAGTTCCTCAGGAACCCCTCCAAAACCCACACCGCCAGGGACGCCGCTTTCCGGGATCCCGGCCAAACACCGGACCCTCAATCGCTACAGGCCCCCTCACCCTCAAAGTGTAGCGCCCCCAGCCGAGCAACCTCGGTTTGGTCCCTAAACCCCCGCCTCCTCTATAAGCTCCGCCCCAGCTCTGACAAAACCCCGCCTCCAGGTCGGCAGGCTCCGCCTTCTTTTCTTCTCCGCGGGGTGATTCAGTCCAGTGATTGGGTTTGTGGCCCCAGGCCTCGCCCACAGACGGACAGACCCCCCCTTTCTTCCGGCAAAAGGACCTAGCCCTTGGGTAGTAAGGCCTCCACACTCCTGTTTTTCGCAAGTACACTTTTGTCCCTCCTCCACCCAGGTCTCTGCCTATTTTCTTGCTAATCCCAGAACCTTTCCTTTTGTTTTTTTTTTAAGGACATTTGGGAAGTTCCTGGTGTAGGACCCTTCTCCCTGGGATAAGAAACCTGCCTGTAAACACTCTGTAAATACTCCCTTCCACCCATCCCAGCCCCTGGGCAGCCGGGCAGAAGGGAATCCGGGCTATGGACCTCCCAAGTCCCCGCTCCCCGCTCCCCTCGGCGGCCCCGCCTTGTTCTGATCTGTATGTGAGTGTGTGTGAACTTCTGAAAGACAATATTAAAGAGACTTAGTTGATTTATCGCCCGCAATTCCAAAGACTGCGGCCCCGCAAAGACCCTCCCCTCTTTTGGTTCCCCCTTTCACTTCCCTTCATCTCCTCTTCCAAGGAAAAAAAGAAAACCCGACAGAGACTAACGTGAGGGAGGCAGATTCCCAGATCGCCAGAGAGACACATGAATATGGGGGACGGAGGGGAGCTTCCTCGGAATCGACCAAGGAAGACCTTGGGATCCATTTTCAGTGAGGCTTTATTTTCTCAGTGAGGTTTTATTTCCCCAGTACCCCTTTTCCATTCCCTACTATCCCCAGAACTCCAGGAAGACAAGAGAACAGAGAGGGCAGACCATGGTGAAGAAGCTGGTCAAGGATAGAGTGATGGGGGCCAAGAAGAGATGCCAGCTGCCCATAGCTGTTCCTGACTGTGGGCTGGAGGGTGGCAGACAACTTGGATTAGAGCCCTGCATGCTGGAGTGTAGGGGATATAGGAAAGGCAAAGAGAGCACATTGCTGTGGGAGCCCAGGGAGGAGGTCAATGGCCTCTCAAGTCTCCCTGGGACTAGTTGCCCTCTCCTATCCTGAGGTCAACCAATAGGCCTCTTTTTTGAGGGGAGTGGTGATTAGGGGATGGTGCCAGCAGTGGGCTTGGGTCTCTGGTTGTACACCCACAGGACAGAGTCCTATCCTGAATTTATGCATTTATGCAACATGCAGACTCCATGCTGGATGCTGGTGAGACATCCACCCAGACAGCAGGTGTGACCCCTGACCTCATAGAGCTTACAGTCTAGAAGGGAAGCCATGCACTGAGATAGGAAATGTGATAGGAGATGTGGGAGGAGGGTGGGGTGAGGTGTGAATATCATGGGTTCTCCTTTGGATGTTTCGCATTTAATGTGTCTACCTTACCAAACTTCTTGAAAAACAGAATTCACGGCTGGGCGCAGTGGCTAACACCTGTAATCCCAGCACTTTGGGAGGCCAAGGCAGGCGGATCACTTGAGGTCAGGAGTTCAGGACCAGCCTTGCCAACATGGTGAAACCCCATCTGTACTAAAAATAAAAAATTAGCCGGGCATGGTGACGGGCGCCTGCAGTCCCAGCTACTTGGAAGGCTGAAGCAGGAGAATCACTTGAACTCGGGAGGTGGAGGTTGCGGTGAGCCAAGATCACGTCATTGCACTCCAGCCTGGGCAACAAGAGCGAAACTCCATCTCAAAAAAAAGGGGCCGGGGAGGGGGTGGAATATTGCTATCAGAGATATGTCTGTATCTGTCTTTTTTTCATACCCACTATTTCTTGACTTATTGAAATATGCATCCACACCCTATTCTCCTGAAACCTCTCTCTCAAATGGCAACCAATTACCCAGATCCCAAATCAATGGCATTTTCACAGTATTCTGCCTCTCTAAACCCTCCCATGTTTGTCCCTTAACTCTGAATTCCCCACACACCCAGGTTCAGGAACATATTACCTCCCTTCCCCCCACCGCCTCCACACAGACCTCTAACCATTCCACCTCTGCCTTCCCTCCTTGCTTTTTCTCCTCCCTTCCCCTAAGTGTCCATCTCTGATTCTTTTTCCTTCTCTGAGACTTTCCTTTGAAAAGCTCATTCACTCAACTCAGCTAATCAAATGCTTTTCCAACCTGTATTTTACATGCAGACGTTTTTTTCCAGTGCCTGTAGATCATAGCCACATGGAAGATGCTTGCTGGTCCTCTAAAATCAACACATTCCAAAACAAACTGATGAAATGCCACAGAAAACCTGCTTCCCTGTCTCTGTTAATAGACCATTTTCTCAATCACTCTTCCTTATCTGGAAATTTGCTGCCTCCTCCCTCTCCCTCCTGCCTTATTTTTGGTGTGCTCTCAAGCCTAGTCAGTTCTGCCACCACAATGTCTTTTGAATCTGTAATTTTTCCCCAGCCCTTGCTGGAAAAATTACCTCATTAGGATTATTGCATCAGCTTTCCCAACAGGTCTCCCTGCTTCCTACCTCTCCCTACCTCAAGTCTCCATCCACACTATTGTCAGATCAGCCTCCCTAAACACACTTTCATAACTCCACTGCTCAAAAGCCCTTCAAGGTTCCCTACTGCCTACTCTATTATTTACAAAATTTTAATCTGGCCTTTAACACCTTCCATAATTTGAAATCATCCAGCTTCTCTGTTCATTCTAATTTCTAACCATACTGAATTACTCATCATTCCCACCTCCAAGTATTTGCCCAGCTGTTCCCAAATCTTAGACCTCCTTCCCAAATCTCTGCCTATTATAAACCAAATTGTTTGCAGCTTGTCACAAGTTTCAGAGGCTTTAGACCACATCTAGGCTCTTGCTCATGATGTTCTCCCCCTCTTCACATCTGCCTCTCTACTTGGTCAAATTTTATCTATAATATCTTTCAAGATCCAGATCAGTTCATCCCTCACTGTAGCAAAAAGGTGTCTCTCTTTCCTCTGGGTTAGATTAAAGCAGTGGGTTTCCAAACAGAGCTTCAGGCATTTCTCGGAGCAACGGTTCTTACCCCAGGTTACACATGACAATCCACTGGGGAGCACTGAAACATCTGAAAGCCCAGGTCGCATCCTAAAACAATTAAATCAGAATTTCTGGGCCCAGTGCCAGTGGCTCACACCTGTAATCCCAGCACTCTGGGAAGTAGAAGCAGGAGGATCGTTTAAGCCCAGGAGTTCGAGACTAGCCTGGGCAATATGGTGAGACCCCATCTCTACAAAAAAGTTTAAAAATTAGCCTAGGCCAGATCGAGACCATCCTGGCTAACACGGTGAAACCCTGTCTCTCCTAAAAATACAAAAAAATTAGCTGGGCGTGGTGGCGGGTGCCTGTAGTCCCAGCTACTCAGGAGGCTGAGGCAGGAGAATGGCGTGAACCCGGGAGGTGGAGCTTGCAGTGAGCCGAGATCACGCTATGCACTCCAGCCTGGGCAACAGAGCGAGACTCCGTCTCAAAAAAAAAAAAAAAAAAAATTAGCCTAGGCCAAGTGCAGTGGCTCACACATATAATCTCAGCACTTTGGGAGGCCAAGGTGGGTGGATCACCTGAGGTCAGGCGTTCAAGACCAGCCTGGCCAACATGGTGAAACCCCATCTCCACTAAAACTGCAAAAATCTGACAGGTATGGTGGCACATGCCTGTAATCCCAGCTACTCAGGAGACTGAGGCAGGAGAATCGCTTGAACCTAGGAGGCGGAGGTTGCAGTGAGCCCAGATCGCACCACCGTACTCCAGCCTGGGCGACAGAGAGGCACTGTCTCAAAAAAAAAAAGAAAAAAAAAATTAGCCGAGCCCCATGGCTCACCTGTAGTCTTAGCTACTTGGGAGGGTGAGACGGAGGATTGCTTGGGCCTGTGGGGCAGAGGCTGCAGTGATCAGAACACCGTGCTCCAGCCTGGGCAACAGAGTGAGACCCTATCTCAAAACAAACAAAAAAGAATCTCTGGGGGTGGAACTCAGGCATCAGTATTTAAGACATGACCAGGTGATTCCAAAGGGCAGCCAAGGTTGGGAATCACAGGTTTACAGACACTTTAAGAACCACCCAGGGAGAATGGAAAGGCCAAAAAATGACTTCAACCCGGGCAATTTTCTTTAGGAGAAAAGTATCTAGATCTAAGATTCATGTTATCTGCATATTTTCTCATCTCTTCCTACCTGATATCTTGACGTACACAGTTTACCTTGTGAGCTACTTGAAGGCAGGTGTCAAATCTGGCTTATCTCTGTTTTTCGGATCCTCATCAGATAAAACCTCCTCTACCAATCTTTGAACTCAATTGAATTGAAACGAATTAGGCAAAGGGAGAGATGAATAAAAAATGACTTAGCTTTCTTTTGCTTTTCCTTAGGAATGTTTGTTTCTTAATCTCAGATCTCTTAACCTCACCCAGACTCCTCCCTCAAGAGGAAATAAAACGTTACAATGTGTGGCCAGGCGCAGTGGCTCACGCCTGTAATCCCAGCACTTTAGGAGGCCGAGCTGGGCGGATCACGAGATCAGGAGATCGAGACCATCCTGGCTAACATAGTGAAACCCCATTTCCACTAAAAGTACAAAAAATTAGCCGGGCGTGGTGGCGGGCACCTGTAGTCCCAGCTACTTGGGAGGCTGAGGCAAGAGAATGGCGTGAATCCAGGAGGCAGAGCTTGCAGTGAGCTGAGATTGTGCCACTGCACTCCAGCCTGGGCAACAGGGCGAGACTCTGTCTCAAAAAAAAAAAAAGTTACAATGTGATCCTCTTCCTATCTGACTCACCTCCCTCTGCAGGTGATACCCTTGGCTCTGGCACGTCTATTGACAGAGACTCCATCCTCTAGGAGAGGCTCTGCCCTCCCATAACATCTGTATGGGTGCTCTCATTCCCCCATGATTAGATTCTGGGATTAGAATCTGGGATTAGAATCTGAGGATTAGATTCCCCCTCAACAATGGAAGATTCAGCACCTGATCACTCTACTTCCACCTCTCATTTCATTTTCTTCTTCTTATTATTTATTTATTTATTTTTGAGACGGAGTTTTGCTCTTGTCACCCAGGCTGGAGTGCAGTGGTGCAATCTCAGCTCGCTGCAACCTCTGCCTCCTGGGTTCAATAGATTCTCCTGCCTCAGCCTTAGTAGGTGTGATTACAGGCACCCGCCACCATGCCCAGCTAGTTTTTGTATTTTTAGTAGAGACAGGGTTTCAACATGTTGGCCAGGCTGGTCTTGAACTCCTGATCTTAGGTGATCTGCCTACCTCGGCCTCCCAAAGTGCTGGGATTACACGCATGAGCCAGCCTCTTTTTCTTTTTTCTTTTTTTTCTGAGGCAGAGTCTCACTCTGTCGCCCAGGCTGGAGTGCAGCAGCAGGATCATAGCTCACTGAGCTTCGATCTCCTGGGTTCAAGTGATTCTCGGCTCAAGTGATCCTCCCGGCTAATTTTTCTGATTTTTATTTATTTTTTTTTTGAGATGGAGTCTGGCTCTGTCGCCCAGACTGGAGTGCAGTGGCACAATCTCAGCTCACTGCAACCTCTGCCTCCTGGATTCAAGCAATTCTCTGCCTCAGCCTCTGAGTAGCTAGGATTACAGGCGCCTGCCACCACGCCCAGATAACTTTAGGTTGTTTTTTTTTTTTTTGAGACAGAGTCTCACTCTGTCGCCTAGCCTGGAGTGCAGTGGTGCGATCTCGGCTCACTGCAAGCTCTGCCTCCCAGGTTCATGCCATTCTCCCGCCTCCCACCTCAGCCTCCCAAGTAGCTGGGACTACAGGCGCCCGCCACCATGCCCAGCTAATTTTGTTTTTGTATTTTTAGTAGACACGGGGTTTCACCGTGTTAACCGGGATGGTCTCAATCTCCTGACCTGGTGATCCGCCCTCCTCACCCTCCCAAAGTGCTGGGATTACAGGCGTGAGCCACCGCCCCTGGCCTGTTTTTTTGTTTGTTTGGTTTTGTTTTTTTTGAGACGGAATTTTACTCTTGTTGCCCAAGCTGGAGTGCAATGGTGCCATCTCAGCTCACTGCAACCTCCGCCTCCCAGATTCAAGTGATTCTCCTGCCTCGGCCTCCTGAGTAGCTGGGATTACAGGTGTGTGCCACCATGCCCGGCTAATTTTTTGCATTTTTAGTAGAAATGGGGTTTCACCATATTGGTCAGGCTGGTCTCGAACTCCTGACCTCGTGATCCACCCACCTCGGCCTCCCAAACTGCTGGGATTACAGGCATGAGCCACTGCGCCTGGCCTCTGATATTTAATGGAGATGAGGTCACACTATGTTGCCCAGGCCGGTCTTGAACTCCTGAATTCACACAATCTGCCTGCCTCAGCCTCCCAAAGTGCCGGGATTATAGGCGTGAGCTACAGTGCGTGGCCCCATTTTATTATTTTGTTTTCAATGTTCATGCAGATTCTCTAGTACCCTGCCCTTCTCTTGCAGTGATTTATTTCTCCCTGCTTCCCTCTCTCCCTATGTCATACCTTCAACTTGGTTGCCACCAATACCTACTGCCCTTCTAAAATCTCATCCTCAGTCTTTTCATATTGCTCCCCAGTACCCCATCCCAAAAATTCTTCAACCCCATCTGGGCCTCCCATCCACTAACTCTTACTTTTCATTGTTGTTTGATCTCAATTCTTCACTTTCCTCATTACCCAGTTTAGATTCCAAGGTTCCACACGGTAATCGCCTCTCAGCCCTCACCCTGTACTCTTGGCCTCCCTTCCTCTGGCACATTTTATCCCTGGTCAAATCCCACTCTGCCTGCTCCACACCTGCATTCAACAGCTGGGGAGAAACACACAGTCATACTGACTGGTCTTGCTTCCTGCGGGCCCTCAGTGTGGCATGCCAGCTCGCCTTTCCCTACTCAGTTCACATTCCCCAAATCTGAGACCACAACTTCACAAGATGATGACCTGTCTTCCTATTTCATGAGAAAACAGAAACTTTCAGAAGGGAACTTCCTCATGGTCCCACCCCAAATTCACCAGTCTACCTGCAACTCTACCACAGAGAAGCTGACCTGCTCCCACCTGCCACCTCATCTGTACCCCGGGATCCTGTTCCCTCTCACCTGCTCAAAGATGTTACTCCTGAAATTATCCCCTATCTCTCTCTCTCTCTCTCGCTTAATCAGTTTACTCCTCTGTACTGCAACACTGCCATCATTATACATACATGCTATAATATTATACTTCATCTCTGAAAAGAAAGAAAAAAACTCTTTTGCTTCTCACCTAGGTAGTAAAAGCACAACATTCAGAGAATGGTGCTTACCCTTTGGCAGAAAAGGAATCTGGAAAGGGAAATTCAGGGAGCCTCAACTATACTGGGGAAGATTTTGTTTTTTTGTTTTGCTTCTTGTTTTTGCTTTCTTTTTTTTTTTTTGAGACGGAGTCTTGCTCTGTCGCCCAGGCTGGAGTGCAGTGGCGTGCTCTCGGCTCACTGCAAGCTCCGCCTCCCAGGTTCACGCCATTCTCCTGCCTCAGCCTCTCCGAGTAGCTGGGACTACAGGCGCTCGCCACTACGCCCGGCTAATTTTTTTGTATTTTTAGTAGAGACGGGGTTTCACCGTGGTCTCGATCTCCTGACCTCGTGATCCGCCCGCCTCGGCCTCCCAAAGTGCTGGGATTACAAGCGTGAGCCACCGCGCCCGGCCGTTTTTGCTTTCTTGTTTTTTTTTTGAGTTGGAGTCTCCCTCTGTCACCCAGGCTGGAGTGCAATGGCACGATCTCAGCTCACTGCAACCTCCGCCTCCCGGGTTCAAGCGATTCTCCTGCCTCAGCCTCCCTAGTAGCTGGGATTATAGGCACCCACCACCACACCTGGCTAATGTTTTAGTAGAGACAGGATTTCGCCATGTTAGCCAGGCTGGCCTCCAACTCCTGACCTCAGGTGATCTGCCCACCTCGGCCTCCCAAAGTGCTGGGATTACAGGTGTGAGCCACCTCGCCCTGCTGGGAAGATTTTACTTCATAAGCTGCCTGATGAAGAACATAATTATTCTTTGTAATACCTATATATTTATGCATATAAAAGCGCCTCTGCCCGGCCACCCCGTCTGGGAAGAAGTGAGGAGCGCCTCTGCCCGGCCGCCCCTTCCGGGAAGTGAGGAGCTCCTCTGCCCGGTCACCACCCTGTCTAGGAAGTGAGGAGCATCTCTGCCCGGCTGCCCCGTCTGGGAAGTGAGGAGCACCTCTGCCCGGCTGCGCTGTCTGGGATGTGGGGAGCACCTCTGCCCGGCCGCCCCGTCTGGGAGGTCTACCACGGAGGCCAGAAGCAATGTGGGGGCTGGACGTGGTGGCTCACGCCTGTAGTCCCAGCACTCTGGGAGGCCAAGGCAGGTTGATCACTTGAGGCTAGGAGTTCAAGACCAGCCTGGCCAACATGGCGAAACATATGAAAAATACAACAGACAAACCAACCAACCAACCCAGCGACAACAAAACAGGTCTACCCTGGAGTCATACTCTAATTTTTTCTATTTTCCTCCCTTTCTGATCCTTTATCCCACTGTCTTTTTCTTCCTCTTCCTTCTCCTTCTTCTTTGTCAAATAGAGGATTGAGTTATTATCATTGATACATACAAAGTCCCTCTCTCATTTATTTTCTTTAATTCCCACTCCCCATTTCTATTCCCCATCTTCCCATGTGCAACCTTCCTAATATGTTTGATATGCATCTTTTTGTTTGTATGTATTTTTAGAAAATGTTTGTTTTGTGTGCAAAAAAAATTTTAAAAAATTTTATACGTATAAAATAATGCATTTATTTTTAAATTTAAAAACTCTTCCCTGACCCAGCTCACTCCCTCAGTGTTTCACTTCTCTCTCCACTTAACAAAACTTCTCACTGCCTCTACTTTCTCACCTCTCATTCACTCTTGAATTTCCCTCAGTCAGGCTCTCATCCCCACCACTTTACTTAAACCACATGTCAGAGTCACAAATGACCTCCAAGTTTCTCAACCCAATGGTCAAGGGTCAGTTTGTGGCAGGCCAATTCTCCCTGACAGTCACACAGACAGGCCTGCATAGCACCCCAGTTACACAGACAGATTTCCACAGCATTGCCTTAACATTGAGCAAATAGTTAAACCTAGGGAAATTGGTGCCCAGACATCAAAGCTAGAAATGAAACACATGGTCAGTAAGAGCCTTGCATGGGCTTCTCCCTTGCTGGAGCAAGTCAAAATAATAGAGACAGCCTTACATTCCTCGTGCCAGGACCCGTCTCGGGTCGACGATATCTGAGACAAGTCAAGGTAACAGAGGCAGCTGTTTGAATAGATTCATTGGAGAATCTAAGGCAGCTCTCCGCACCAAGCTGTAAAGGAGATAAGATAGAAATAATTACTCTGGTACCACAGTAAACAGGCCTTGAAGTTACTGGGGCCCTCACAGCTTAATCAGACTTAGCAAGAATTTTTTTGCCTCTGACCTTCTAGTTGAAACAAAATTAATTACTGATAGACTTAGGTGAATGCCATACTGCATGTAGGCACATAACCTAAACCTATATAAACACTAAGAAAATAGTAACACTGGCCGGGTGTGGTGGCTCACACCTGTAATTCCAGCACACTGGAAGGCTGAGGCGGGTGGATCACAAGGTCAAGAGATTGAGACCATCCTGGCCAACATGGTGAAACCCTGTCTCCACTAAAAATACAAAAATTAGCTGGGCGTGGTGGCGCGCATCTGTAGTCCCAGCTACTCGGGAGCCTGAGGCAGGAGAATCATTTAAACCCGGGAGTCCGAGGTTGTGGTGAGCCGAGATCACGCCACTACACTCTAGCCTGGCAACAGAGCGAGACTCCGTCTCAAAAAAAAGAAAAAAAAAATAAAACTGTAACACTTTGAGTTGGTCTGGTGGAATTATCTCCGACCCTTTCCCTGTATCCGGTGACAGCAATAAATTCCCTTCTTTCCTAGTTTGTCTGCTTCTCGTTATTGGGCCATGAGAAAACACAGCCAAACCTGGCTTGGGTCCAGGAACAAGTTCTCAACTAGAGTCTAAACTAGGGTCTCTCAGTTTCGGGGATTATTGACATTTTGGGTCAGATAGCTCTTTGTCATGGGGGTCTGACCTGTGCATTGTCTTGCCAAGTATCTCCTGTGGGACATCTTGACCAGTGGTTTTCAAGAGTGAGTGATCCTCCCATCCTACCCCCAGGAACATTTGGCAATGTCTAGAGTTGTTTCAGTTATCACAACTGAGGAGGCGCTCCTAGCGTCTAGTGAGTAGCGGCCAGGTGTGCTGTTAAACTCCTTGCAATTGGAGGACACAATAAAGAATTATTTCACAGCCATAGAAAAGAATGAAACTGGCCGGTCGCAGTGGCTCACGCCTGTTATCCCACCACTTTGGGAGGCCGAGGTGGGCAGATCACCTGAGGTCAGGAGTTCGAGACCAGCCTGGCCAATGTGGTGAAACCCCATCTCTACCAAAAATACAAAAATTAGCCGGGCGTGGTGGCACGTGCCTGTAATCCCAGCTACTCGGGAGGCTGAGGCAGGAGAATGGCTTGAACTCGGGAGGCGGAGGTTGCAGTGAGCCAAGATAATGCCATTGCATTCTAGCCTGAGTGACAAGAGCAAAACTCCATCGCAAAAAAAAAAAAAAAATCATGTCCTTTACACCAATGTTGATGAAGCCGGAGGCCATTATCCTAAGTGAACTAACTCAAGCATAGAAAACCAAATACTTGGCTGGGTGTGACGGCTCATGCCTATAATCCCAGCACTTTGGGAGGCCAAGGCAGGCGGATCACTTGAGCTCAGCAGTTCGAGACAAGCCTAGTGTCTACCAAAAACACAAAAAATTAGCTGGGCATGGTGGTATGTGCCTATGGTCCCAGCTACTTGGGAATCTGAAGTGGGAGGATCACTTGAACCAGGGAGGCAGAGGTTGCAGTGAGCTGGAGTCACACCACTGCACTCCAGCCTGGGTTACAGAGTGAGACCCCATCACGGAAAAAAAAAAAACAAAAAGTCGGGCACAGTAACTCATGCCTGTAATCCCAGCACTTTGGGAGGCAGAGGTAGGCAGATCACCTGAGGTCAGGAGTTCGAGACCAGCCTGGCCAACATGGCAAAACCCCATCTCTACTGAAAACACGAAAATTAGCCTGACGTGGTGGCATGCGCCTGTAATCGCAGCTACTCAGGAGGCTGAGGCAGGAGAATCACTGGAACCTGGGGCGAGGAGGAGGTTGCAGTGAGCAGAGATAGTGCCACTGCACTCCAGCCTGGGCAACAGAGCAGAGCACTGTCTCAAAAAAAACAAAATTACCTATTGGGTACAGTGTTCACTATTTGGGTAACAGGTACACCACTAGAAGCCCAATCCCCACCAGGATGCAATGTAATCATGTAACAACCAACCAGGTGTACTGCTTGGATTTAAAATTGTGGGGAAAAAAAAAGAAAGAAGAAGAAAAAAAATATCCTGCCAGGTGCAGTGGTTCACATCTGTAATCCCAGCACTTTGGGAGGCTGAGGCAGATGGATCACGTGAGTTCAGGAGTTTGAGACCAGCCTGGGCAACGTAAGGAGTCCCCGTCTCTACAAAAAATTAAAAAATTATCTGGGCATAATGGCACACTGCTGTGGTCCCAGCTATTTGGGAGGACGAGGTAGGAGGATCACTTGAACCTGGGAAGTCGAGGCTGCAGTGAGCCATGATAAGCCCACTGCACTCCAGCCTAGGCAACAGGCTGTCTCAAAAACAAAAAGGAAAAGAAAGAAAGCATTCCCTAGTTCCTTATTTACTGCTCCTTCTCAGTCTTCGTTGACAGCTCCTATTCCTTTTCCAGACCCTTAAATATTAGAGAGCCTCTGGACTCTATTCTTGGCCCTCTCCTCTATCCTAATCCAAGCTCCCATGATTCCATTGTCCCTTCATTTGTCCCTTAATTGGATTTTCTGCTTCTACTTTTTACTGATGTGGTCTACCCTCTATGAAGAAACCAGAGTGATCTTTAAAATTACCAGATGATATCATTTACCTGCTCAAAACCCTCGGATACCTCCTGATCACATGTGGAACAAAATACAAAGTCCTTCCCATGGCCTATGAAGCCTACCTGGCCTTGTTTCTCCCCGCCTCTCTGTCTTCATCCCTTACCACTCTTTCCCTTGCTCACTCTGCTCCACCCACTCTGACCTCCTTTCTGAATTTAACATAAAAATCCAATTCCTTTCTACCTCAGGGCCTTTGCCCTCTCTTTTTCTTTTCCTGGACACTCTCCCTCCAGATACTTGCATGACTGCTCCTTTACGTCATTTATATCTGCACAAACATCACCTCCACAAGGAGGCTTTCTCTCATCACTTGATTAAATATAGTACCATGGCCAGGCACAATGGCTCTTGCCTATAATCTCAGCACTTTGGGAGGCAGAGGCAGGAGGATTGCTTGAGGCCTGGAGATTGAGACCAGCCCAGGCAACATAGTGAAACCTCGTCTCTAAAAAAAAAAAATGAGCCAGACATGGTGGCAGGTGGCATGAACCTGCAGTCCCAGCTACTCACGAGGCTGCAGTGGGAGGATCACTTAAGCCCAGGAGGTCAAGGCTGCGGTGAGCCATGATCACACTACTGCACTCCAGCTTGCGCAACAGAGCAAGACTCTATAAATAATCATCATCATCAATAAATATAGCACCACGCACACCTGGGAGCACTTTCTATCCCATTCCCTTACCCCTTACCCTGCTTCATGGTGTTCATAGCACTTGTTAGTGCCTGACATTGTATTATATTTTATTGATTTTTTTATCATTTGTCATCTTCAATTCAATGTAAGTTACCAGAGATCCAAGGCTTTTTCCACTGCCTTATTCCCAGCATGTAGCACAGTGCTTGGTACAAAGGAGGCCCTCAGTAAAGATTTCTTGGCTGGGCACAGTGGCTCACACCTGTAATCCCAGTACTTTGGGAGGCCGAGGTGGGCGGATCACGAGGTCACAGATTTGAGACCAGCCTGACCAACATGGTGAAACCCTGTCTCTACTAAAAAAATACAAAAGTTAGCCGGGCATGGTGGTGCACAACCTGTAGTCCCAGCTACTGAGGAGGCTGAGGCAGGAGAATCACTTGAACCCGGGAGGCGTAGGTTGCAGTGAGCCGAGATCATGCTACTGCACTCCAGCCTGGGTGACAGAGCGAGACGCCATCTCAAAACAGCAACAAGAACAAAAACCAACCAACCAAACAAACAAAATTCCTTGAATGACTGAATGAATAAGTAGTTCATAGAGTTGTGTGAGAGGAAAAGAAGCTAATATATACAAGACATTTAGAACAATGCTGAGTATTACGGTCATAATGCATGGCCAGCGTTTAGTAAGGTGAAGCTGTTATCATTAAATACTTCACTGCCAAAAATGCTGCCTCCCTCCTGCTTGAAAACCCTGCCTATAAGGGAAGCACAGCAAAATGCTTTGGGACCAAAAAGGAGGGAGGAACAATTTTGACACAAATCCCAGCAAAACTAAAAGCCACAGAAACCACCAAAGCTAAACAGAAGGGGAAATTTATTTAGCTTTTGGAAAGCTAGAATTATTGTCTCTCATGCGGATAATAAATGGAAGAGAGTAAGTGCAGCATATGGTTCCATGTGGTGAGTACAGAATGCAGGGGAATGTGAGAGTGTAAAAACTTCCAACCGGCTCAATGCCTGGTGACAGGGCAGCACAAAGGAGTACTGGAATAGCCTGGGAAAACTGAGACTTACAAACTGGAGAGGAATAATCCTGGGTGTTAAGTGGCTTTCTTTACTTCTCCTGCCTTGTGCTGCTTCCTCCACCTGCAATAAATGTCTTCCATTTTTCTTTTTTTTCTTTTTTCTTTTTTGAGATGGAGTCTCACTCTGGAGCCATGCTGGAGTGCAGTGGCGCCATCTTGGCTCGCTGCAACCTCCGCCTCCTGGGTTCAAGGGATTCTCCTGCCTCAACCTCCCAAGTAGCTGGGACTACAGGCACATGCCATCACGCCCAGATAATTTTTGTATTTTTAGTAGAGACGGGGTTTCACCATGTTAGCCAGGATAGTCTCGATCTCTTGACCTTGTGATCCACCTGCCTCATCCTCCCAAAGTGCTGGGATTACAGGCGTGAGCCACCGTGCCCGCAGTCTCTTCCATTTCTGCGTATCAAATTTGCGGCCCTCTTTCAAGTCTCAACCCTCTGAAGCCATCCATGAGGTATTTTCAGATCACCCCCAGTTGAAAATAACTCCCCTGCCACTTATTACTTTTTCCCTTGCATCTGGAGCATTGGCTAATCTGACTTTTTACCCTCATTAGATTACTGGTGGGGATTCTCCGTATTTGTCTTCATATTTCACTGGCAAATTCTGGGTATTCAATAACGGCTACTGAATGAATAAGAAAAAAATTCTTTTTCTTTTTTTTTTTTTTTTTTTTTGAGACGGAGTCTCACTCTTTCACCCAGGCTGGAGTGCAGTGGCGCGATCTCGGCTCACTGCAAGCTCCGCCTCCCGGGTTCACGCCATTCTCCTGCCTCAGCCTCTCCGAGTAGCTGGGACTACAGGCGCCCGCCACCACGCCTGGCTAATTTTTTGTATTTTTAGTAGAGACGGGGTTTCACCGTGGTCTCGATCTCCTGACCTCGTGATCCGCCGGCCTCGACCTCCCAAAGTGCTGGGATTACAAGCGTGAGCCACCGCGCCCGGCCTGAATAAGAAAAAAATTCTACTTCATCCATTTAGAGGGCAAGCATCATATGCTCTGCGTGCAGGCACAAGATGAAACAACCACTAGCTGGCCAACTACCTCGAACCAGCTCCCGAACCTCTCCTTGGGTTCTGCCTCAGGTTAACTCTTTTTTTTTAAAAAAAAAAAAAAAAAAAAAAAAAGACAGGGTCTCACTCTGTTGCCCAGGCTGGGGTACAGTGTTGTGATCCTAGCTCACTGCAGTCTCAACTCCTGGGCTCAAGTAATCCTTCTACCTTAGCCTCCTGAATAGCTAGGACTACAGGTGCACCACCATGCCTAGCTAATTTTTATTTTGTAGAGGCAGGGTCTCTATGTTGCCCAGGCTTCAGGTTAGATCTTGAATGAATGCAAACAATGCCCTTCTGGGATAGAACAAGGAGAATAACAGAATATGGCCAGTTTCTCTGAGCCATCTTAGAAGGGGAAAAAAGGAAGGAGGGAAGTGACTCCAGGTAAGATATAAATATATTTGCAGGTAAATCCCCAGAAACTTGTCAAATATGGTTTCCCTCAGTCCAATCTTCTTCACTTAAAGGAGTGGAGAATTGTTCCAAAATGGAGTTAACATTCTGCAATCATAGAAAGCAGAATTATTGCCCTCCTCCCAAGTTCTTCCATTCTCCCAGATGTCTCTTTGACCTTTTTTTTTTTTTTTTTTGAGACGGAGTTTCACACTATTGCCCAGGATGGAGTGCAATGGCGTGATCATGGCTCACTGCAACCTCTGCCTCCCAGGTTCAAGCGATTCTCCTGCCTCAGCCTCCCAAGTAGCTGGGATTACAGGCGCCCGCTACCACACCTGGCTAATTTTTATATTTTATTAGTAGAGATGGGGTTTTACAATGTTGGCCAGGCTGGTCTCGAACTCCTGACCTCAGGTGATCCGCCCGCCTTGGCCTCCCAAAGTGCTGGGATTACAGGCGTGAGCCACTAAGCCTGGCCCTCTTTGACCTTCTTAACCCAGAGTCTCACTTTTCGAGAGGTTTCTGTGTAGCAAGACAGAGTAAGTATGTCCCATTTGTATTCACACGATTTCTGGAGGTACTGGTGATGTTGGTCCCTACAACACCAAAGGAAGAGAGGGAGCAGAGGACAATTTGTAGTGACAAGAAGAGACTGGATCCAGTCCCTTGGGGAAGAAGATTCCTTTTCATCTCTTCCCCTCATGCCTGCTCATCTTCCATTTCATTCTCAAATCTTTAGGGGAAAGGGAGAGGAGAGAGACATTGCTGTTTCCCCACTTTCCAGTCCAAGCATCTATCCCAACAGATATGCAACTTTCGCTTGTCATCCTCTTTATGTGTCTTTCTCAAATGTCTTGTTCTCTAGCTAGGCTTAAGGATATAATCTTCCTGGTTTGTGGCTCTCTTTCATCTTGATTCCTTGATGACTACCTCCAAAGAGCTGAGCTCTGGCACAATTAGAATTAAGGGAGATAGTGTGAGTCAGTCAACATGCATGTAGTATCTACACTTTGGGGGAGAGAGCCTATACTCTTTCCTTTTTTTTTTTTTTTTGAGACGGAGTCTCGCTCTGTCGCCCAGGCTGGAGTGCAGTGGCGCAATCTCGGCTCACTGCAAGCTCCGCCTCCCGGGTTCACGCCATTCTCCTGCCTCAGCCTCTCTGAGTAGCTGGGACTACAGGCGCCCGCCACCACGCCCGGCTAAATTTTTTTTTTGTATTTTTAGTAGAGACGGGGTTTCACCGTGGTCTCAATCTCCTGACCTTGTGATCCGCCCGCCTCGGCCTCCCAAAGTGCTGGGATTACAAGCGTGAGCCACCACGCCCGGCCTGCCTATACTCTTTCCTGTTTCTTTTTTTACAAATTATTATTTTGAGACAGAGTTTCACTTTGTCACCTGGCTGAAGTGCAGTGGTGTGATCTCGGCTCACTGCAACCTCTGCCTCCCGGGTTCAAGTGATTCTCCTGTCTCAGCCTCCCAAGTAGCTGAGACTATAGGCACACACCTCCACATCAGGCTAATTTTTGTATTTTTAGTAAAGACGGGGTTTCACCATGTTGGCCCGACTGGTCTCAAACTCCTGACCTCGAGTGATCCACCCACCTCGGCCTCCCAAAGTGCTGGGATTATAGGCGTGAGCCACTGTGCCCGGCCACTCTTTCCTATTTCTGAATCTTCACAGGTTGTTGGCCCCTTCCTAGTCCTGTGTTTCTCAAGTTAAGACTAGGGGGAATCTACAGGTCCATGGCTATCTTCTCTGGGGACCTCTTCTAAAACTTTAAAAGTTTGTGCTTACATCTCTATGGGCCATATTTTAAAAACAGAAATATTTTCATACATGATGATTTGGATTAGGTTTTTTTTAGGGGTTTCAATGCCTATGTTTGTATTTGTGTTTATTTATTTATTTACTTTTTGAGACAGTCTTACTCTGTCACCCAGGCTGGAGTGCAATGGTACGATCTTGGCTCACTGCAACCTCCGCCTCCTGGGTTCAAGCGATTCTTCTGTCTCAGCCTCCCAAGTAGCTGGGACTATAGGCATGCGCCACCACGCCAGGATAATTTTTGAATTTTTAATAGAGACGGAGTTTCACCATATTGACCTTGTGATCCGCTAGCCTCCGCCTCCGTGCAGTGGCTCGATCTCAGCTCACTGCAACCTCCGCCTCCCAGGTTCAAGTGATTCTCCTGCCTCAGTCTCCTGAGTAGCTGGGACTACAGGCATGCACCACTATACCAGCTAATTTTTGTATTTTTAGTAGAGACGGGGTTTCACCATGTTGGCCAGGCTGGTCTCAAACTCCTGACCTAATGATCCGCCTGCCTTGGTGCCGTGGCTCATGCCTGTATTCTCAACACTTTGGGAAGCCGAGGTGGGCGGATCACTTCTGGTCGGGAGTTTGAGACCAGCCTGGCCGACATGGTGAAACCCCATCTTCACTAAAAATACAAAAATTAGCCAGGCATGGTGGCAGGTGCCTGTCATCCCTGCTACTTGGGAGGCTGAGGCAGGATAATCGCTTGAACCTGGGAGGCGGAGGTTGCAGTGAGCCGAGATCTCGCCATTACACTCCAGCCTGGGTGACAGAGTGATACTCTGTCTCAAAAAAAACCAAAAAACAAAAAACGAAAACAAAAAAACAAACAAACAAAACCAGGGAGGGAATTGTTTTGACACAAGTCTTTGGCTAATGATGAAACTGTCTCCCTTCCTGGCTGTCCTGGCATGGTTTTTATAGTCTGAGGCACAATGGTGAGAGCATACTGAAGAGGGAGCCAAAGTGAGGTACTCAGAGTGGGATCCTTCTTTCCTGGAGAACTGTGGTAGCCCAGGCTGTGTAGGTAGCTGGACAAGCAAGACTGAATCACAATAGGTCTCTACATCTTCTATTAGGAGGAGGACCTGCAACATCCAGTGGAGCAGGTCACACCAGTTATACATGTAAAATGTAGGATAAACTAAAGGGGCACAGAGCCAGGGGAGAAGAAAATGGGATGAGACTATTCTAGAATCTCATCCCATTCGTTCATTGCTGGGTGTGGTGGCTCACACCTATAATCCCAGCACTTTGGGAGGCTGAGATGGGATGATGGCTTGAGGCCAGGAGTTTGAGACCAGCCTGGTAAACACAGCAGACCCCATCTCTCTAAAAAAAAAAAAAAGAAAGAAAAACATGTGGTTCATGAACCAGTAGCATCTGCGTTAACCAGCTCATCGAAATGCAGAATCACAGGCCCCACAACAGACTTCCTAAATCATAATCTGCAATTTAACAAGTTCCCTAGATGATATGTATGCACACTTATGTTTGAAAAGCACTAAGATTTCTTGATGAAGGAGGGCTTGAAAGGCAATGATGGATGTGAAAGGAAAGGTAAAGAGAAGCCTCAGGGACAGGGCCGGTTGAAGAGAGAGTCCCGAGGTTTTATCTTGGAGAACACCCTGTACTGAATGAGCTCCGAACAAAAGATAGTTAGCATAGGAGGGCCTGAAGTCTCCAGATAAAAGGCTGCTGCCACTATCATTTACCACGACCTCCGCCATTCTCCACTCTATCGTCATCCGCCCCCAGTCTCCATTCTAGGACTTCTCTACACTGACTTTTTTGTTTGTTTGTTTGTTTGTTTGAGACGGAGTCTTGCGCTGTCGCCCAGGCTGGAGTGCAGTGGCGCGATCTCAGCTCACCATAACCTCCACTTACTGGGTTCAAGCGATTCTCCTGCTTCAGCCTCCGAGTAGCTGGGATTACAGGCGTCTCTACGCCCGGCTAATATATATATATATATATATATGTATTTTTAGTATTGACGGGATTTCACCATGTTGTCCAGGCTGGTCTTTAACCCCTGGCCTCAAGTGATCCCCCTGCCTATATATATATGTAATTTTAGTATTGACGGGATTTCACCATGTTGTCCAGGCTGGTCTTGAACCCCTGGCCTCAAGTGATCCCCCTGCCCCCCGCCGCCTCGGCCTCCCAAATTGCTGGGATTACAGGCGTGCGCGATGCCCAGTTTTTTTTTTTTTTTTTTTTTTTTTTTTTTTTTTTTTTTTTTTTTGAGGCGGGAGTCTTGCTCTGTCGCCAGGCTGGATTGCAGTGGCACCATCTCGGCTCACTGCAACCTCCGACTCCCTGGTTCAAGCGATTCTCCCACCTCAGCCTCCCGAGTAGCTGGGATTACAGGCACACGCCACCATGCCCAGCTAATTTTTTGTATTTTTAGTAGAGACGAGATTTCACCATGTTGCCAAGATGGTCTCGATTACCTGACCTCGTGATCCGCCCACCTCAGCCTCCCAGAGTCTCAGCTGCCAAGGCTGGAGTGCAATGGCGCGATCTTGGCTCACTGCAATCTTCGCCTCCCAGGTAAGCCATTCTCCTGCCTCAGCCTCCTGGGTAGCTGGGATATAGGCGCCCGCCACCACGCCCGGCTATTTTTGTATTTTTAGTAGAGACGGGGTTTCACTATGTTGGCCAGGCTGATCTTGAACTCCTGACCTCAGCCTCCCAAAGTGCTGGGATTACAGGCGTGAGCCACCGCACCCGGCCCACCTTTTTTTTTTTTTTTTTTTTTTTTTTTTGAGACGGAGTCTCGAGTCTCGCTCTGTCGCCCAGGCTGGAGTGCAATGGTGTGATCTCGGCTCACTGCAAAGTCTGTCTCCCGGGTTCAAGCGATTCTCCCGTTTCAGCCTTCCGAGTAGTTGGGATTACAGGCGCGCGCCACCATGACCTACTAATTTTTGTATTTTTAGTAGAGACAGGGTCTCACCATGTTGGCCCACTTTGACTCTTGAGCAGCCCGGCCAGCCGGACCTCGCCAAATTCTGTTCGATTCTGCCTAGTTCGGTTGCTCTGGCCTAGTTCAGTTGCTAAGGCCTGGAGCTTCATGGTTGCGGAGGAAATGATGTCACGTTCAATAGGCGGGCTAACCAGATTCCTCCCTTCTCCCGATTGGCTGCCAGGAATTTTACTAGATTCGGAGTCTCGCGGGCTCCAGGGTTAGTTGTCAGTATCTTCCCAGTTGTTCCGCCCCCCGCCCCGCGCCCCTCTCCGGCTGCCCTCTCCGCGTGGGGCAAGGCTCCGAGGGCAGTATTCAGTAACCATTTAGCTTTGGAAGGAGAGGTGATTCGAATGGCCCAGCTCCTCCTGCCACCATGCTAGGCACTTTGGCCTCGCAGGTACTTATTGACCCGACCGGGTGTCCGTAGTTGGCGCGGCTACCTTAACCGCAGGGAATTGTGGAATTTATAGTTCTAAATTATATATGGGTGGAACGGGGAAGCTCGAGCAGATTTTTGGAGGAAAGCAAAACTGGGGACTTTCAGGACTAGGGGCCTGGGTCTCAGAAGAATGGGAAAGGACGAGAAAGGAGTCTAAATAAGAACCCTCCTATTGGCATTGTTTGGTTTTCTTTTCAGGTGCTGACCTGAACCTGGTTCATCCCTTTCTGACCAAAACTGTTCACTCACCGTGGAAGGGACTAAGCATCCATATGGAGACGCCACCAGTCAATACAAATGGAGAAAAGGACACCTCTCAGCCGCAACAAGCGTGGGAAAACAACTTTCGGGAGAACCTTGATTCAGTTACTCAGATTAGGCAGCAGCCCCGAGACCCTCCTACCGAAACGCTTGAGCTGGGAGTAAGCCCAGATCCAGCCAGCCAAATTCTACAGAATACTCAAGGAACTGCAAAACTGGTTGCTGAACTTGAAGGAGACTCTCATAAGTCTCATGGATCAACCAGTCAGATGCCAGAGGCCCTTCAAGCTTCTGATCTCTGGTACTGCCCCGATGGGAGCTTTGTCAAGAAGATCATAATCCGTGGCCATGGCTTGGACAAACCCAAACTAGGCTCCTGCTGCCGGGTACTGGCTTTGGGGTTTCCTTTCGGATCAGGACCGCCAGAGGGCTGGACAGAGCTAACTATGGGCGTAGGGCCATGGAGGGAGGAAACTTGGGGGGACCTCATAGAGAAATGCTTGGAGTCCATGTGTCAAGGTGAGGAAGCAGAGCTTCAGCTGCCTGGGCACTCTGGACCTCCTGTCAGGCTCACACTGGCGTCCTTCACTCAAGGCCGGGACTCCTGGGAGCTGGAGACTAGCGAGAAGGAAGCCCTGGCCAGGGAAGAACGTGCAAGGGGCACAGAACTATTTCGAGCTGGGAACCCTGAAGGAGCTGCCCGATGCTATGGACGGGCTCTTCGGCTGCTCCTGACTTTACCCCCACCCGGCCCTCCAGAACGAACTGTCCTTCATGCCAATCTGGCTGCCTGTCAGTTGTTGCTAGGGCAGCCTCAGTTGGCAGCCCAGAGCTGTGACCGGGTGTTGGAGCGGGAGCCTGGCCATTTAAAGGCCTTATACCGAAGGGGGGTTGCCCAGGCTGCCCTTGGGAACCTGGAAAAAGCAACTGCTGACCTCAAGAAGGTGCTGGCGATAGATCCCAAAAACCGGGCAGCCCAGGAGGAACTGGGGAAGGTGGTCATTCAGGGGAAGAAGCAGGATGCAGGGCTGGCTCAGGGTCTGCGCAAGATGTTTGGCTGATTAAAAGTTAAACCTTAAAAGAGACAGGAACTTGTGAATTGTGGTCTGTGCTGTGAGATTTGGGGGTGGGGGGCCAGAGGGAAGGTTTCAGCCCATATCCCATTCTCAGCTTTTGGCTTCCTAGGAGAGGTAGCAGTGGTCCCAGTGCGCCCCTTTTGAGGGGCTTATCTATCTCCGAAGACACACAGAAGCTGTCTAAACTAAACTTAGTAGTGGCTGGGGGAGATGGTGGACCCTAATACTGGGTACTACATCTCCCAGGTGCTTTATCACTGGAGCCTGTTTGGCGCATGCGCTTGGCGGTCTGGCACTGTCTGGAAGTTACTCCCTGCTGCTGTGCTCCCATTGGGCCCGCCTATACAGTCATCTGCATCTGTTGATTCACGTGCTCAGCACCCAGGTCTCTTACTGGTCGGTAGAGCTTCCGGGACGCCCCCTTTTTTAAAAGAGTCAACTGATTAGTTGGTGATGGGGAGAGGCGGGCCTTGGGAACCGTCTCATGTTTGGGGGGTGGGGGGGAAAGATGGCGGAGCTGATGCTCCTCAGCGAGATTGCTGACCCGACGCGTTTCTTCACCGACAACCTGCTTAGCCCGGAGGACTGGGGTCTGCAGAGTGAGGCACCGGGGAGAGGAGAGGGCTGTGGCAAACTGTGTCCCTGAGGCACGCGGGAAAGAAGCGGGGGCCTAAAGAGGAAGTCTGGGCAAATACGGAATCCGCCATCTGAAGGAGAGCGGAGCGGGGGGCTCGTTGTGCATTAAGGGGATACAAAAGTCGAGGAAGAACTCTGCTCTCTGCTGGAACGTCGAGTTGTTCCGGGGTCGGGGAAGGAGGGGCTGAAGCACTCTGGTTGTATCACTTTTCAAGTGGGCGGGCGGTGGGTCTGGCCGAGCGGAGCCAATGAGGGATGGGGCGGGGGCTTGTGTGCGATCTGTAGGCTGGGCCCACCGAACGAGCCCCCGACACTCAGCATTTCTTGCAGACAGCACCCTGTATTCTGGCCTAGATGAAGTGGCCGAGGACCAGACGCAGCTCTTCCGTTGCCCGGAGCAGGATGTCCCGGTATTGTGTCCCCAGCCTTTCTCTAACCCTTGGTGGGTGGAAAGTGAGCCCAGAACCTGGACTCATTCACAGGCCAGAGCTCATCTGGAGTCACCCCTGCTTTCTCACCGTTTCTCACACTCCTGCCCTCTTGTATCCTCCCTTATTTAGTTTGACGGCAGCTCCCTGGACGTGGGGATGGATGTCAGCCCGCCTGAGCCCCCATGGGAACTCCTGCCGATCTTCCCAGGTAAGGTAGTCTTTGTGGTTCCCTGAGATTTCCAGAAACCCTCATCTTCCCACTGTTTCCCAGAAACTGTGTAGCTTCCTATATCATCACGCCTCTACATAAGTGCCTATTCTCTCTCCTTCAACACCCTATGTTTGTTTCTGCTCCCTTGCTGTGGTACAGGAATCCCCACTGACATGTCCTTGGGTACTTTTGGACTCTTCTTAAGCTCTGCTTCCTGATAATTTCTAACTCCCTTTCCTCTAGATCTTCAGGTGAAGTCTGAGCCATCTTCCCCCTGCTCCTCCTCCTCCCTCAGCTCCGAGTCATCACGTCTCTCCACAGAGCCATCCAGCGAGGTGAGAGAGCCATATCCCTCCTACTCTCTGTGGCAGGGACTCTGCTTCATTCCCTTCACCCGTGGGTGACAAAGAAATGATTTAAATGATTTGTGTGCTGAGTCATGAGGTGTGTGAGGTGTGGGGGGCCTTCTCCACTACCTTTGCCGTTTCCTTAATATCCTCATTTTCCACATCCCCTTTGGTTATCTAGCAGTGAAGATTTTTGTTTGTTTGTTTGTTTGAGATAGGGTCTCCCTCTGTCATCCAAACTACAGTGTAGTGACGGGGTCACGGCGCACTGTAGCCTTGACCTCCTGAGCTCAGGTGATCCTCTTGCCTCAGCCTCCTGAGTAGCTGGGACCACAGACACATGCCACCATGTCTGGCTAATTTTTTTGTTTGTTTGTTTGTAAAAATGGGGTCTTCCTATGTTGCCCAGAGTGGTCTTGAACTCCCGGGCTCAAGTGATCCTCCCACCTTGGCATCCCAAAGTGCTTGGATTACAGGTATAAGCCACCACGCCTGATCTGGGGTCTTTTTAATGTAAAGAGTTATGTGAGGCTGGGAAGAAGAGAGTTATTAACTGCTGAGAATTCTGGAACTATTCTTGCCCAAGTTGTCCACTCTAAGGCCATATTTGAAGTCATGAGACTTCATCAATTCTCCTAGAAATAAAGTAGAAAGAATGAACAGGTTAGAAAGATGGTCAGTACCATTCAGACCAGAATGTCAAATAATTGATGGCTTGTAAGCCCTAAACTCCTAAAGCTTTTGTTCTTGCTCTTACTGTCAACATCTGCCTTGTTTTTTGCCCTTCTTTCTGCCCCCTGCCCCACACCAACTCTTACCCAGGCTCTTGGGGTAGGGGAGGTGCTCCATGTGAAGACAGAGTCCTTGGCACCCCCACTGTGTCTCCTGGGAGATGACCCAACATCCTCATTTGAAACCATCCAGATCAACGTAGTCCCCACCTCTGATGATTCCTCAGGTAATAACAGCCTGCCCCCAATCCTTGGCTTTACTACGGGAGAATGTGTTATGTGTGTGTGTGTATGTGTGTAGATGGAGGGGAAGTGCAGGCAGCAGGACAGGGAGAAAAAGGTGGGGAGGGGAAATGGCAGAAAACCAGGAGGGAAGGCAGGAAGGAAAGGAAACATTTCAGGGAACCACAGCAGGCGCAGTGCTGAGGAGATGGATATTATTTTTCTCTCTTTTTCTTGTTCCTAGTATTCTGTCATGCCATTCAACTTACTTTTTAAAAACTTGTGAGCAGTTTAGGGTGTATCTATCTGTGTGATTCCCCTCCACCCAACATTTTATTATAAACATTTTTGTTGTTGTTGAGACAGAGTCTCACACTGTCGCCCGGGCTGAAGTGCAGTGGCGTAGTCTTGGCTCACTGCAACATCCACCTCCCAGGTTCAAGCGATTCTCCTGTCTCAGTCTCCCAAGTAGCTGGGATTACAGGCGCCCACCACCACGCCCAGCTAATTTTTTGTATTTTTAGTAGAGATGGGGTTTCACCATGTTGGCCAGGGTGGTCTTGAACTCCTGACCTCATGATTCGCCTACCTCGGCCTCCCAAAGTGCTGGGATTACAGGCGTGAGCCATCGCGCCCAGCCCATAAGCATTTTTAAACATACAGAAAGGCTAGAACACCATATACTAAACTAGATTCTACAATTAACATTATTTGTTCTATTTTAAAGTGTTCCCAAGTTTATTTACTCGTAGCTGTGTATTTAGTAAATGTTTATTGATGTGATCATATCTGAGGTATAATAATTTTAAAAAAGAAATATTTATTAAGCACCTACTCCATGACAGATACTGAGCAGAGTGCTGGGAATGCAAAGATGAACAAGACCTGACCACTATGCTGACTTTCAAACCCTGTGATTTAGTAATGGGAGAAAGACAAGTACCAGTCAATACAGGTGTGGTCATTCTAGGATAGAAATCACTAGAGGTGGGGCCGGGTGTGGTGGCTCATGCCTGTAATCCCAGCACTTTGGGAGGCCGAGGCGGGCAGATCATGAGGTCAGGAGATTGAGACCATCCTGGCTGACATGGTGAAACCCCATGTCTACTAAAAATACAAAAAATTACCCTGTAGTCCCAGCTACTCGGGAGGCTGAGGCAGGAGAATGGCATGAACCCGGGAGGCGAAGCTTGCAGTGAGCCAAGATCACGCCACTGCACTCCAGCCTGAGCAAAAGAGCAAGACTCCGTCTCGAAAAGAAAAAAAAATTCACTAGAGGGTACCGTGAAAGCTCATAAGAGGGGACATTTCATCCACATTGGGGCTGAATCTAGGACATGCTCCTGGAAGAAGGGTTTCCTGAGAGTTTTAAAGCACACATAGAAATTAGCCAGGAGGACAGTGTGGGGGTTGACTTGTGTGTGAGGACCCTGCATTTCTTCAGAGTGGGTGTAAGAAGGATTTGGGGAGTGATGTGGAACTGCAGAGGCTACAGGGCCAGGTAGGGCCCCTGCTAAGGGGCCCTTAGCTTTTACCTGTGGATAGGTGGGGGCCTTTGAAGAATTAAGCAGGAAAGCAATATGATTAGGAAGATGATTCTAGTGGCAAAGTAGTGAATGGGTTGCAGAGGGGCAGGGCCAGAGGCAAGAGAACCAAGGAAGAAGCTTATGCAGTTGATCAAGTAAGATACTTGGGTGTCGTGAAGAAAGCAGACTTGAGAAAGAATGAAGTGGAATAGATGAGTTGTGACCTCCTGGACACTGGAGAGAGGTAGGAGTCAAAGAGGTTTGTGGCTGGGATGGCTGTGGGTGGGTGATGTTACTGTTCACTGGATGGAGACTGCAAAAGCAGGGGCTTTCTGGTCAGGGAAGATGATGAATTCAGCGTTGGACATGTTGATTTTTTTTTTTTTTTTTTTTTTACGGAGCTTCACTCTTGTTGCCCAGGCTGGAGTGCAATAGTGGTGTGATCTCGGCTCACTGTAACCTCCGTCTCCTGGGTTCAAGCGATTCTCCTGCCTCAGCCTCCTGAGTAGCTGCGATTACAGGCATGCTCCACCATGCCTGACTAATTTTGTATTTTTGGTAGAGACAGGGTTTCTCCATGTTAGGCTAGTCTTGAATTCCCGACCTCAGGTGATCCACCCACTTTGGCCTCCCAAAGTGCTGGGATTACAGGCGTGAGCCACCATGCCCAGTTGACATGTTGACTGTTGATTTCAAAGTACCTTCTGGATCTCCTGGCACCATCTCTCACTGGCTGAACTCCAACCAGGGAGCCCACTGATGCAGTTCATTCAGATTCTTCCTGGATCTCAGAGCACAGCAGGAGGGGATGGAGAGTGGATTTGGAGGGACAAACAGATTATATCCAGCAGATGAATAAATGTTATAAAGAAGACACACAAAATAAGGATTGAAATACCATTAGCAGGCCAGGCGCAGTGGCTCACACTTGTAATCCCAGTACTTTGGGAGGCCAAGGTGGGCGGATCACAAGGTCAGGAGATTGAGACTGTTCGGGCTAACATAGTGAAGCCCCATCTCTACTAAAAATACAAAAAATTAGCCAGGCATAGTGGCAAGCACCTGTAGTCTCAGCTACTCGGGAGGCTGAAGCAGGAGAATGGCGTGAACCCGGGAGGTGGAGCTTGCAGTGAGCCGAGATCGCCCACTGCCATTAGCAGCAAAAGGATTGTTGGTGGCTTTGCATTGCATAGTGTTATTAGAGTCAGATTCTCCTCCATGCTTAGGTATTTTTTGAGGGCCTGTACTTTACCCTCATGGACATGAGACATAGTTCTTGCTTTTGAAGAGTTTTGTGAGGGTTATAATACATCGTGGTTAAATAGTTCCCTTTTTTTGGGGGGGGGGGACAGAGTTTTGCCCTGTCACCCAGGCTGGAGTGCATTGGCGTGATCTCTACTCACTGCAACCTCCGTTTCCTGGGGTTAAGCTATTTTCCTGCCTCAGCACCCCCTAGTAGCTAGGACTATAGGCACGTGCCACCATGCCCAGCTATTTTTTTGTATTTTTGGTAGAGACAGGGTTTTGCCATGTTGTTCAGGCTGGTGTCAAACTCCTGGCTTCAAGCAATCCACCTGCATTGGGTGTCGGCCTCCCAAAGTGCTGGGATTACAGGCGTGAGCCACCATGCCCAATCATGGTTAAATAGTTCTTTTTTTTTTTTTTTTTTTTTTTTTGAGACAGAGTCTCACTGCCCAGGCTGGAGTGCAGTGGCGCAATCTTGGCTCACTGCAAGCTCTGCCTCCTGGGTTCATGCCATTCTCCTCCCTCAGCCTCCCAAGTTGCTGGGACTACAGGTGCCCACCACCACGCCTGGCTAATTTTTTGCATTTTTTTAGTAGAGACGGGGTTTCACCGTGTTAGCCAGGATGGTCTCGATTTCCTGACCTCGTGGTCTGCCTGCCTCAGCCTCCCAAAGTGCTGGGATTACAGGCGTGAGCCACCGCCCCCCCGCCAAGATTTTTTTTTTTCACTTAATTTTCCTTTGTTCCTTTGGATTTGTATCATGACCGTATTATCTATTCAAAAATATAAATTGAAATTTTAAAAAGCAATCTTAGTGATCGTATAATTAAGTACCAAAGTGAACGGTATGGACCAGAGGTAGTCGTAGACTGTTGACCTGTGGGCTGAATCTGGCCCTCAGAAGGGTTTTATTTCACTGACATGGGGCCTAGCATTTTCTTTCATGGAGTGATCAACAAGTCATAAAGGCAGATTTAATGGAGGCCATGAAGGCTCAGAGGTGATTGAGGCTTTGCTGTTTGGTGCCTGGGAAGAAAACTTGTGTGACGGGGCAATCAGGAAGCCTCATTTATGGCCAGTTAGATTTGGGTGACTGGTGAAGCATGAGAATGGAAGGGACCAGCAGGCAGGTTGGAAGTCAGAATCTGGTGCAGGTGAGCAGCCAGGGGGAGATGCACACTTGGTGGTTGTCAGCATGGAGATGCATTGGGCCAGGATAAAGTGGAAATCCAGCAAGATAGGAATTCGGGCCATGTGAATGCTGGAGACCCCCCCGCCCCTTCCCCTGCTCAGGCCTATTCTATGCAAATAGACAAGTTCTGTGAACAAGAAAGAGGGAAAAGCAGAAGGGCAAAGACAGCTTTGAGGAACATGGAGCAGGAATGAGAAAAATTGGAGGAGCCACTAAAGGAGAAAGGGAAGCACTAGGCGAAAAGCAGGGCGGAGAGCCAGCAGGTGAGCAGCTCTGTGACTGCCCCTCCTGGATGGCCTGCAATCTAGGGCCAGAAGAGTTTTATTTTCAGGTTCAAAGAGAAAGGACCCATTTCCCTATCTTAACCCTCTTTTTTATTTTTTTGAGACAGAGTTTTGCTCTTCTTGCCCAGGCTGGAGTGCAATGGCGTGATCTCGGCTCACTGCAACCTTTGCCTCCCAGGTTCAAGCGATTCTCCTGCCTCAGCCTCCTGAGTATCTGGGACACAGGGATGCGCCACCGCGCCCGACTAATTTTGTGTTTTTAGTAGAGACAGGGTTTCTCCATGTTGGTTAGGCTGGTCTTGAACTCCTGACCTCAGGTGATCCACCCGCCTTGGCCTCCCAATGTGCTGGGATTACAGGCGTGAGCCACCATGCCCAGGCTCCCATGTTAACCCTCTTAACCCTTCAGTGTTTACATGATATCCAGCTTTTGCCTCATCCTGCCTCCCACAGATGTCCAGACCAAGATAGAACCTGTCTCTCCATGTTCTTCCATCAACTCTGAGGCCTCCCTGCTCTCAGCCGACTCCTCTAGCCAGGTGAGCACCAACTTCCTTCCTCCCTCCAGGTTTTCCAGTGAGTTCCTCCTGACCTAGAGGTATGAGAGCTTTCTCTTCTTCAGCTCCTTCTCCTCGACACTCCTGACTAATGTATCTCTGGAATGCCCCACATAGGCTTTTATAGGAGAGGAGGTCCTGGAAGTGAAGACAGAGTCCCTGTCCCCTTCAAGATGCCTCCTGTGGGATGTCCCAGCCCCCTCACTTGGAGCTGTCCAGATCAGCATGGGCCCATCCCCTGATGGCTCTTCAGGTAATGGGGTCTCCTGACACTTGGAATCCCTAGTGAGAGGCCTGTGGTCCTGATATTTCTTGTTCTTTTCCCTCACCTTCCTTCAGGGAAAGCCCTGCCCACCCGGAAGCCGCCACTGCAGCCCAAACCTGTGGTGCTAACCACTGTCCCAATGCCACCCAGAGCTGTGCCTCCCAGCACCACCGTCCTTCTGCAGCCCCTCGTCCAGCCACCCCCAGGTACTGAAGAAGGAGAAAAGGGCCGGGCGTGGTGGCTCACGCCGGTAACCCCAGCACTTTCGGAGGCTGAGGCAGGCAGATCACCTGAGGTCAGAAGTTTAAGACCAGCCTGGCCAATGTGGTGAAACCTTGTCTCTACTAAAAATACAAAAATTAGCACGGAGTGGTGGCACGCACCTGTAATCCCAGCTCCTCAGGAGGCTGAGGCAGGAGAATCACTTGAACCCAGGAGGCGGAGGTTGCAGTGAGCCGAGATCATGCCACCGCACTCCAGCCTGGGCGACAAAGCGAGACTTTGTCTCAAAAAGAAAAGAGAAAAACCAAAAAATTAAAATAAAAATAAATAAATAAATTTAAAAAAAAAAAAA
>NW_026652295.1:30495313-30498546 GCF_009828535.3 Hylobates moloch | reverse complement strand
TTTTTTTTTTTTTTGTATTTTTAGTAGAGATGGGGTTTCACCATGATCGCCAGGCTGGTTTTGAACTCCTGACCTCAAGTGATCCGCCCACCTTGGCCTCCCAAGTACTGAGATTACAGGCATGAGCCACCACACCTAGCCATGGTTCACTTTCTATACAGCAAAATGCAAAAGTCTTAAGTGTGCAGCTCAATGACTTTTTGAATATGTGTATATCTATGTAACCACTCAGATTAAGATACAAAATATTTCCAGAAATATGACTCCTTCCGGTCAATAATCCCTAGAAGTAATCCGATCCTATCTTCTAAAAGCAGACTAACTCTGCCTGTTTTTGTTTGTTTGTTTGTTTTTTGAGATAGAGTCTTGATCTGTTGCCAGCCTGGAGTGCAGTGGCATGATCTTGGTTCACTGCAACCTCCGCCTCCGGGATTCAGGCAATTCTTTTACCTTAGCCTCCCAAGTAGCTGGGACTACAGGCGTGTGCCACCATGCCCAGCTAATTTTTGTATTTTTAGTAGAGACAGAGTTTCACCATGTTGGCCAGGATGGTCTCCATCTCTTGACCTTGTGATCTGCCCACCTCGGCTTCCCAAAGTGCCGGGATTACAGGCATGAGCCACTGCACCCAGCCTCTGCCTGTTTTTGAACCTCATATAAATGGCATTATTCAGAGTGTTTTCTTTTTTCTTTTCTTTCTTCCTTTTTTCTTTTTCTTTCTTTTTTTTTTTTTTTTTTTTTTTGGTGGCTCAGGAAGGGTATATGAGAGTATAAGAGTGTTCTCGTTCTGTGTGTGGTATTTTTTGCTCAGCACTATGTGTGTGAAATTCACCCATGTTGCATGTAGCAATAGGGTGTTTTTTATTGCTGTATAGTATTCCATTGTCTGACTCTGGCACAATTTATTTATCCACTTTATGAATGGACACTTGAGTTGCTTTCAGTTTTAGCTACTATAGGAATAAATCTCATGAACATTATGGTCTACGTCTTTTGGAAGAACTATGCAGTCATTCCCATTGGATATTCAGTTATAGATACCTGGGTTATAGACTATATGTTTTAGCAGATACTACCAAACAACTTTCCAGTGTTGGCATTAATATATGCTCCCACTTGCAACAGATGACAATTCCAGTTGCTTCACATTCTTGCCAATATCAAGCAATGACAGCCTCTTTGAAGAGGGACAAGCATTCTGGAGGATATTTAGTGGCATCTCATTGTGGTTTTAACGTACATTTACCCGATAACTAGTGATTTTGTGCATCTTTTAAAATGCTTCTTGGAGCTGGGTGCAGTGGCTCACACCTGTAAGCCCAACTACTGTGGAGGGTGAGGCAGGAGGATTGCTTGAGGCCAGGAGTGCAAGGCCAGCCTGGGCAACATAGCAAGATCCCATCTCTACAAAAAATTTAAAAATTAGCCAGGCATGGTGATGCCCATCTGTAGTTCCAGCTACTCTGGAGGCTGAGGCAGGAGGATCACTTGAGCCCAGGAATTTGAGGCTGCAGTGAGCTGTGATTGTGCCACTGTGCTCCAGCCTGGGTGACAGAGGTAGAGTTTATCTTAAAATAAAATGAAATAGGGTGGGTGTGGTGGAGCACGCCTGTAATCCTAATAACTTTGGGAGGCCAAGGCAGGCGGATCACTTGAGATCAGGAGTTCGAGACCAGCCTGGCCAACTTGGTGAAACCCTGTCTCTACTAAAAAAAAAAAAAAAAAAAAAAAAAAAAAAAAAAAAAAAAAGGCTGGGCGCGGTGGCTCACGCCTGTAATCCCAGCACTGTGGGAGGCCAAGGCGGGCAGATCATGAGATCAGAAGATCGACACCATCCTGGCTAACACGGTGAAACCTCATCTCTACTAAAAATACAAAAAAATGAGCCAAGCGTGGTGGCGGGCGCCTGTAGTCCCAGCTACTCAGGAGGCTGAGGCAGGAGAATGACGTGAACCTGGTAGGCGGAGCTTGCAGTGAGCCGAGACGCACCACTGCACTCCAGCCTGGGCGAAAGAGCAAGACTCCATCTCTACAAAAAAATGAGCTGGGCATGGTGGCTCATGCCTGTATCGTAGCTACTCCAGAGGCTGAGGTAGGAGAATCACTTGAGCCCAGGTAAAATAAATAAAATGTTGATTGGCCCTTTGGCTATATTCTTTTCTGGAGTACCTGTTTGTCTTTTGCCAATTTAAAAAACTGGGTTTCCCAATTTTGGCTTGTTTTGTTTTGCAGAGTTTTTTGTTTTGTTTTGTTTTGTTTTGAGATGGAGTTTCACTCTTCCACTCAGGCTGGAGTGAAGTGGCATGATCTCAGCTCACTGCAACCTCCACCTCCGGTTTCAAGCGATTCTCCTCCTCAGCCTCCCGAGTAGCTGGGACTACAGGTGCCCGCTACCATGCCCAGCTAATTTTTGTATTTTTAGTAGAGACGAGGTTTCACCATGTTGGCCAGGCTGGTCTCAAACTCTTGACCTCATGATCCGCCCGCTTCGGCATCCCAAAGTGCTGGGATTTCAGGCGTGAACCATCACACCCAGCTGCCTTCTTATTCTCTTAATGATGTAATTTGATGACCTGAAATTTTGTTTTGTTTTGTTTTTTTCTTTTTCTTTTTTTTGAAACAGAGTGTCAGCTCTGTTGCCCAGGCTGGAGTGCAGTGGCATGATCATAGCTCACCACAGCCTCGACCTCCCAGACTCAAGTAATCCTCCCACCTCAGCCCCTGAGTAGCTGGAACTACAGGTGTACCACCAAGCCCAGCGAATTCTTTTTGGTTTTTGTAGAGACAGAGTCTCACTATCTTGCCCAGGCTGGTCTCCAACTCCTGGGATCATGCAATCCTCCCACTTAAGCCTCCTGAAGTGCTGGGATTACAGATATGAGCCACTGCACCCGGCCTATGGTTAGGTTTTGTGTTGTTTTACTTAAGAAATCTTGCGGCTGGGTGCGGTGACTCAACCCTGTAATCCTAGCACTTTGGGAAGCTGAGGCGGGCGGATTGCCTGAGTTCAGGAGTTTGAGACCAGCCTGGCCAACATGGTGAAACCCCGTCTCTACTAAAAATACAAAAAATAGCTGGATGTGGGGGCAGATGCCTGTAATCCCCGCTACTCAGGAGGTTGATGTAGGAGAATCATTTGAACGTGGGAGACGGAGGTTGCAGTGAGCCGAGATAGCACCAGTGCACTCCACTCTGGGTGACAGAGCGAGACTCAGTCTTAAAAAAAAAAAAAA
>NW_026652295.1:30310694-30495213 GCF_009828535.3 Hylobates moloch | reverse complement strand
GCCATTCTCCTGCCTCAGCCTCTCCGAGTAGCTGGGACTACAGGCACTCGCCACCACGCCCGGCTAATTTTTTTTTGTATTTTTAGTAGAGACGGGGTTTCACCGTGGTCTCGATCTCCTGACCTCGTGATCCGCCCGCCTCGGCCTCCCAAAGTGCTGGGATTACAAGCGTGAGCCACCACGCCCGGCCATTGCTTTACTTTTCATATTTAGGTCCTGGGTTCATCGCAAATTAATTTTGGTATATCAGACGTAAGGTGGAGAATGACTGTTCTTTTTTTTTTTTTACTTAGGGATGTTGGATTGACCCAGCACCAGTAACTAAAAAGAACATCCTTTCTCCTCTTAACTGCAGGGGCACTTTTGTCATTAATTAGGTGACCACATATGTGTGGGCCTGTTTCTGGGCCCTATTCTGTTTCATCTGTCTATCCTTGCACCTTTAAAATAAGTCTTGATATTTGATCATGTAAGTCCTGAGGAAGAGGGTTTTTGTTTTTTTTTCAATTGGAGATATTTGAGCAAGGATCCAGTTGAGCGTGAGGAGTTGAATAAAAAAGAGAGAGAAGCCAGGCATGGTGGCTCATGCTTTTAATCCCAGCTACCTGGGAGGCTGAGGTGGGAGGATGGCTTGAGCCCAGGAATTCAAGTCCAGCTTCAACCAGGGGGTTGAGCAAGATCCTGTCTCAATATTAGAAAGAGGTCATGCAGTGACTCATGCCTGTAATCCCAGCACTTTGGGAGGCCGAGGCAGGCACATCTCTTGTGGTCAGGAGTTCGAGACCAGCCTGCCCACATGGTGAAACCTCATTTCTACTAAAAATACAAAAATTAGCTGGGCATGGTGGTGGGCACCTATAATCCCAGCTACTCGGGAGGCCGAGGCAGGAAAATCACTTGAGCTAGGAGACAGAGGTTGCAGTGAGCTGAGATCGCACCACTGCACTCCAGCCTGGGCGACAGAGTAAGATTCCGTCTCAAAAAAAAAAAAAAAAAAGAGAGAGAGAGGGAGAAGATAATCTACACTTTAAGGTTTCTTAGAAAACAGTAGGAACTGGGATCCAGGTGTTTGGGGAAGGACTGGCCTTAGGTACTCATCCGCTAATTCATTCAACATTGATGTGTCAGATAGAACATTTACGTGCCAGACACAAGTATACAGCAGTTCTGGGATAGATGAGGTCCTCGTTCTCATGGAGCTCCCATTCTAGTATTGAGAGAAAGGTAATAAACAAGTAAACAGCTAACTCAGGCAGCCGTAAATGTCATGAAGAATAGGAACAGGATATTGTGATAGAGAGTAATGGAAGACTGCCCTAACTGGGAGTTAAGATTTGAAGATGGAGCCAGCCTTTATGAGCAGAGTGAAGAGCATCCCAGACATAGGGAACACACAATGCAAAGGCCCTTGGAGTAGTGAGAGCTTGTAGTGCTTGTGGGAAAAACAAAAGACCAGTGTAGAGCCGGGCGCGGTGGCTCACGCCTGTAATCCCAGCAGTTTGGGAGGCTGACGTGAGCAGATCACCTGAGGTTAGGAGTCCGAGACCAGCCTGACCAGCATGGAGAAACCCGGTCTCTACTAAAAGTACAAAATTAGGCCGGGCGCAGTGGCTCACGCTTGTAATCCCAGCACTCTGGGAGGCCGAGGTGGGTGGATCACAAGGTCAGGAGATCAAGACCACGGTGAAACCCCGTCTCTACTAAAAAAACACAAAAAAAACTTAGCGGGGCGTGGTGGCGGGCGCCTGTAGTCCCAGCTACTCGGAGAGGCTGAGGCAGGAGAATGGCATGAACCCGGGAGGCAGAGCTTGCAGTGAGCCGAGATTGTGCCACTGCACTCCAGCCTGGGCGACAGAGCGAGACTCCGTTTCAGAAAAAATAAATAAATAAAAAATAAAATAAAATAAAATAAAATAAAAGTACAAAATTAGCCGGGCATGGTGGGGCATGCCTGTAATCCCAGCTACTCAGGAGGCTGAGGCAGGAGAATCGTTTGGATCTGGGAGGCGGAGGTTGTGGTGAGCTGAGATCGCACCATTGCACTCCAGCCTGGGCAATAAGAGTGAAACTCCATCTCAAACAAACAAACAAAACAAACAAACAAAAAATACCAGTGTAGGGGAACACAGTAGGAAAGGGGGTGAGGAGCAGGGTAACTAAATGATATCAGAGAGGTAGAGAACAGACTTGCCCAGGGAGGGTATCCTTTAGGGTTGGGCTGAATGTGAATTTTTACATGCATGTGAGTTGGGTAGATTACTTGTGGGTGGTGGGACTATGGGTATGTGCTGGAGAAGGGGGGATTCATTTTGTCTCCTTCTTTTTGAAGCTGCTCTCATACCTGCCCTTTCTCCCTGCAGCCTCCTGAATGATGCCGGCCCAGTATGCTCTAACCTCCAGCCTGGTTCTCCTGGTGCTGCTGAGCACAGCCAGAGCAGGCCCCTTCTCTTCACGGTCCAATGTGACACTGCCAGCCCCCCGGCCCCCTCCCCAGCCAGGGGGCCGCACAGTGGGGGCCGGAGGGGGAAGCCCCTCTTCTCAGCTTTACGAGCACACAGTGGAAGGAGGGGAGAAGCAGGTGATATTCACCCACCGCATTAACCTGCCCCCTTCCACTGGCTGTGGCTGTCCCCCAGGCACTGAGCCCCCAGTTCCTGCTTCAGAGGTGCAGGCCCTGAGGGTCCGGCTAGAGATCCTGGAGGAGTTGGTGAAGGGGCTCAAGGAACAGTGCACTGGGGGATGTTGTCCTGCCTCTGCCCAGGCTGGCACAGGTGAGCAGGTGATCACAGAAGAGGGTGGAGAGGTGGGTTAGGGTGGGGTGGGCATTGCTAGTCCATAAAGGTCCTTGGTATGAATTAGAAGAAGGCACTCCTTCCTCACCCTTGAGGTGTGGATGCAGCTCAGAACACAACTTGGAGAGCAGAGCTGGGCTACATGTCAACCAAAGCATATGCAAGGGCCCTGAGAGGCCGCATACATTACACATATTAGCAACTGGGAGCAGACATGGCCTTATGAGATGAGGCTGGCCTGGCTAGGGGCCTGCACATAGGAGCACTATATAGGCTCAGCCTCTCTCCCAGGAGAGAGATTGAGACCTGCCTCTCCCTCCTACTCCAGGTCAGACAGATGTACGGACCCTCTGCAGTCTCCATGGTGTGTTTGATCTGAGCCGCTGCACCTGTTCCTGTGAGCCAGGCTGGGCTGGGCCCACCTGCTCAGACCCCACAGATGCTGAGATCCCTCCCTCCTCCCCACCCTCAGCCTCGGGGTCCTGCCCAGATGACTGCAATGATCAGGGTCGCTGTGTCCGCGGTCGTTGCGTGTGCTTTCCCGGCTACACTGGCCCCAGCTGTGGCTGGCCATCCTGTCCTGGGGACTGCCAAGGCCGTGGGCGCTGCGTGCAGGGCGTGTGCGTGTGCCGGGCAGGCTTCTCAGGCCCCGACTGCAGCCAGCGCTCCTGCCCTCGGGGTTGCAGCCAGAGGGGACGCTGTGAGGATGGGCGCTGCGTGTGTGACCCAGGCTACACTGGTGACGACTGTGGCATGAGGAGCTGCCCTCGCAGTTGCAGTCAGAGGGGGCGCTGTGAGAATGGGCGCTGCGTGTGCAACCCCGGCTACACTGGCGAGGACTGTGGGGTGAGGAGCTGCCCTCGGGGCTGCAGCCAGCGGGGACGCTGCGAGGACGGGCGCTGCGTGTGTGACCCCGGCTACACTGGCGAGGACTGTGGTACGCGGAGCTGCCCCTGGGACTGTGGCGAGGGCGGGCGCTGCGTGGACGGCCGCTGCGTGTGCTGGCCCGGGTACACAGGCGAGGACTGCAGCACGCGGACATGTCCGAGGGACTGCCGGGGCCGCGGGCGCTGCGAGGACGGCGAATGCATTTGCGACACGGGCTACAGCGGGGACGACTGCGGTGTGCGCAGCTGCCCTGGCGACTGCAACCAAAGGGGCCGCTGCGAGGACGGCCGCTGCGTGTGCTGGCCGGGGTACACTGGACCCGATTGCGGCTCGCGCGCCTGCCCACGCGACTGTAGAGGTCGCGGGCGCTGCGAGAACGGCGTGTGTGTTTGCAACGCGGGCTACAGCGGCGAGGACTGCGGTGTGCGCAGCTGTCCTGGGGACTGTCGTGGCCGGGGCCGCTGTGAGAGTGGCCGCTGCGTGTGTTGGCCGGGGTACACAGGCCGGGACTGCGGCACGCGCGCCTGTCCTGGCGACTGCCGCGGGCGCGGGCGCTGCGTGGATGGCCGCTGCGTGTGCAACCCGGGCTTCACCGGTGAGGACTGTGGGAGCCGTCGCTGTCCCGGGGACTGCCGTGGGCACGGCCGTTGCGAGGATGGCGTGTGCGTGTGTGATGCAGGCTACTCAGGGGAAGACTGCAGCACGCGCAGCTGCCCCGGGGGCTGCCGAGGCCGCGGCCAGTGCCTAGATGGGCGGTGTGTGTGCGAGGACGGCTACTCTGGCGAGGATTGCGGTGTGAGGCAGTGCCCGAATGACTGCAGCCAGCACGGCGTGTGCCAGGACGGTGTGTGCATCTGTTGGGAAGGCTACATTGGTGAGGACTGCAGCATCCGCACCTGCCCCTCCAACTGCCACGGGAGGGGCCGCTGTGAGGAAGGGCGCTGCCTGTGCGACCCAGGCTACACTGGCCCCACCTGTGCCACCCGCATGTGCCCAGCTGACTGCCGGGGACGTGGGCGCTGTGTGCAGGGAGTGTGCCTGTGCCACGTGGGCTATGGCGGTGAGGACTGCGGGCAGGAAGAGCCTCCAGCCAGCGCCTGCCCTGGAGGCTGCGGGCCCCGGGAACTGTGCCGGGCAGGCCAGTGTGTGTGTGTAGAGGGCTTCCGAGGCCCTGACTGTGCCATCCAGACATGCCCAGGGGACTGCCGTGGCCGAGGAGAGTGTCACGATGGCAGCTGTGTCTGCAAAGATGGGTATGCTGGCGAAGACTGCGGGGAAGGTGAGCAGGCAGACTTCCCCAGTGTACTCTGGGACTGTGATTCTGTGAACAGGAGCCATGGGGAAGACCTGAGCCTGAGGAAGAGTTGAGGGAGAGCAAGTCATTCCGAGGAGCCAGTGCCCACCAGGGGCAGCAGAACCACAGGGGCGGGGCTTGCCAGTGGGCAGAACTGGCCTTCAGATCTCTGAGGAGCAGGTTGGGGCCCATTTAGTTGCATTTAGAGAGATTCTGTGCTCCTGAAGATGGAGGGAAGGTGAAGGCGATCCAAGCCCCGTTCAGCCCTCTGTCAGCTATTCTCTATTAGCAGAGAGGAGTGGGAGTTGGGATGGGCCTCTTGGATGTCCCTGAGTAAAAGGGGCTGCGGGTGGGGGTGGTTGCCTTGTGCTAACCAGCTTTCCCTACCCCATTCTCTTGGGCAGAGGTGCCAACCATTGAGGGCATGAGGATGCATCTCTTGGAGGAGACAACAGTTCGGACAGAGTGGACCCCGGCTCCTGGCCCTGTGGATGCCTATGAAATTCAGTTCATCCCTACGGTGAGAGAGATGCCAAGCTCCAGGAGGGGACTGAGTGGGCAGGACGGGGGGGGGGGGCAGGGCTCACCTCCTGGAGGAAGTTCCAGGTAATCATTGGTTGAGTCCAGATGGCTGGGTACCTGAAGCTGCTGTAAAGGCTTTCTTAGCCTGCTTGACACTGGGCACTGAGGCCTCTGCAGCATCTCCAGCAAGCATTGGTCCCACACAGTTGGAACACCTGGTAACAGAGAGCTCAATACTTCCTGAGGCTGTCCAGTCCATTGTTGGTCATCACTGTTAGCTGTTATCGTTGTTGCGGAATCCGTCTGCCCCTATTCTAGCACCCGTCCGTTGGCCCTAGCTGGGTATTCGTCAGCAGCTGGAATGTTTTTTGCTTTCCCTGTGTCCTACACCACAGGCCTTCAGGTATTTGGAGACACCAGCCTGATGTCTTCATTCCTCAGGCAAAACCTCCCAGTTTCTTCGCCCCTTTTCCCTAAGTCTTTGTTCTCTGAATCCTTTACCTTCCTGTGATTCTTGCTTTTTTCACGTGCCCCCAAAATGTGGGGGCAGAGAGGGGCCCACTGACTTACTCTGAATTTATGGACACTTTTCTCAGAGCTGGCGTATATCAACTTGTAGTCACACAAGCGGGCAGCTGTTTTGGTCATATTTGGTTTTTTAAGTAACTTTTAATTATAAAAGTAACATAGGCCCAGTGCAGAAAACTTAGAAAATACAGATTAGCAGGGAAAAAAGATGGAAGGAAAGAAGACAACATTCAATTATATACACTTTTTTTTTTTTTTTCACCTAAATATAGGCCTTTGCATTTGGCCCTGTTCAATGTTATCTTTTTTGGTTTGGGCCAAGCTGTCTAGGCTGTTGCAATAATTTTGAGTCTGTGAACTTCATCTCCCACCTCCTTGTCATCAGCACATGCAAACCAGTTTTTTCTCTGTCTCTCTCCAACTTGCTCTTTTTTTTTTTTTTGAGACAGAGAGTCTTGCTCTGTGGCCCAGGCTCGAGTGCAGTGGTGCCATCTCAGCTCACTGCAACCTCTGCATCCCAGGCTTAGGTCATCCTCTTACCTCAGCCTCCCAAGTAGCTGGGACTACAGGTGTGCACCACCTTAGCCTGCTAATGTTTGTATTTTTAGTAGAGACGGGGTTTCTCCATGTTGCATGCCCAGGCTGGTCCTGAACTACTGGGCTCAAGTGATCTGCCCACCTCAGCCTCCCAAAGTGCTGGGATTACAGGCATGAGCCACTACTCCCGGCCATCCAACTTGCTCTTAAAACATTAGAGGGAACACCCTAAGGACAAAGCCTTGTGATCACTCATTTGGGGCCTCCCTTTGTGCAGACTGGGCTTTTAAGATATGGTCGTTTCCCCAGCTCCAAATCTTCTGACATTTCTACCATCCAACTCACGTTTTCCTGCACCATCCCACAAATGCCATATGGGGTGTGGGCCATGTCACCCTCATCTTCATCAGCTTAGCCAGGACTCTGTAAAAATAAACAACTCCCTGGGCCTAAAGCCTCAGAAGGCACTAGGACAGAAGGGGACAGCTCAGAGGAACTGTCATCCTCACTCCACTTTGCTTTGTCTTGTCATTATGCTCCTCAGGCCAGCCCCCTACCATGTTCTGCCTCTCCTCACTCTCCAGCCAAAGCAGAAGCAGAAATCCCAACTTTGTGGCGCAACCAAGATAGCTTGAATTTTTTCTTCTGTTTAAACATCTTTTTTTGTTGTTGTTATAAAAATACTTTAATCACGAGACACGAATTTGGCAACTAGAGAAAAGAAAAACAATTTCTGGCTGCTCATCACTAAAACAAGCACAGCTAACATTTTAAAGTGTTTCTCCCACTCTCTTCTTCTCTGCATATATTATTTACATAGCTCTAATCTTGAAAGGGTGGGACTTTGAAAAGGAAGTTTCTTAAGAAACTTCAGGGAAAGAATTAAAATAAACACTTGAGATAAGAGGAGCTTTTAGGGCAGCAGTTGTCTCCTGCTCTGAGTAAATAAATACAAACCGATCCTTGGTGTTGTCAAGGGCGCCGCTTTCCAGTTGAAGCCCTAGACTTTCTCCCTCACTCAGAGCCAGGGTGGTGGTGCCAGGTTGGCCTGTGCCAGGCTTGGCCATGTTCTTAGCTCATCCATTCTGCTCTCGGTATGGGCGTCTGTCACATTCTGGGTCTTCTCTGAGCCTGGGTGTGGAAAACACTCCTGTAAAATTGGTCCCCAGACACTCCTCTTGGGCCTGGGCTACCGACCCTCAGACCATGCTTTCTGCTGTCTGTAGCTGGTCCCTGGCATCGTACCTTCTGCCTTGGCAAGTGCCGTCTATTTCTTTTCTTTTCTTTTTTTTTTTTTTTGAGACAGTTTTGCTCTTGTTGCTCAGGCTGGAGTGCAATGGCGCAATCTCGGCTCACTGCAACCTCTGCTTCCCAGGTTCAAACGATTCTCCTGCCTCAGCCTCCCAAGTAGCTGGGATTACAGACACCTACCACAATGCCCAGCTACCCTCTGTCCATTTCTGTGGGCACAGAGTATATTCAGTAGCTGTCTGTCCTCTGGCTGCTGCTGTCATCCTAGAAGCCTATCTCTACCTCTTCCCTTCCCTCTTCCCAGAAGCACTTCTCTCTCAAAGCCCAAACTCTGCTATTCCAGATCAAGGGACATACCTAGTTATTGGAATTATTTTTCAGAATGCAGAAGAAGAAAGTTTCTCCTCTCCCTGTATATGTGGCAGTGTTACTCTGACTCAGTGGTTCTCAAAGTGTGTTCCCTGGACCTGCAGCATCAGCATCACCTGGGAGTATGTTAGGCATACAAATTGTCGGACTCCCCCACCAGATCTACTGAGTCAGAAAGTCTGGGCACAGAGCCCAGTAACCTGCATTGCAACAAGCCCTCCAGGTGATTCTGATGCCCCTCCAGCCTGAGGCCCACTAAGTGAAGGCATGTTGCTATTTTGCAAAGTGCTAGCCCCACTATGAATGTGAGAGAAAGCATGGGGAAACTGAGGGAGAGGAGTTCCTGAATGAGAAAGAGGTTCAGATATTCCTTGTCTGGGTGTGTTCTGCAGCCTGGAAACCAGGGCTAGGCTAAGTATTCACTGGGACTCAAAACCTCGCAGCCTCAGAGAAGTTTTTGCTTGGGTCTAGTCTAAAAACAGCGATGAAGGTGAGATAAGCTCCAAGAACCAGCCAAGGTAGAGTTCATCTGGAGCCACGAGGTTAATATTGAGATCAAGTCTAAAACTTCCCAAGAACAAAATCAGTGAAGCAGGCCAGGTGCAGTGGCTCCTGTAATCCCAGCACTTTGGGAGGCCAAAGTGGGTGGATCATCTGAGGTCAGGAGTTTGAGAACAGCCTGACCAACATAGTGAAACCCCATCTCTACTAAAAATACAAAATTAGCTGGGCATGGTGGTGTATGCCTGTAATCCCAGCTAGTTGGGAAGCTGAGAATCCCTTGAATCTGGGAGGCGGAGGTTGCAGTGAGCTGAGATCGTGCCATTGCACTCCAGCCTGGGCGACAAGAGCGAAATTCCGTCTCAAAAAAAAAAAAAATCAGTGAAGCAGCCAAGTTTTACCAAGGGGCAGAGCCAGCTGCCAGCATCTGTTTAGAAAGCCTGCTTCAGGGCCAGGTGTGGTGGCTCACGCCTGTAATCCTAGCAGTTTGGGAGGCCAAGGTGGGTGGGTCACCTGAGGTCGGGAGTTCGAGACCAGCCTGACCAACATGGAGAAACCCCATCTCTACTAAAAATACAAAATTAGCCGGACGTGGTGGCACATGCCTGTAATCCCAGCTACTCGGGAGGCTGAGGCAGGAGAATCGCTTGAACCTGGGAGGCGGAGCTCGCAATGAGCTGAGATCGCGCCATTGCACTCCAGCCTGGGCAACAAGAGCGAAACTCCCTCTCAAAAAAAGAAAAAAGAAAGCCTGCTTCAGACCAGTAAGATGGTGCTAGGAGACGTAGGATACATGGGTTAGGTTGATGGACTTTCAGGGGACTGTTCCCAGATGGATCTCAGGAGGAACCAAGAAGTGTCTAAAGGATATATATAGGTTGGTCTTATGGGAGAAGGAGAACTCTGGGGATAGGCTTGCCTCACTGAAAGAACCAGACATCATCGGGCAGCATCCAAGGTGTGTGTGTTGCGGCTGTGGGGATGGGGTGGGTGTGGATAAAGAGAAAGAGAGAGACATACACACACAGACAGAAAATGAACAAATAAATTCTGGGAAGGGTAAGGATTTCATGGGTCTTGAGTTGAGGCCAACCCAAGGCTTCCTAGGCTGCGGTATTCTAAGGCAGGGTGAATAGGAGAGGGCTGGAGGTCCTATGTGCCCAGGAAAACTTTTCAACCCAGAAAACTGACCAAGCTTTACCTCATCCTCAACCCAGAAATCTCTACGTGGCCTTCTCATCTGGTTTTATACTTTGGTATTTACTATGTTGATTTCCCCACAGTTCTCTTGGTTTAGGAGAGTACCTTTTGAAATTTCCAATCCTACTTGGCTGAATGGAGGTGTCCCCATCACGGCCAACATAGCTAGGCAGAACAGAGCGTCCTTAGCGGCTGTCCTAGCTGGACAGCACGGCGAAATGTGGGGCTGTTAGAATGCTCACAGATGTCCAGTTCCTTCTGTTTCCCCAGTGGTGGGCACTCCAGGAGACCCTGCCTGGAGCAGGGTCCAGTAGATTTCCTTTGGGGGCACCACACATAATCATAATTCCTTAAATGTACACTTGTAGGAGTGTTGCTTTCTCACAAGCATTTGCTAAGCATAGAGATTGTTGTAAGTATCTCATATATTCAAGATGTGGCCATACGTTTAGCTATTGGAGTCTCAGCCTACCTGAGGACAGGGACCATATATTTTATTTTTGTGTCTCCAATGCCCAGCATGATGCCAGGTACAAAATCAACAATCAGGAAACATATTTGTGGAACTTTGAGCAAGTGGTTCTTGTTGTGAGGAGCCTACAACCCGGGTGAAGAGACAAGAAAAGTTCCTCAAGGGAAAGATTGTGATGCGGGTCCCACTCCTATTACACAGCTATGAGCAGGCATCTACCGGGAAGTTCAGGGTGAGGCAGACCCTTTAAGGAGAAGGTGCAACTTGAAGGGGCATCCTTGATCTACTTCATGTGTTCTGACAGGACCGAGCTTAGGAATAGGCTCCTCCTGCCCAGGTAGTCAGAGTTGCCAGGGCAAAGCCGGAGGGAGAGTCCTGGTGCATGTTGGGTGGAATTCTGGCAGATGAACATGGGGTGCCCATGAGAGGGGACTCTGGCAGATAAACAGGGGGTGCCCATGAGAGGGGACTCTGGGATCACACTGCCGGGGCCTAAATTCTTGCCATTTTCTTGGTGTTGGTGACCTTGGCAAGATACTTGTCCTTCTGTGTCTGTTTCCTTATCCATAAAATGGGACTAATAGGACCTGTTTCGTAGGGTTGTTGTGAGAATTAAGTGAGTTCATGTATGTACATCGCCTAGAACAGTGGCTCACAAGGAGTTAGCGCTCTCAGCATGTTTGCTCCCCAGCTTGTACAGGGTCAAGTTCCACACAGTCCCATGTTGACACTGTTTAGAATTGGAGAAAGAAGAGATAAGGGGGATTGAGCAGCAGAGGCGAGAGTGCCAGCCCCTGAGCCACCTGGTGCTCTCTCTCACAGACAGAGGGGGCGAGCCCCCCATTCACAGCACGGGTTCCAAGCTCTGCCTCAGCCTATGACCAGAGAGGACTGGCCCCTGGACAGGAGTACCAGGTCACTGTCCGAGCCCTTCGAGGGACCAGCTGGGGCCTTCCTGCCTCCAAGACCATCACCACCAGTGAGAGCTGCGGCTGTGGGGAGGGGCGTCCTGAGTGGAGATCTGGACTGGAGAGGGAATCTGCCCTCCGGGAGGGCAGAAGGAAGGGGCTGGATGGGGGCTAGGCTCTTGGAAGGAAAGATGATGACTGAAGAACCAGACACCCGCCTGAGCCCTCCTTCTCTTTAACCTGGCTAGTGATCGATGGGCCCCAGGACCTCCGAGTGGTGGCTGTGACACCAACAACACTGGAGCTTGGCTGGCTGCGTCCCCAGGCCGAGGTGGACCGATTTGTGGTGTCCTACGTCAGTGCCGGCAACCAGAGGGTGCGGCTGGAAGTGCCCCCTGAAGCAGACGGGACGCTGCTGACTGACCTGATGCCAGGCGTAGAATATGTGGTGACTGTCACAGCGGAGCGGGGCCGGGCAGTCAGCTACCCAGCTTCTGTCAGGGCCAACACAGGTATGGCTGGCCAGGGGTTAGGGAAGGGCCCTGGTTTCCCAGCCTTGGATCCTCCTCCTCAGGAGCCCAGGCTCAGGGCTCACGGGCTCCTCTGAATGCATCTGGCAGGTGTGTGGCAGTCTCGAGGCACCTGCCGGGGGCCTTGCTCTGTCCTGAGGCCGCTGGGGAGACAGAGCCCTCAGATGCCTGGAGTCCTGTAGGAAGGTTGCAGGTTAGCCTATGAAAGGAATGGCCCCAGGGAGAGAAGTGAATAGGAGATGCTGCCTGATCCAGTCAGTTAAGGGAGGTTCTTATTTAAACTTAGGTACCGGGACAGGCCTTGTGCTGATAGATCTTGTGGGACTGGAATTAGGCAGACTAGAGATCATCAGTCCTGTTGACTTTAGGATTGGGATTGCTGGGAGGTGGGTCTCACAGCAGTGATTTTCCACTAAACCTCGAGGTTTCTTAACAGATACCTGGATATTTTTCTTTTCCTGTGACAGGGGGACACCCACCTCGCTGTAGCTCACGTTCTCTTCCCCGACTCCCCTTTCTCTCCTTCAGCTACAGGGCCCCACCCACGGGCTTCTCTCTTCTTTCTAGGGTACCAACAGTGGTGGGCTTGGAGGGGAATGGGGGGGGCTACGGGACACTGACCGATTTCCCTCCGTTCTCTTTCCAGGTGGAGCTGGGGAACAGGGAAGAGGCCTCTGGCTCTGGTGGGAGGGATCGAGGGAGGGGCTGCCGCGGGAAGGAGTGCGGGGAGGGAGCTGCCACTGAACCTGTTCTCCCCTTTTTCGCCCCTGGCAGCACCAGGCCACTACAGTTACCCGGAAGTGCGCCCCCCAGCCCCGCCCCCCAAGCCCCGGCCCCGGCCAGCCCCAGCCCCGCGACCCCCACGGCCCCCTCGGCCCTCGAGGCCCGCAGAGGAAGGGGAGGAGGAGTCCCCGCCCAGGCCAAGCCTGTCCCAGCCCCCACGGCGGCCTTGGGGCAACCTGACGGCCGAGCTGAGCCGTTTCCGCGGCACGGTGCAGGACCTGGAGCGCCACCTGCGGGCTCACGGCTACCCACTGCGGGCCAACCAGACTTACACGTCGGTGGCGCGCCACATCCATGAATACTTGCAGCGGCGTCTGTTGGCCGCCGCCCCCACCGGCTCCCCCGCACCCCCGCCCCGCCACCCCCGCCCCACCGCCAGCCCTGACCCCGGCACCAGGAAACGGGACTCCAACCAGGGAATCTACGGCCTCTCGCCTGAAGGCGTCGACCGGGTGGCTGCGCCCCGCCACCCCAAGCCAGAGGTGCTGGGCAGTTCCGCCGATGGCGCGCTTCTCGTGTCTCTCGACGGGCTCCGCGGCCAGTTCGAGCGCGTGGTGCTGCGGTGGCGGCCTCAACCGCCTGCAGAGGGCCCCGGCGGTGAGCTGACTGTGCCGGGCACCACGCGCACCGTCAGCCTGCCCGACCTCAGGCCCGGCACCACCTACCACGTGGAGGTCCACGGGGTGCGGGCGGGGCAGACCTCCAAGTCCTACGCCTTCATCACCACCACAGGTAGCGTGGGCTGGGGCCACGGGACACCCATCCCTTGTCCAGCCTCACCTACCGTTGGAGCCTGCATTCGTGAATTCCTCCCACTGCCACCCCCCAGCGCACCCTTCTACCTTCAGGCCCTACCTGGCCGGGGCTCCAGGGGGCCCCCAGGACAAAGCACGAGTCCATTGTCCCTAGAAGACGTCCCCACCCCAGGGTCCTGGCATGCATCCTGTGAATGCCTAAGGTCAAGGCAGCCCCTTCTTTGGGGTTTCCCGGGACACTTCCAGGATTGTTATTTTAGGCAATAGAGGGTGATGTGGTCGGGGCGCCTGCAAAGATTCACTGGAGCAGTTTGAGTGGGCCGGGAATTGAAAACAGTGATTCCCGTTCTGACTCACTGTGGTGAGAGTGGCTGAAGACTGTGGTTAGTGGTTACTGTTTTCCACAATTTGGCCTTAACCTTGAAGGAACACATCAGAACTGCGTGGGGGTGGCCTGGGTGCCATCAGGCAGCAATTGTATATTGGGGAGGTGAAACCACTGCTTCTTGAGCTGGCTTTTCAGATCCCCTGGCTCACTTTATGCTGGTCTCTCCCACAGGAACGATGTCTGGGCTTGGGGAAAGGGCACCCTGTGGCTGCTGTGGGGAGGGTGGTGGACCTCTTCTTCCCCCATAGGGCCCAGATGCCACCTGACCTGGATGTCCACCCCCACAGCCTCTCTCTCTTCCCTCTGCCCACTCTCCTCTTGCATCCTCCCTGTCTAACACCACTGTCTTTCTTCCAGGCTTCTCACTGCAGCACTAATGGAAGCCACCTGACCACCACCCAGTGGGGGGGATGTATGTGGGGAGGGACATGGAAGTCTCCAGGGGCTGGAGGTCATGGAAGCCTTGTGGGGTGAGGGATAGCAGGCTTTATTTTACTTATTACTTGCCTGAAGCACAGGCCCGTCTGCTCAGGAATGTGGTAGATGGGGGTGTTTAGAGGACTGGCTGACCTTTGGGAGGAGGGAGGGGCCCAGGTGATGGAACCAGAAGTAGAAGAGGGGAGGGCCCCAAGGCTCTTAGAGGCTGGAGGGCAGAACCTGGGTACTGGGGATTCCTTTCTAGTTCTCATACTGGACTCTCCTCTTTTTCTCACCCTCCCCCTTCCCAGGGTCCTCACCCTCGGGCCTCTTGGGGACTACCGATGAGCCTCCTCCCTCAGGCCCCTCAACGACGCAAGGGGCCCAGGCTCCTCTCCTGCAGCAGCGCCCCCAGGAGCTGGGAGAGTTGAGGGTGCTGGGCAGAGATGAGACAGGGCACCTCCATGTGGTCTGGACCGCCCAGCCTGACACCTTTGCCCACTTCCAACTGCGCCTGCGGGTGCCCGAGGGGCCGGGGGCACATGAGGAAGTGCTGCCAGGGGACATCCGCCAGGCTCTGGTGCCTCCACCCCCTCCTGGAACCCCGTATGAGCTGTCACTTCGTGGGGTCCCTCCTGGGGGCAAGCCCTCTGACCCCATCATCTACCAAGGCATTATGGGTACATCTTGGACTCTGCTCAGATCAATATCCTGAGATTAGGGGAGGAGCTGGGGCTATTGGGACTTCAGAGGTAGGATGGATATTGAGGGGCCAGTGAAGGGCAGCGCTGATGTTTGGGGCTGGATAGAGGAGAAAAGGAGAGAAAACGAATTGCAGGTTCAGCAGGAAGATGGATAGAGGGGGATCTTAAAACAATGATGAAGATAGGTGGGAAGAGGGGAAAGAGGCAGAGGTAAAAAGACCGAGGGTGGGACAGAGATTCCAGGAGAGAGGCTGAAGGTCCCTGGCCCTCCACCTGCAACTTTCCTTGCCCTGTCCCCTGCCCCCACTCTTCAGTTGCTCCTCTGCCCTTCCCTGCCCTGTAAATCTTTCAGGATGGGCATGGGAAGGCCTCCGGACACTGACCCTCAGCCCCCAACACCTCGTCCCTGGGAGCCTGGTTTGCAGTGGACAGCAGTCCATGGTCCCATCAGCCAGTTTCTGCTGGGGGTGAAGGCTCCTTGGGGCAGGGGGCTCCACAGCCATCAGGACTTCAGACATGGATGAGGTTTGCAGGACCAGTGAAAGACAGGTCCTGGGGTACCTGGCTTTCACATCACCTCTTTGTTCCTCTCTGTGGGACCAGGGTGGCTGACTCATCCCCCAGCTCCAGGTCAAGCTCACCACTGGGAGAGAGGGTGGTAAGAGAGATAGCAGCTCAGGTGGGCAGAGGAGCCTTCAGACTGCTCTGATGCTGCAGCAGGGAGGCTTGAAACTCTCATTCAGAACTGGGGGGACCTGAAACCCCCGCAAAGATCCTGGTGTGCAGAGAGACCAAGACCTTGTGAGGGATGGAGAAACTGTCACAGGGGAAGGAGCAGAGATTGAGAGGGAAATGCCCCTCTTCCAGGAGAGCTAGTCACTGAGGGGTGGGGAGATAGAGTCTTCCAGGGAGGGATCTATCCAGGATGGAGTGAGGTGGGCAGGGGAGAGGGAAGGAGACACAGACAAGAGAATGGCTGAGTCCACTATGCTTTGCTTTTGCCTCTCAAACTCCAGACAAGGATGAGGAGAAGCCTGGGAAGTCCTCAGGCCCACCACGCCTGGGTGAGCTGACAGTGACAGACAGGACCTCCGACTCCTTGCTCCTGCGCTGGACAGTCCCCGAGGGCGAGTTTGACTCCTTCGTGATCCAGTACAAGGACAGGGACGGGCAGCCCCAGGTGGTGCCCGTGGAGGGACCCCAGCGCTCGGCCGTTATCACCTCCCTGGATCCTGGCCGCAAGTACAAATTTGTCCTGTATGGGTTCGTTGGCAAGAAGAGGCATGGTCCCCTGGTGGCTGAAGCCAAGATGTGTGAGTGACAGCAGTAACACTCTGCCCTCAGTACTACCCTGAAGGAGGTTTTCTCAGTGCTTTGGGAACCCGCTTTGGGAGCTCCGGGAAGGCTTCCTGGAGGCAGTGGTGCATGAGCTGAATTCTGAAGGGAAAGTAGTGGTGGGACAGGCACAGAGTTTGAGAAGCTCAGTGCAGCCTGAGGGAGTCACGGTGAGCGAGGTGGGGAGAGTATGGCCAGTAAGAGAATCACTGTCAGTTTTCTCTGGCTGGAGAACAGGGCATGTGGGGGGTGCCAAAGGGCCTGGTCTCAGGGCTTCCTGTGCTGTGCTCAGGGGCTTGGGCCTCATTTGACGGCTCCTAGAGGGCCTCTGAAGGGTAAAGTGGGAGAGTGACGAGACTAGATATTTATCTTGCAAATAGCCTGGTGGCTGCTGAGACTAGCTGGAGAAGTGAGTTAAAAGCTGGTAAGGGCTAGCAGGGTTGATCCTGCCTATAATCCCAGCACCTTGGGAGGCCAAGGCAGGAGGATCGCTTGAGGCTAGGAGTTTGAGACCAACCTGACAACATAGTGAGACCCCGCATCTCTACTACAACAAAAGATATTAGCCAGGTGTGGTGGTGCGTGCCTGTAGTCCCAGCTACTTGAAAGGCTGAGGTGGAAGGATCGCTTGAGCCCAGGAGACCAAGGCTGCAGTGAGCCATGATTGTGCCACTGTACTCCAGCCTGGGTGCTATCCACACTCTGCACAGAGCAACACCCTGTCTCAAAAAAAAAAAAATGATGATGGGTCAGCTGGGATGGTGGCAGTGGGGCTGGATGGAGGAGGCGAAGGAAAGCAAGGTGTACCAGGCAGCCCCCAGGGTTCTGGATGAGACAGTCCCATTCCCTGGGGCAGGGAGCAGCAGAGGTGGGGAACAACGCCTTAGATAAACTTAGATCAATATCTAAGGGACACTTACATAAATACCTTTTGTGCATTTATTGAGAGTCAGTTGTGATCAAGGTGTTCTCTAAGTGGATCATCACACCCCATAAAGCACACCTGGGAGACATGCCTACTTTATAGGTCAGGAGAATTGAGGCACCAGAGTAGTAGTGTGGGGTTGGGGAAGAGACAGGGCCACTGGAACCCTGGGGACAGCCTACACTCACAGCGGAGGCAGAGGAAGAACAGCCCACAGGGTAGCTTGAGGAGTGACTTGCAGGGAGGGGCAGAACCAGGGAGGGTGCTGTCCTGGACTCCAGGAAGGAGGGTACGGTTGGACTTGTCAGATTCTGGAACAGTGATTCAAGGGCTACAGTGTCCACAGAATTTAGCAATGGCAAGGCCACCACTGGCCTCCATGAGAGCTGCTGCTTGGTGGAGGGGTGAAGCTGGATCGGGAGGGTGGTGAAGGTGAGGACATGGCTACAATCAGTGTAGATATCACTTTCTGGAATCTGGGCTGGGAATGAGAGCAAAGAGGGAAGATGGAGGCTAGAGAGAGATGCACACAGAATGGGGGTGGGGAGGGGTGTGACAGTAGCTTGTTGAAATGCTGATGGCACAGCTGCTGGGGAGTGAAGGGTCAGTGCTGCAGGCGAGGGAGTCCATCCATGGGTCAAAGTTCCCAAAGAGGAGGAGAGGCCTGCAGCATAGATGAGGGAGGCTGTCCCACATGAAAACGCTTCAAGGATTGTGCTCTCCTCTCTTGGAGAAGAAGCCAGCTGTGGTTAGGCTTGGAAGCAGTGGAGGTTGTACTGGGAAGATTTCCCTGGCTATGGAGATGTGAAAGGGCCTGGCTGGGCTCCCCTCTTTCTGAAGCTCCCTGCTGCTCGGGTTTGTGGTTGGAGGCAGAGCCACACTAGTCCACGCAGTGCTTCCATGCCGTTTGAAAGAAGGCACCCGTTCCTTTAAGTGGACACCACTCCTCACCAGGGCACACAGCTCAGCAAGCAGAGTGCTGGCTGGATTTCAGTCCCTCTGTACTCCCTCAGCAAATGCACTTTTGTGCAGTGAACAACCTGCACAGCCTCACACAGCATTCCTATGTGGGATTTGGCTTCCCTGTTCTCCTTGGACCTAAGTCCCTCCCTTCTCTCTACCCACTCTTCCTAGTGCCTCAGAGTGACCCAAGTCCAGGGACTCCACCCCGCCTGGGAAACCTGTGGGTGACAGACCCTACCCCAGATTCACTGCACCTCTCCTGGACTGTCCCTGAGGGCCAGTTCGACACCTTCATGGTCCAGTACAGGGACAGGGATGGACGGCCCCAGGTGGTACCTGTGGAAGGGCCCGAGCGTTCATTTGTTGTCTCCTCACTGGACCCTGACCACAAGTACAGATTCACTCTGTTTGGAATTGCAAACAAGAAGCGGTATGGCCCCCTCACGGCCGATGGCACCACTGGTGAGTAGCAGCTGCCTCAGCCCCCATGTGACCCCTTCTCAGCCCCATGCACACTTGCCTTCAGCCCGAAACCAGCTGGGGTCCCCCAGCAAGACAGCTGACTCCAGCTTCCTGGCCCCGCTCCAGGGCTGAGGGGCAGCCAGACTCCCCCGCACTGCTGGGCCCCTTCCATCCCAAGCAGCAGCTCCCCGAGGCCCAGAAGGTGTGTCATACCCTGGCTGTGTCAGGCTTCCCAGAAGTTTAGCACTCCAATTAATGGACTAGTGAACCCCCACCCCCCGTAGGTGTGACATCCCGTCCAAACCCCAAGCCCCAGTCCCAGGCTGCCAGTTCAGCACCTGGCTGGATCTTCTTGTTTACAGCTCCAGAGAGGAAAGAGGAGCCCCCCCGCCCTGAGTTCCTGGAGCAGCCCCTCCTGGGGGAACTGACAGTGACCGGCGTGACCCCAGACTCCTTGCGCCTCTCATGGACGGTGGCCCAGGGCCCCTTCGACTCGTTCATGGTCCAGTACAAGGATGCACAGGGGCAGCCCCAGGCAGTGCCTGTTGCAGGGGATGAGAATGAGGTTACGGTCCCCGGCCTGGATCCCGACCGGAAGTATAAGATGAACCTCTACGGGCTTCGTGGCAGGCAGCGTGTGGGGCCCGAGTCTGTGGTGGCCAAGACTGGTGAGTCATGGCTGCCGGGCCTCCCTCCCTTGCTAGCCCCATCCTGTGAGCGGGACTTGGCTGGGGCTCCTTCCAGCCTCCCTCCATCTTCGCCTTCTCAGCTCATTTTGCCAAAGCCTCCACCCACTTCCTCCCACACCGCTCTCCTGTCCTCTGCATGCCAGGTCCCCCTCATCCAGCCTTCACCAGCCTCACTTCTTCATCTCCAAGGGCAGGTCCTATTTTCCCCCATTCCAAGCACCTGGACTCATCCTTCCACCTGGGGCTATCCTCCCCACAGATGTCCTCACCATTCGGTCACTGTGTTCTCACCCCGCAGTTTTTACTGGGCTCCTTCATGGTCTGGTTTGGGCCATGGTCACTTCTGGGCTTCTGTCACCTGCTGCCCACAACCTCCTGCCATTTCTGCTGTGTTCAGAGGTGGCAGATCCAAGTGACAAGAGCACCATGTTTCTCCAGCCTTTTTGCAGCATGAAGAGGACTCCTCCCAGCTCCCGACTCCTCGACTCCCAGCCTACTTGGAACAGGGCAAAGGGACTGCGTTCAGCCCAGCATCCCAGCCTGTTCCTCCATGTCCCCAGCCTTTCCCTGTCTGGGGCCATTCCCCTGGCCTGTGAATTGTTTGATGAGAGATAGTGTGGATAGTGTTTAGGAGCAAAGACTCTGGAGTCAACTGCCCGAGTCTCACTACCAGCCTTGCAACTTACTTCCTGTAGAATCTTGTGCAAATTGCTTAACCTGTCTGTGCCTCAGCTTTCCCTTCTGTCAGGTGGGGATAATGGTTACCACTGCACAGAGCTGTTGGAATTACATGAGTTAATATATGTATAACACTGAGAAAGGCCAGGCACGGTGGCTCACACCTGTAATCCCAGCACTTTGGGAGGCCGAGGCAGGTGGATCACGAGGTCAGAAAATCGAGACCATCCTGGCTAACACAGTGAAACCCTGTCTCCACTAAAAATACAAAAAATTAGCCAGGATTGGTGGCAGGTGCCTGTAGTCCCAGCTACTCCGGAGGATGAGGCAGGAGAATGGCGTGAACCTGGGAGGCGGAGCTTGCAGTGAGCCGAGATCTCAGCACTGCACTCCAGCCTGGGCGACAGAGAGAGATTCCATCTTAAAAAAAAAAAAAAAAAAAACCCACACATTTAGAATAGTGCTTGGAGCAGCAAAGCATTTTCAGAGTGAGCTGCAATTTCTCCCTGACTCTCTCACTTCCCAGTAATCTTTTTTGCTCCCCACCTCCCTCCCTTCCTCTGGGTTGTCATTCTTGCCAATTCTTTCCTCAATCTGCTATCCCAAAGTAGTCCCCCATGTGGCGGGTCACAGAAGGGCTGGCTTCCCTTGTGCCACAGTCTCCCCACTCCACGGAGCCTCAGCAGAGACCTAACTGCAGGGGGGTGGGTAGGTGCCCACAGGGCTGTGATTCCAGAACCAGCCAGGGAAGGGCACGGCCCTCCTTGGATCCCACTCACCCCAGAATTTTTCTCCCACTCATGCCTGGAGCCCTGCCTTAGCAATTCATTCCTTGGGGTTAAAGGGGAGGGAGGGGCAGGGCTGCCTGGGGAGGCCACAGCAGGAGCACATTCCATGGTCAGATCCTCATATGAGGGGTGGGGCAGCCAGAGTGCCTGGGGAGGGTGCAGGTAGGAAGAGGCCTCACTGCCCTCCTCACTGTCTGAGGTCAGCACTGTCAGTGAACATGGTTTGGAAGAACCCTCAGAGGCTTCCTCTCTTCCCATCTCAGCTCCTTTCTCAGACACGAAGGGAGACCCCTCACCCCCACAGAACCCACCAGAGCAGGATGGGGCAAGGGCTGTCTCAGCCCTCTCCATCCATGAGTGACCGAATGGCGAATACAAAGGCTACACAGCCCCTGAGCCCACAGCGTAAGGGCATTTCCGTGGCTGTCCTCTGTGGGCAGCAGCAGCAGCAAAGCCAGCAGCCCTTCATGCCTGTCTCTTCTCTCAGCTCCTCAGGAGGATGTGGATGAGACCCCCAGCCCCACAGAACTGGGCACGGAGGCCCCAGAGCCCCCCGAGGAGCCACTCCTGGGGGAGCTGACAGTGACAGGATCCTCCCCTGACTCGCTGAGCCTCTCCTGGACCGTCCCCCAGGGCCGCTTCGACTCCTTCACCGTGCAGTACAAGGACAGGGATGGGCGGCCCCAGGCGGTGCGTGTTGGGGGCGAGGAGAGCGAGGTCACCGTGGGGGGCCTAGAGCCCGGGCACAAGTACAAGATGCACCTGTACGGCCTCCACGAGGGGCAGCGCGTGGGCCCAGTGTCCGCTGTGGGCGTGACAGGTGAGTGAGGGGCAGCGGCCTGCTTTGGTTCCCTCCCATTGCTGGCTCCCAGCTTCCCTGTAGCCAGTTGCTCTCCTTGCTCCAGTGGAACCTTGAGGCTGCCTGCCAGGGGAAGACCTAGAAAGAGCATGTCACTGGGGCCTAGAGTACCACCAGATTTCATGGCCCTGAGCAAGTTTTAAACTTTCTGCACCGCTGTTTCCTTGTCCGTAAAATGGGGACACCTACCTCACAGAGTTATTGTGAGGGTTAAGTGAGTTAACAGATGTAAAGCATCAAGAATGGGCCTGGCAAAAGTAACTATGCTGCCGGTGTCTGCTGTGAGAATTGTTATAAATATTCTTACTCTGAGGTCTGCTTTGTCCCCTTTGGCTGGTTCAGTTACTTGGTCAGAATGCACATGAATCTAAGGCCATACCACCCTGAAGGTGCCCCATCGTCTCCTCTGATCTCAGAAGCTAAGCAGGGTCAGGTCTGGTTAGTACTTGGATGGGAGAATGTGCGTGAGACATTGGCCTCTTCATCAGTACAGCTTGAAGCAAGCTTTCTTTTCTTTCTTGTCTTTTCTTTTTTTTTTTTTTTTGAGACAGAGTCTCACTCTGTTGCCCAGCCTGGAGTGCAGTGGCGTGATCTCAGCTCACTGCAACCTCTGCCTCCCAGGTTCAAGTGATTCTCCTGCCTCGGCCTCCTAAGTAGCTGGGACTACAGATGCATGCCACCACACCCGGTTACTTTTTTGTATTTTTAGTAGAGAGGGGGTTCACCGTGTTGGCCAGGCTGGTCTCAAACTCCTGATCCTCAAGTGATCCACCTGCCTCGGCCTCCCAAAGTTCTGGTATTACAGGCGTGAGCCACCACCCCTGACCACAGAGCTTTCTCTTTCTTCTTTCTTTCTTTCTTTCTTTCTTTCTTTCTTTCTTTCTTTCTTCTTTGTTTTTTGAGACTGAGTCTTGCTCTGTTGCCCAGGCTGGAATCTAGTGGCGCAATCTTGGCTCACTGCAACTTTTGCCTCCCAGGTTCAAGTGATTCTCCTGCCTCAGCCTCCCAAGTAGCTGGGATTACAGGCACGCACCACCATGCCTGGCTAATTTTTCTATTTTTAATAGAGATGGGGTTTTACCATGTCAGCCAGGCTGGTCTCAAACTCTTGACCTCAACTGATCCATCCGCCTTGGCCTTCCAGAGTGCTGGGATTATAGGCATAAGCCACCACGCCCGGCCACAAGGCTTTCTTTAATATTCATCCAGTGAGTGACTTTACAGCAAAGAAGAACATCCCTTCCACCCTCTCTCTCAGGCCTGGTTACAGGGCCACATCCACCACCACACAGGACCAGCCTGGGCACCTCCTCTCCAGGGCCTCAGCCCAAGAGGCCGAGTGGACAGCAGTGCCTCTGGGACCCTCGGGCTGACCTGCCCGGTTTGGTCACAGTGAGGGGAATCTCTTTTTCCCTTTGCTCACAGAAACAAAGACACACCTTTCTCAAAAATAACTTTTACTATAAGGGGAAAGATTAAAAAATTAAAAGTAGAGAAATAGATAGTTTTCCAGAACATAGTTTCTGTAACTCCATCAAGCTCAGCCTCATCATGACTTGGTTGATTTCATTTCCAGAACCTTCCACCCTCAATTTCTTTTCTTTGCCTCAGTCAGCCCTGAGAAGAGGGAGAGGGCAAAGCCACCGTGAGTGACTCTCCTTGGGGCCTGAGGTTGTAGGGTGGAGGCTGGTGCCAGGCCCAGACATGCTGCCAAGGCTGCTCCTGGAGTGACCCTCCCTCTGCCGCTCTGTCCCAGGGACCCACACTGGGCTCTGTGAGGCGCTGTGCCTGGTCCCTGGGGTAAGGATGGGCTGTCAGGCACTGACTGAGGCGGTGCAGTAGAGATAAATGGAGTTTGGGAATCTGACAAACTGAGTTCCTTCCTGTCTTCCTCTGTTCTCAGCTGTGTGATTTTATTTATTCATTTATTTATTTATTTATTTATTTATTTATTTTGAGACAGAATCTTGCTTTGTCACCCAGGCTGGAGTGCAGTGGCATGATCTCAGCTCACTGCAACCTCTGGCTCCCAGGTTGAGGCGGTCCTCCTGCCTCAGCCCCCCGAGTAGCTGGGATTACAGGTGCCCGCCACCACACCCGGCTAATTTTTGTATTTTTAGTAGAGACAGGGTTTCGCCATGTTAGCCAGGCTGGTCTTGAACTTCTGACCTCAGGTGATCTACCCGCCTTGGCCTCCCAAAGTGCTGGGATTACAGGCGTGAGGCACCGTGCCCAGCCAGCTGTGTGATCTTGAAAAACTTACCTCCTCTCCTGGAACCTCAGCTTCCTCGTATTCAGGAGGGAGTAAACGCTGCCCAGCTTGTTGTCACGGTTAAAGGTGGTGATGTAACATGTCTGGCATCTCCTCAGCTCATTCGTCTTTTGCTCAGACCTTCCCGCGAGGGAATCCCTGTATATCCATGTTCTAATGCTGGATATTTTGAAACATGTATTTTACACATCCTGGATAAAATAGATGAGGCCCTTTAGGAAAGAGATGGGCATCAGTGCGCATTATCAGAGCAGCAAAGGGACGAAGCAGCTGGAGTCTGCCAAGCTAGGGGCTGTGTCTGGCAGCACACACAGTGCAGTTGCCAGGGGGAGAGGTGCGTGGAGCTCATTAGACACACTTCTAAATTGGAAAAGGACTGTCCCACATGCAGCATGGGGACTGCCAGAGTCATGAATCGTTATAATTGCACCTTTCCAGTTAATCCAAACCACCAGCAATAAAGCTTGATGGTGAAGGACATTTTCATTCCCTCATGGAAAGAAGTGCAGAGAGGGCAAAAAGGAGCAGGGAATGGGTGCTGCAGGAACAAGTAAGGTTAGAAGGCAAATGAAATGAGAGAAAATGCCCAGCCTGGTACCTGTACATAGCAGATGTTCAATACTTGGTGGTCACTCTGCTCCCTCCCACCACCTCAGCTGCCTCCACACCTGCCCTCCCCAGCCTGACTCATTTCTGTCTGCCTGAGGCCTGGTCACCAGCCTGTTTTAAGCAGTTGTCACTTGTCTGGAGCCTTGTCTTGCCCTCCCGAGGAAGCCAGAGAAACAAATTCTTAGGAGCCCCACCCATCCAGCCACCTTCTCTGCCATTTTGCCTCTTGGGAACACCTTCTAGTTCACTCACTAATGAGTGTTTCCTCAGGCGGGAGTGGTGGGGATCTGCAGGTCCTGAGCCCAGACCTGCAGACCACTCATTATTTTACAGACATTTGTGGAGCACCTACTGTGTGCCAGGGACTGGGACACGGCAGTGAATAAAGCAAAGCTCCTGCCTGAGGAGCTTACATTCTAGTGGAGAGGGACAGGCAACAAATTGCACAACTATGTCAGTGGCACCGGATGTGACAGTGATGAGTGGGTGAGTGGTGGGGAAAAGCAGAGCCTAATAGGGAGACAGCGAGGGCCTCGCCGAGAGGGCAGTGTCTGAGGAAAGCCCTGAAGGTGAGAGGACAGCCACCTAGGCCTTTGGGGAAAGAGCATCCCAGACAGAAGGAAGAGCAAATGCAGAGACTGGCAGGCGGGAAGCGGCCCCAGATGTCTGCAGACAGTGAGGAATGCAGTATGTTTTGGGGTGGAGTTGGAGGAGGGCAGGCAATAGGGAATGATCTAAGAGATGAATATGGGACCTCAGAGGCCAGTGCAGGACTTGGATTTCACCCTGAGTGAGGTAGAAGCCACTGCGGGAACCAGCTCTGGCTAATGTGTTAACAGGATCCTTCTGGCTGCAGACCCAACAGACTGAAGAGGGGTGAGGGCAGAAGGCGATGACCTGGGAGAATGTTGTGATAATCCAAGAGGAGCTGGTGGTGCTTGGAGGTGGCAAGTAGGGGTCAGACTCTGAAGGTAGTGACAATAGGACATACCCACAGGGCGGATGTGGAGTGTAAGAGAGGACTCGGGGATGACTCCGGGGGTTTTGATCTGAGCAGCTGGAAGAATGAAGTTGTAATCCTGGTCAGGCGTGGAGGCTCACACTTGTAATCTCAGCACTTTGTGAGGCTGAGGCAGGCGGATCACCTGAGGTTGGGAGTTCGAGACCAACCTGACTAACGTGGAGGAACCCCATCTTTACTGAAAATACAAAATTAGCCCGACGTGGTGGCACATGCCTGTAATCCCAGCTACTCAGGAGGCTAAGGCAGGAGAATCACTTGAACCCGGGAGGCGGAGGTTGCGGTGAGCTGAGAGGGTGCCATTGCACTCTAGCCTGAGCAACAAGAGTGAAACTCTGTCTCCAAAAAAAAAAAAAAGTTGTAATCTTACTGAGGTGGGGAGGCTGTGGCGGGAGCAGGTGTCGGGAAGCTCAGAGGCTCAGTTTTGCACTTGTTGAGTTTGACACACAAGTAGGCCTCCAAGGAAGATGTTGCACGGACACTAGTCTGGGGTTCAGGGGAGGTCTGGACAGAGGGTATAAATCTGGAGTCATTGGCCTATAGATGGAATTTCAGCACTTTCCCAGGGTGTCAGTGACAGCTGACACTCTTCTCCCCCAACAAGTGCAGCCTCAGACACCGGGCAGGGACCTAGTGAAGGACTGTTGATCAGACAGATGTTCATATCAATGCACTTTTACATCAAAACCATCGTGCGGGTTCCACAAATGCAATAGACATCGCTGGGTGTGGTGGCTCACACCTGTAATCCCAGCACTTTGGGGGCTAAGACAGGTGGATCACCTGAGGTCAGGAGTTTGAGACCAGCCTGGCCAACATGGCAAAACCCTGTCTCCACTAAAAATACACACACGCACACAAAATTAGCCAGGCATGGTGGCGCACGCCTGTAGTCCCAGCTATTTGGGAGGCTGAGGCAGGAGGATCGCTTGAACCCGGGAGGCAGAGGCTGCAGTGAGCCGAGGTCGCCCACTGCTCTGGGTGACAGCGAGACTCCATCTCAAAAAAAAAAAAAATAAAAAATGACTAGACATCATTACTATAAGAAAAGGGGGATTCTTTACTAACAGCCCCCTACCATCTCTGTCCCAGCCCCACAACAAGAAGAGACCCCTCCAGCCACCGAGTCCCCGCTGGAGCCACGCCTAGGAGAGCTGACAGTGACAGACGTGACCCCCAACTCTGTGGGCCTCTCCTGGACGGTCCCCGAGGGCCAGTTTGACTCCTTCATGGTCCAGTACAAGGACAAGGACGGGCAGCCCCAGGTGGTGCCGGTGGCTGCAGACCAGCGAGAGGTCACGGTCTACAACCTGGAGCCTGAGAGAAAATACAAGATGAACATGTATGGACTACATGATGGGCAACGCGTGGGCCCCCTGTCTGTGGTCATCATGACGGGTGAGTAATGGGGGGACTCAGTCCTCATCTCTGGTTACTCAGAGCTCCCCCACCCCATGGCCCTTCTCCCAGCCCGGCCTTGGTACCACCGCACCCTCATTGAGGGGCTAGATCCCCTCAGGCCCTGGCTTGGTGACCCTGCCAGTCTTTCTGTTTCCCGATCCCTTTACTCCTCCCAGGGCTAGAGCCTTCTCAGCCCTCCAGCTCCTTCCCCATCTCCACTCTGCCCCCCGCCCAGGGGAATGTCTTCTTTCCATTTGGCCTAAATCCAGCCACAGACTTTCTCTCCCCCTCTCCGACTGCCCACAGCTGTTTCCACCCCTTCTCTTTACAACCCTGCTGTGACTTGGACACAGCTGCCACCTCCCGCTTCTGCCCTTTTTTGTTGAGGTGAAGTGCTGTACATCCTGAGTCCCTTCTCAGGAGTCCTCTGCCACCCGCCTGCACTGCATTCCATCCCGGCCCATGCGAGTTTTCATCTCTCCAGAAGGCTGCCCTCGCTCTTGCTCCGGGCTCCTTCCTGCCCCTCATGGCTTCCTGGGCACAGGTGCTCCACGATTTTTGTGCCATGGCATCTGGTGAAACCCATACCTCGCCTGAAGGCAATGTTTTTAAATCTGTAAAATAAGATGTACAGGATTACGAAGGAAACAAATTATATTTATAGACAGTTATCAAAATATTTCTTTTTTATTTTTGAGACAGAGTTTCGCTCTTGTCACCCAGGCTGGAGTGCAATAGCGCGATTTCGGCTCACTGCAACCTCCGCTTCCCGGGTTCAAGCAATTCTCCTGCCTCAGCCTCCTGAGCAGCTAGGATTACAGGCACGCGCCACCGCACCCAGCTAATTTTTTGTATTTTTAGTAGAGACAGGGTTTCACCATGTTGGCCAGGCTGGTCTCAAACTCCTGACCTCCAGTGATCCATCCACCTCGGCCTCCCAAAGTGCCAGGCGTGAGCCACTGCACCCGTCCCAAAATATTTCTTAAAAATCCAAATTTATGATTTAGTAATACTTGGACTTCTAGTTCATTAAATAAGAGGACTTGGTGGCGTGTTTACTAAACTACAAAATTTAGAAGCAGTGATGGATATAAAAGGTATTTTAAAGTTTCTGCAATAACTCTAAAGTGCCATGAAAACATCTGTGGTTTCTATTGGTAACAAAGTCACAATAATTCTACTCTGGTTGGTTTTCTACGTTAGTTTTTGAAAGAAATGCTGCATTTCAGTTAGAGGTCTGGAAGTAAAGGTGTAACTATTCCCCGTCTCAGTTCACAGCCCCCCTGAGGCCCTCAAAGCCCAGGGGTTCTCCCCTCAGAGATCTCAACCATGTTCTTTGTCTTCCCAAATCCCAGCTCCCCTCCCACCAGCCCCAGCCACAGAGGCCTCCAAGCCTCCCCTGGAGCCACGCCTAGGGGAGCTGACAGTGACGGATGTAACCCCTGACTCTGTGGGCCTCTCGTGGACAGTCCCTGAGGGTGAATTCGACTCCTTTGTGGTTCAGTACAAGGACAGGGACGGGCAGCCCCAGGTGGTGCCCGTGGCTGCAGACCTGCGGGAGGTCACCATCCCTGACCTGGAACCCTCCCGCAAATACAAGTTCCTGCTCTTTGGGATCCAGGATGGGAAACGACGCAGCCCAGTCTCTGTGGAGGCAAAGACAGGTGAGGGGGGCCCCCACACAGCTGAGCCTGAGGCCACAGCCTTCCCACCCTTCTCTTCACTCCCTCTGCTGAGTCTTCCCTTTGTCCACCTGCTCTGTCTCATTTGAAAAGCCACATGGGGCTAGCATGGTGACTCATGCCTGTAATCCCAGCACTTTGGGAGGCCGAGGCAGGTGGATCACTTGAGGTCAAGAGTTCAAGAAACTCTGTCTCTATAAAAAACAAAAATTAGTGGTGTGGTGGGGCCAGTAATTCCAGTATCGGAGTTGAAGAAAGAATCCTTGAAAGCCTGGGTGATAGAGAGCCAGACTCCATCTCAAAAAAACCAAAAAAAAAAAAAAAAGAAAAGCCGAAAAGCAGATGAGGACCAGGAGAGTGGGGCCAGTTCCTGGGTCTGCTGTTCCCTGCTGACTCTGCCTCTCTTCTCGTAATTTCCACTTTTGTTGGATGAGGGAAGCCCCTGCAGGCCTCTTCCTGCAGGGTGGATGTGGGAGCCTGGGGGTGCTGGGAGAAGGGACGAGGGGAGCCAGGAACCCTTCCTGCCTTGCGAATCCATCACCTCCTGAGAGTCTTTGCTCTCTCCCCTATGACTCTCACCCAGGTTCTCACCCTCCTAGCTCAGGCCTGTTTGGGCCCATATGTGCCTCCTACAGAGGCTGCCCTTCCTTCTCTGCCCTCCTCCTGGAGCCTCAGAAATTGGGAACCAGAGGAGCCCAGCCCAGCTGTGCCCCTTTCCAAGGGTTCAGTCCAAGCCCTCCCCTGCCCCTGGGGGCTCCCTATTGCCAGAAAACTTGCAATAACAATGTCGTCAGCGCCCTCACCTTCCAGGAAGGCAGCAGGCCAGCTCCTTCTCGAGCCCTGGGATGGCTCCTCCGGCAGACACCAGATCCCTTCCCTGCCTGAGCTCCCCAGCATCATCCCCCTCAACATTCTCACAGGCAGCCCACGCTCCTTCACCAGGCCCCGTGGGAGCCTTAGTTCTCCTGGGCCAGCCGGTGCAGAATAAGAAAGGGAACGGAGAAGGGTGAGAACTACCTGTGTCATAACATCCTGCCTCCCCCACCTGCTGTCTGCCCCCGTCAGGGATCCTGTGCTCCTCGGAGCCAGCCAAATCACCCCTTTCCTCAGGGGCCGGCCAAATCACGGCCAAATCATGTGCTCCTGGGTAAGAGGAGATAGAGACCCAGTCTGTAAGAAGCTGCACCCTGCTGGGGAAGCAGTCTGTGAGAGGCGGAAAGAGGCTGGACAGAAAGGGGAGTAAGACGAGGCAGGGAGCTAGGGAATCTCTTTCCCTGGAGGCGACTCAGGACAGGTGACCCTCCCCACTTGGGCCAAGGGGAGAGAGGCATGGACCAGACGGAGATGGTGGTGAGGATGGGAGGTGATGGAAATATTTTGGGGAAGCACTGAGCATTTGGGCAGTTCTGGGTTTTTCCAGCCCCAGAGGGAGGCAGTCAAGGAGTTGTTTTGGAAAAAATAAACACAAGAACCTTTCCTCTCCATCAGTTGCCCGAAGTGACGCCAGCCCAGGGGCCCCACCCCGCCTTGGGGAGCTGTGGGTGACAGACCCCACCCCAGACTCACTGCGCCTCTCCTGGACGGTTCCTGAGGGCCAGTTCGACTCTTTTGTGGTCCAGTTCAAGGACAAAGACGGGCCCCAGGTGGTGCCCGTGGAGGGCCATGAGCGCTCTGTCACCGTCACCCCTCTGGACGCCGGCCGCAAGTACAGATTCCTCCTCTATGGCCTCCTGGGCAAGAAGCGCCATGGCCCCCTCACTGCCGACGGCACCACGGGTGAGGGGCATTCCCTGCAGGTCCCTGCTCTGCTCCCCTCAGGCCAAGCAGCAGACGGTCACTTGTGGTGGCTGCCATTACCATTATTTGGCCCCAGCCACTCAGCTCAGATCCAGCTCCCCACGTCCCTGCACAAGCCCCTAGCACAGCCCGGCAGGACTCAGCCACGCAAAGCCCTGTCTCCAGACCTCTCGATCCTGCCCTTCGAGGTCACCCAGCCTTCCAGAAACAGCTCAGCCGTTTCCTCTCCGTGTCTCCATCTCAGAGGCCCGGAGTGCTATGGACGATACTGGAACAAAGCGTCCCCCAAAACCCCGTCTGGGGGAGGAGCTGCAGGTGACCAGCGTGACCCAGAACTCCGTGGGCCTCTCCTGGACAGTCCCTGAGGGCCAGTTTGACTCCTTTGTGGTCCAGTACAAGGACAGGGACGGGCAGCCCCAGGTGGTGCCCGTGGAGGGCAGCCTCAGGGAGGTCAGCGTGCCGGGCCTGGAACCCGCCCACAGGTACAAGCTGCTGCTCTACGGGCTGCACAGCGGCAAGCGTGTGGGCCCCATCTCGGCCGTCGCCGTAACTGGTGAGTGTGCGGCAGCTGGAACACCTGTGCCTCCTTCCCGCCTGGCTCTCCTGGTCTGACTGAGCCATAAGATCTCTGAGCTTCCCATTTTGTATCATTTCCATTGATCCAGAAAGTTTCCTTGTGCCCCTTTAGAGTCAGTTACCCCAGCCCCAGCCTCTAGCAACCACTGTCTGCTTTCGATCATCCTGGAGACAGCATTTTGACTTTCCATGTAATGGAATCACAGTACGCAGTCTCTTGTGTTTCGTTTCTTGCACTTCGCACAATGCTTTTGAAATTCACCCATGTGCAGCAAAAGCTGGTCTTTGGGTTGCTGACTGCTTGCCCTCACTCCCTCTCCTCCCTCACTCCTCCTGAGAGTCTGGGTGCAGCGACACACCAGCCATCTGTCTCTACCTGTCTCTGTGAACCAGCCGGCAGGGAAGAAACGGAAACTGAGACCACGGCCCCGACCCCTCCAGTGCCTGAGCCCCACCTCGGGGAGTTGACAGTGGAGGAGGCCACGCCACACACCCTGCATCTCTCCTGGATGGTGCCTGAGGGAGAATTTGACTCCTTCGAAATCCAGTACACAGATAGAGACGGGCAATTCCAAATGGTCCGTACAGGAGGCGACCGGAATGACATCACCCTCTCTGGCCTGGAATCCGACCACAGATACCTGGTGACCCTGTATGGTTTCCATGATGGGAAGCATGTGGGTCCTGTCCATGTCGAGGCCCTGACAGGTGAGAACTCTGCCCACTGTGCCTCCTTTCAGGTGGCTGGGAGAGTCCAGAGGACAGCAGAGTCCCGCAGACACCCTGCCCACCTCAGTCCTCTCTTTCCATGTCTCTGTCCAGTCCCGGAGGAAGAGGAGCCTTCAGAACCTCCCACCGCAACCCCCGAGCCCCCCATCAAGCCTCGCCTGGGGGAGCTGACTGTGACAGACGCCACCCTTGACTCCCTCAGCCTGTCCTGGACGGTTCCCGAGGGCCACTTTGACCACTTCCTGGTCCAGTACAGGAACGGAGATGGGCAGCCCAAGGCGGTGAGGGTGCCAGGGCACGAGGAAGGAGTCACCATCTCAGGCCTGGAGCCAGACCACAAATACAAGATGAACCTGTACGGCTTCCACAGTGGCCAGCGCGTGGGCCCCGTGTCTGCCATCGGGGTGACAGGTGAGTGGACGATGGGAGCCCCAGGATGGGAGCTGTGGGAGGGTCACCCTCTAGCTCTTTGGCGATGACTGGTGGGGAGTGGGACAGGGGTGTGGTCAGCATCACAGACCTGCTTGTGGCTGGGGCTGGGGCTCCCGTTGTACCTTTTTGTGTATTTGACCCCCGGCTCCTCCTGAGCAGGGAGGGGACATTGGGAGTTTTGCTGTGCTGGTGGCTGTCCCAGGTCCCCCACAGCTGACCCTGGAGCTTGTCATATGTGTTAGCTGTCAGCTGAGCAGGACCACCCAGCCCCAAGAATGGGCTTCTCTGAAATGACCTCGGGTCCCCCAGTCATAGCCTTGGCTTCTCCCTCCTTTTCCCTTCGACTCCTTCACCGTGCAGTACAAGGACAGGGATGGGCAGCCCCAGGTGGTGCGTGTTGGGGGCGAGGAGAGCGAGGTCACTGTGGGGGCCCTGGAGCCTGGGCGCAAATACAAGATGCACCTGTACGGCCTCCACGAGGGGCGGCGCGTGGGCCCAGTGTCCACCGTGGGCGTCACAGGTGAGTGTGGGGACAGGCCCTCGTCCCCAGGTTTACCTCTGCAGCCCCCTTGTGTTTCTCCTTTGGATCTTGGCACCTCTTATGACTGCGCCTCTAGGTTTCTGTCTTTTCTCCCATGTTGCTAATGATCCTGCCTCATCCTTGGATTCATGGAGACTGGGTGGAGTCAGATGGGCAGGTAGTCCATGCCCTGTTTGTTGTAGCTTCCTTCCTCCCGTCGTGATGTGGAACCTCCAGGTTACTCATGTGCTCATTTGTTAGTCTTCAGGCTCCCTTAAGGAGTATTTTAGTGGCTCAGAAAGTGCTTCAGATCCAGCTGCCCAGATCTGCATGTGCCTTTGAATGTCGTGATTGTGCGACTTTGCAGGCGTTTCCTAACCTTGGGCTTCAGATCCCTGCAAAGTTGGGGTGATGATAATAATGGCACCTACTTCATATGTTGTGCGAGGGTTAAGTGCACCACTGTGAGCTGCTTACAGCAATGCAGGGCACAGATTCTAAAGCAAGCGTTTTAGAGGAGGCCGCTGAGAAATGCTCCAGACCCATGGTCCTGCTCTGCTCTTTTCAGCGCCCCTGCCCACACCGCCGCCAGTGGAGCCCCGCCTAGGGGAGCTGGCGGTGGCGGCCGTGACCTCGGACTCAGTGGCCCTCTCGTGGACGGTGGCTCAGGGCCCCTTTGACTCCTTCCTGGTGCAGTACAGGGACGCGCAGGGGCAGCCCCAGGCAGTGCCTGTGAGCGGAGACCTCCGAGCGGTCACCGTCTCGGGGCTGGACCCGGCCCGCAAGTACAAGTTCCTGCTCTTTGGACTCCAGAATGGGAAACGCCACGGCCCAGTCCCTGTGGAGGCCAGGACCGGTGAGTGAGGGCTGGAGGCCTCCCGCGGCCAGAGCCTTCGCCCCCTTGTGGCACCAGTTGGAATTTCATGTTTCTGTGCCCCACACTCCAGTCCTCAGCACCCACTGATTTATTGGGTCCAGGAAAACCCAGGCCCTGAGCTCTCCTCTCCCACTCACACTCATCCTTCTCCCTACTTTCCCTGCGCCCGAGGGGACACTTGCTTTCTTGTCTGGCTCCTCTTTTATCCCTACTCCTGATCCAGTCACCCTCCCGTTCCTGGGACCAGCTCACAGAGCCATAGCAGCCCAGGAAGCTCCATGGCCCCTTTGCCTCCATCCCACTCTCCATGCACCTCACTGTCTTTTCCAGCCCCAGACACGAAACCGTCTCCCCGCCTGGGGGAGCTGACTGTGACAGATGCGACCCCTGACTCCGTGGGCCTCTCGTGGACGGTCCCTGAGGGCGAATTCGACTCCTTCGTGGTCCAGCACAAGGATAAGGATGGTCGGCTCCAGGTGGTGCCGGTGCCAGCCGACCAGCGGGAGGTCACAGTCCAGGGCCTGGAGCCCAGTAGAAAATACAGGTTCCTGCTCTACGGTCTGTCAGGCAGGAAGCGACTGGGCCCCATCTCTGCTGACGGCACCACAGGTGAGTGCCAGTCCAGCCTCCACCTTTTCCAGAGCTGCCTCTCATCCGAGCCCTCAGAGCTGGCCCTGCGGCCTTCCCGTGAGATTCCCTCTATCAGCCCTGACACAACCATCTTAACTCCAAAAGTAATCTCCCTCTGTGTGTCAGGCACAGTTCTGAAGAATATGCAGTACTTCCTTCATTCGTTGACTGCCGAAGAAATAAAAGGGACGCGGGCTTTGGGGCCAGATCTGTGTTCTAGTTCCAGTCCCAGCCTTTGCCAGGGTGACCATGGACAAGCCACTTCATCCCCGGAACCTCAGTGTCCTCACCTGCATAATGCTGGGAACGGTGCTGGACTCAGTAGTGGTTCCCATCCTCTTCCCTCCTCCCTAACTCGGAGGCGAGGGGTGGAAAAAAAGGGAGGGCTTGGCTACGGAAAGACGATGGAAAAACCTGGTGTCACTGTGCCTGTGACTCAGCCCCCTGAGGAAGGGGTGTGGTGGGTCACCGACCCTCACCCCACTCCCAGGACCATGAGTCACTATGCCCAGAGGAGGACAGAGCAGCCGGCCCGTCTGGGACTGGGTCCCTGGGACTCCATAATTCTCTTCCCAAACCCTCACTGTGGGGACGGGGTACAGACCCCCACCCATCGGCCCCAGCCCCACCCGGGCAAGCCTCTGCTCTGCCCTCTGTTCTCTCAGCTCATCCCCTGTCTTCTCCCTGCCCGACCCTGACTGCCCCAGCCCAGTGGGGTCAGTGTGGGGCTGGGGAAGCAGGAGGCACGGATGTTCAGGCTGATGGCCACAAGGGGACAAGGGGGAGGTCACAGCCTGGCAGTGATGGGAGCCGTGCATTGGCCGGCTGCCCAGACCGGCTCTCGATGTTTGGGGTGTCTCTGTGACAATCCAGAGACCTCCGGGGAGTCTCTCTCAGCTCTGGCCTCATTCCTGCTCAGGGGCTGGGGGTCAGGGTAAACAAAGGCCCTATCTGCACCCCCAGCCACCCCTCCCTCGGGAGATGATCTGTAATGAATTGACTGCAACCTCGATCACAGCGGGGAAGGAGCGGGGCAGGAAGGAGTTTGGGCAGCGGCCTCCAGAGGAGGAGGGAGCCGTTCTCCCTCATTCCTGTGGGGCATGGGGGGAGCAGGCCTGTGTGTCTCTTCGAGGAGCTGTCCCTGGGGCTACACTGGAGGGACCCTTTCCCAGAACCTCACACCTCCGGGAAGCTGCCAGGGCTTAGGCAAAGGCAGCACGTGACTAAGAGCTTTCCCTCCTCCCTCTGCACAGCTCCCCTGGAGAAGGAGCCACCTCCCCGCCTGGGGGAATTGACCGTGACTGAGGAGACCTCCAGCTCTCTGCGCCTGTCCTGGACGGTGGCCCAGGGCCCCTTTGACTCCTTCGTGGTCCAGTACAGGGACACGGACGGGCAGCCCAGGGCAGTGCCTGTGGCCGCAGACCAGCGCACAGTCACCATAGAGGACCTGGAGCCTGGCAAGAAATACAAGTTTCTGCTCTACGGGCTCCTCGGGGGAAAGCGCCTGGGCCCGGTCTCCGTCCTGGGAATGACAGGTGAGACTGCTGTGCTTGGCTATAGCAAGCCAGCTTGTGTGGGTTTCCTTGTGCATTTGGGCTGAAGACAAAGATGACTGCAGGAGTGGGCAGCCGTGAGTGGGGCGCCCTGGCCTGTCCCCAGGAAGGTGGAGGAGTCTGCAGCCCTGTGGGCTTCAGCATCCATCAAGGAGTCCGGAGCAGGAGCCAGGCCAGGCGGGAGGGAAAGGCCCTGGCAGGGGCTCCCTAATTTCCCAGCCCCGACTCTGCCCCATCACTGCCGCTGCTCCTCATTACTCACTGGGGCAGCTGTCGCCTCCCCGAAGGGTGGCCTTGTCCAGATAGCGGCAAACCTCCCTGCCATGGATGAGTCAGGAGCATTTTCTTAAGAGGAAAATCACTGGAAAACAAAATGAGCAGGAACACAGAAACCAACAGAAGCGGCTGCATTTGTGGTACAGGCTCCTCTTCCAGAGCTCGCTGATGCCCACCTCAGACAGGCCTGACCACGGCACGGCTGGTGGGATTTGCCAGTCACCTTCACCAGCCAGTTCCACCCTCAGCTTCTCTCAGAAGGGAGCACCACACGCCTCAAGCTCAGTGAATGTGTCCCGGCATGGGTGGGGCCAGAGCCTGTGATATCTCGAGGTGGGCTCGGTAGGACACTGGGGTGTGGAAGGGGGAAGCGAGCACCTGACTCAGACAGCGCGGGAGCTCGCAGGAGTCACGAGGCCACAGCGACTTCATTGTCTGACTGGGCCTGGACTTGTAAACTTCCCACCTCAGCCTTGGGCCAAGCCTAGAAGATAAAAATGGAGCGCCCCATGGCACCCCTCACTCAGATTCTCCCCTGGGCTTCTCCCACGCAGCCCCAGAAGAGGACGCGCCAGCCCCAGAGTTAGCCCCAGAGGCCCCTGAGCCTCCTGAAGAGCCCCGCCTAGGGGTGCTGACCGTGACCAACACAACCCCAGACTCCATGCGCCTCTCGTGGAGCGTGGCCCAGGGCCCCTTTGATTCCTTCGTGGTCCAGTATGAGGACACGAACGGGCAGCCCCAGGCCTTGCTCGTGGACGGCGACCAGAGCAAGATCCTCATCTCAGGCCTGGAGCCCAGCACCCCCTACAGGTTCCTCCTCTATGGCCTCCATGAAGGGAAGCGCCTGGGGCCCCTCTCAGCTGAGGGCACCACAGGTACCACCAGGCGTCTCTGGCCTCTAGTCTGGGACTCGGAAGGGGGAAACAGGGGCTCAGAAGTGGTGGTTGCAGGCAAAGAGCGTGAGGCGGGTACCAGGGAGAGAGGATGGATGGGCTGGATGCGAGTAGCCTTTAGCTCTGCCCCACAGGACCCCCCTGTGGCTGCAAGTCCCTGGTTACAGATAGAGAAACAGGGGCAGGGAGGGGGGTGGAAGGGACGTGGTCTGGGTCACCAAGCTGGTGTGCTTCTGTCTCCGATCCCTTCTCTCCCACCCACTCCGTGCAGGGCCGGCCCCTGCTGGTCAGACCTCAGCGGAGTCAAGGCCCCGCCTGTCCCAGCTGTCTGTGACTGATGTGACCACCAGTTCACTGAGGCTCAACTGGGAGGCCCCACCTGGGGCCTTCGACTCCTTCCTGCTCCGCTTTGGGGTTCCATCACCAAGCACTCTGGAGCCGCATCCGCGTCCACTGCTGCAGCGCGAGCTGATGGTGCCAGGGACGCGGCATTCGGCCGTGCTCCGGGACCTGCGTCCGGGGACTCTGTACAGCCTGACACTGTATGGGCTGCGGGGACCCCACAAGGCCGACAGCATCCAGGGCACCGCCCGCACCCTCAGCCCAGGTAAGGACCCACACACACTCTGCCCCAAAGTGGGGGTCTTTGTACTTCACGGGGGGGACCTAGTGCCTCAGCCAGCGGTGGGGGTGGGCGAGTTGGTGGTGGGCCTGGAGGAATCTGCAGAGCGACTTCCATTCCTGGGGACTAGAGGAAAAGGGGTGGTGAGCCTGTGCTGAAGCAGAGACGAGGGGTGGGACTCGTAGGGAGGGGCCTGCCTGCCCCTGCTCGCATCATTGTTCCTTGCCCCCTCTGCAGTTCTGGAGAGCCCCCGTGACCTCCAATTCAGTGAAATCAGGGAGACCTCAGCCAAGGTCAACTGGATGCCCCCGCCGTCCCGGGCGGACAGCTTCAAAGTCTCCTACCAGCTGGCGGACGGAGGTGGTGCCTTTGCCATGTGCTCATTGCCTCGCGTTTCCTCTCCCCCCCTGCACTCTGCCCAACCTCCAGCCGCCCTGGGGTTCCCTGGGTAACCCTCGATCCCCAATGTTTTCAGGGGAGCCGCAGAGTGTGCAGGTGGACGGCCAGGCCCGGACCCAGAAACTCCAGGGGCTGATCCCAGGCGCTCGCTACGAGGTGACCGTGGTCTCCGTCCGAGGCTTTGAGGAGAGTGAGCCTCTCACAGGCTTCCTCACCACAGGTAAGATGGACTGGGACCCGGGGCAAGAGGTGGGAGCCAAGAAAATGGCATGGGTGGGAGTTGAGCGAGAACGAGGAGGGTGAAAGGGAGGTGGTGGAGGCTCCAATTGTGGACAGGGGGCCAGTGGAGTCTGGGGAGGCATGGAGTAGAGACAGCAGCGGGGACCCCTCTGAGCCCCTCCCCTTCCCCCAGTTCCTGACGGCCCCACGCAGTTGCGTGCACTGAACTTGACCGAGGGATTCGCCGTGCTGCACTGGAAGCCCCCCCAGAATCCTGTGGACACCTATGACGTCCAGGTCACAGCCCCTGGGGGTGAGCAGGGCTGAGGCCTCTGGAGGGGACTTGTTCAGGGTGGGGATTACAGGGGGGAGGCTGGACTCTGGCCGGGGATGGAGGGGGGCAGGCGTTGATGCCCCTCTCTGCACTCCCAGCCCCACCTCTGCAGGCCGAGGCCCCAGGCAGCGCGGTGGACTACCCCCTGCATGACCTCGTCCTCCACACCAACTACACCGCCACTGTGCGCGGCCTGCGGGGCCCCAACCTCACTTCCCCAGCCAGCATCACCTTCACCACAGGTAGGGTCTGTGGGGTGTGTGGGATGCGGAGAGGAGGTAGAGGGAGCCAGGATGGGCCTCATCCCCATCTCCTCTTCCTGCTTTCTCTCCTAGGGCTGGAGGCCCCTCGGGACTTGGAGGCCAAGGAAGTGACCCCCCGCACCGCCCTGCTCACTTGGACTGAGCCCCAAGTCCGGCCCACAGGCTACCTGCTCAGCTTCGACACCCCTGGTGGACAGACCCAGGTGCCCCGGCCCCACTGACCAACTCCCCTCCCTGGGTGATTCCAGGAGGTGCTGCCTCTGGCCCTCCCGGAGGGTCTCCACCTTCCTCTCCCTTGACCCCCCCTTGTCTGTCCCACAGGAGATCCTGCTCCCAGGAGGGATCACATCTCACCAGCTCCTCGGCCTCTTTCCCTCCACCCCCTACAATGCACGGCTCCAGGCCATGTGGGGCCAGAGCCTCCTGCCGCCCGTGTCCACCTCTTTCACCACAGGTACCTGGATGCACGGGCCGGGGGCCGGGGGCTGGGTGGGCAGCCAGGGCCTAAGGCTTGGAAAAGGACTGGCCCGTGCTCTCCTCTCCCAGGTGGGCTGCAGATCCCCTTCCCCAGGGACTGCGGGGAGGAGATGCAGAACGGAGCCGGTGCCTCCAGGACCAGCACCATCTTCCTCAATGGCAACCGCGAGCGGCCCCTGAATGTGTTTTGCGACATGGAGACTGATGGGGGCGGCTGGCTGGTGGGTGGCACTGGGAAGTCCAGGGGTCTGTGCAGGGCAGGGGCTGTTGCCCCGGGAGCCAGAGGCTGATGGTGCCCCCACTTGCTTCCCAGGTGTTCCAGCGCCGCATGGATGGACAGACAGACTTCTGGAGGGACTGGGAGGACTATGCCCATGGTTTTGGGAACATCTCTGGGGAGTTCTGGCTGGGTCAGTGCCTCACAGGGACTGGGGAACTACGGATGGGGATGGGGGCCCTGTGGACACCAGGACCCTGATGAGGGCACGTCTCCCACCCCCAGGCAATGAGGCCCTGCACAGCCTGACGCAGGCAGGTGACTACTCTATGCGCGTGGACCTGCGGGCTGGAGACGAGGCTGTGTTCGCCCAGTACGACTCCTTCCGCGTAGACTCGGCTGCAGAGTACTACCGCCTCCACCTGGAGGGCTACCACGGCACCGCAGGTAAGCACAGGCTGCGAGGCTGGGAGGGTGAGGCTGGGAGGCGAGGCCCTCATGGCTCCTTCCTCCACCCTGCCCAGGGGACTCCATGAGCTACCACAGCGGCAGTGTCTTCTCTGCCCGTGATCGGGACCCCAACAACTTGCTCATCTCCTGCGCTGTCTCCTACCGAGGGGCCTGGTGGTACAGGAACTGCCACTACGCCAACCTCAACGGGCTCTACGGGAGCACAGTGGACCATCAGGTGAGGGGTGGGGAGGCGGCTCAGAGCTGGGGTGGCTGGGGCTCGGCCTGCCTAGGTTTCAACCCCACAGTGTAACAGGCAAGGGACCGAGCGGCTAGGTGAAATGGAGCAATCATGCCAGCCTCACAGAGGGAGCTGGAGATGATTTATTGGCTGGAAAGGGCCAGCTCAGGGTTAAGCCTCAATCCTCTGCGGCGGAGGGTCAGGAGGGGAGCTGTGCGGGGAGGTTGGTTGAGTGCTGGGAGCCACCTCCTTAAGGGGAACGGGAGGAGCAGATGGGACATCCGGCTTTGACTCTCTCGACAACCCCTTTCCCAGGGAGTGAGCTGGTACTACTGGAAGGGCTTCGACTTCTCGGTGCCCTTCACGGAAATGAAGCTGAGACCAAGACACTTTCGCTCCCCAGCGGGGGGAGGCTGAGCTGCTGCCCACCTCTCTCGCACCCCAGTATGACTGCCGAGCACTGAGGGGTCGCCCCGAGAGAAGAGCCAGGGTCCTTCACCACCCGGCCGCTGGAGGAAGCCTTCTCTGCCAGCGATCTCGCAGCACTGTGTTTACAGGGGGGAGGGGAGGGGTTCGTACAGGAGCAATAAAGGAGAAACTGAGGTACCCGGCTGGCATCGGTCCTGCCCCATCACTGGCTCTGGCCCGGGCTGTGGGCCCCCATCTCCCGGGGCTGCAGCCGCACTTGGAAAGGCTGCATCTTGAGGATGACACTGCAGTGGGGCAGGGGCTGCAGGGAGGGCAGGGTGTCCCCGGAGGGCAGCAGCGTGAAGGCCTGCAGCAGTTGGGTCAGCACCACGAAGAGCTCCAGGCGTGCCAGCGGCTCGCCCAGGCACACACGCGCCCCGCAGCCGAAGGCCAGAGCTCTGGAGTTCTTGCCTGGCTCCAGGAAGCGATCTGCGGGCGGGTGGACAGGTGGGTGGGGAGGCGTTCAGCGGCCGCGGGGACCAGCCTCCACCACATTTTCACGGCAGGCCCCCGGCCCCCCACATACCAGGCCAGAACTCATGTGGCCTCTCCCAGACCGTCTCATCCAGGTGGGCACCTTGGAGGTTCGGGATGATGACTGTGCCCTCAGGGATGTCATAGCCGGAGATGCTGAAGGGGGCTGGAGTTAGAGGCTGGCCAGGACCTCCCTGGGCTCGGGCTTTCCTCACTCATCCCCAACCCTCGGGAGTCACCTGCTGGGCCGTGTAGTGCGGTGGGGCAAGGCTAAGGGCACAACGGGCCGCAGGCGCAGCACCTCGGCGATGGTGGCATTGAGCAAGGGCAGCCGTGCACGGTCCTTGTAGGGGACCCAGGAGCTGGAGGCACCAAGGCCCAGTTCGTGGTCTAGCTCCTCCTGCAGTCGCTGCTGAATCTGGGGAATGATCGGGTGGAGTCCTGCCCTAGCAGCCCACAGCTGCCCAGCCTCCAGCCAGTCCCTCAGCCACCCAGTAAGCCTGAGTGCCGGTGAGGCAAGCACAGCCCCAGCCGCACAGTGCTCAGAGCTGAGTGAGGGTGCCCACCGCCCTGGCCAGGCTGCTGGGAAAGAGCCTTTTGCTTGTCCCCAGGGCGCACCTCAGGGTGGTGAAGCAAAAAAACCACGGCCCAGGAGAGCGTGTTTGCCGTGGTCTCAGTGCCACCAATGAGGAGGTCCACTGCAGCCATGTGCACGTGCCCTTCCAGGAGCTGTCCAGAGCCCTCTTCCACGCCCGGCTGCGCCACCCCTTGGAGCATGTAATCCATCATGTCCCTCCACTGGCCTGCCACCAGGCTCTCCTGCAGAGGGTGAAAGGAGCGGGCTGAGCGGCTGGCCTGGGGAGAGGAGTACAGAGTGGCAACAGGCCCATAACCGGGGTATGCAAAACAACCCGCCTCATAGCAATGCTGAGGCCGGTAGCATCACTGGCTGTGGGCCGAGGGGAGGCCGTCCACGCACAGTTCCCACCTTGTGCTGCCTCAGCTGCTTCTCCACGATGTGGTCCCTCTTCTCTATGGCCTGCTTCAGCCTCCGGAGACCTGGATTGGGGAAGAACTGTGGCGGGAAGCATGAGAATGCAGCTGTGGGAAGAAGCCTCTCCCTCCACCCCAGCCTTTCCCCGGCAACCCAGGGGTGTCTAGGCTCCAGGTCCTCACCCTGAGAAAGGGAATCACGTCCACAATTTGGATGGACCAGTGGCTCCAGGTTTTTAACACCTCCTGGATACATTTGTAATAGGCAGGCATTAAGTTGTCCTCCTGCCAGAAAAGGAAGGAGTGCTTTCAGTTCAGGACAAGGAGAGGCTCAGGGAGGGGCTGGGGCTGGGCCTGAGGGGCTGTGAGGCACCTTGATCTTGTCTCCGAAGGTGAGGTAACAGATGATGCTGCAGGTGAGGAGAGAGAATTCCTCCTCAATGGCCACAGGGGTGCCGGCCTGGGCTCTCATGCGCTGTAGAGAAAGAGCGTGAGCTCAGCAGGCCGTTGTGCAGTGGGCAGGGCAGGGGCTACTGTGAGAGGTGAGGCTGACCTGAGGTGGCCTCAGGAGCCCAGCCTTACCTCGCAGAACTCCTGGGTCAGCTGCTCCACCACTGGCTCCATGGAGTCACGGATGCCCAGCAGCAGGGCTGAGCGGGTGAGCTTCTTGTGGGCTTTCCAGAGCAGGGAGTAGTCTCCCAAGGACAGGTCTGGGTAGTTCTTAGACACCAGCTTGTCTGCAGGAGGAGTTGGGGGCTGGAGGGTGGGAACTGATGAAGGCAGCCAAGGGCCTGACCTTCTTCTGCCTCCCCAACCCCTGCTTCCTCCCCGCCAGATATGCCCCCAAACAGCTTCCAGAGACCTGGATTGGGGATGCCCCAAAGGTGGCTCCCACTTGAGGCTCAGGTGGGAGGATCACTTGAGACCAGGAATTTAAGACCAACCTGGGCAACATAGCAAGACCCCATCTCTTAAAAAAAACTTTTTTTAAGAAAGAAAAAATGCCCCCAACCCTTACAGGTAAGTGGCTCAGGTCTGCCAGCAAAGTCTGCCCACTTTTTGACCATGGCTTCCTCAATGGTTCTCTTGGAGTTCAGCACCACCACATCTGGGGAAGAGCCAAAGCAGTGTCAGTGGAGAGAGGACCCTCTCCGCCACCTCCACCTCCTCCTATGGTGAGGGCCAGAGCGAGAATAGGGGCTCTCACCTTGCAGCCCAAGGTGGAGCCTATAGATGGGCCCGAATTTCTGAGTCAGGCCAAGCAGATAGATGGGGAGGTCGGGCTGCAGCAGGTGCAAGAAGCCTGGGGCAAGAGGCGGGAGGTGGAGGCTCCGGAGCTTCCACCAGTTCCACAGCAGGCGAGCGCCAGTCAGCAGGGGCAGCAGCAGCAGCAGGCCCAGGAACAGCATGGCGAGATGCCCGTCAGGGCCCTGAGGTGCTACTTATAGCTCAAGAGCCCTGGCCATCCCTCCTGCTGTGTAGATTGTTTTGGGGCCTCCCTTGACCCCACCTTCAGGTCGCTTCCAATTGTCCCGCCCACAGAGTGGCCCTTTTCTGGAATGGCACCAGTCTCATTGGCCTTGGGACGTCCATATTTCAAAATAATTGATCATCCATCAAGAAGCAAGGAAGGGAAATGCAACCCTGACCTTTCTTTCTGCAGCCAGAGTCAGCTTTCTGGCTCCACATCAACTGTGCAGGCAAGAGTGTCCGCCCCTACCTGGGCCCTCTCCCTCTGCCACCCCACCATGCACCAGTTTACTGGCATGATGTTTGTCTCAGAGAGAAAACGGCAGTCCCTGCCTAATATGCCTTCCTGAATCGCCTGAAGAACAATATGTGATTTGTGTGGGTTGTTAGTTTAAGCTACAGATAGAGTGATACAGTTTAAGCCTGGTTTGCCTGGGGCATTCCAGTACATACAGGTATCCCAGTGTGATTGTTATTAGTGCCTCCTTTCACTCTCAAAAGTGCCCAGAAGACAAAGGAGGAGGTGGTTTCCCGCTGCGGAGTACTAGCATGTACCAGACACTGCTCTAAGTGCTTTGCGGGCACTCACTCAATTCTTCACAGCCATGCTCTATATGCAACGCGGGTATTGTTCGCATGTTGTGGAGGGCAGGATTCCGGCCTGGAAATCTAGCTGTCACATATATACCTTTAGCCACCAGGAGCACCTTTCTTTGGTTGGAAGGAAAACAGACCACCTTGAGCTGGTTTGAGATAAAAAGTAAGGATTGGGGAATTTCACAGAACTCAGGAAAAAAAAGCGGAGGAGGGGACCCCACTGGTCTTAGAAAGCCAAGGACAGGGAACAGAAAAAGCCTGGAGACGGGCAGTTTCCTCGCTCTGTTCCTCTCTCCTCTTTCTTCTCTCCGCAGTCAAGTTTCTTGTGTTTCCAGGCACAGGCAGAACATGACTGCCCTCAGGACTAGAGTCCACAGGTTCTAGTCCAGCCAGGGAGAGTGTGGATTCCCAGCACAACTGGGCATGCCCCACTCAAAGTCTAAAGTCCCCAGGAAGGGGCTGGATAGCCACAGCTGGATCAGGATCAGGGGTCCAGCCCTAATTGGGGAACTGAAGCCATAAGCGGTGGGGGTCCCACTGGACTGACACTCAGAGACCACTTTTGTGGGTAAGGAGGCAGTTTGGGGGTTTGGGAAGAGGCCATGCCAAAGAGGAGTGGCAGGGTTCAGTGAGAGGCCAGGGCCGCCTGGATGGTACGTGAGAGGTCAGAGGCGACCCAGGCCCATGCCTTCCCCCCCATTTCTGGCTCTGTAGCCGGACCCAGGGACCAGCGGGGGTCTCTCTCCCCTCAGAGCTTTTCCAGACTGTGCTACTGCAGAGCTGGAGTCAAGACCCTGGCTGTGCCACCCCCTACATTGGCGAGTTCACTGCTGCTGAATCCATGATCAGGACTGAGAGGGAGAAAACAGGATTGGGATTTCTGGGGTTGGGCAATGACAGCTACTGCGTTCTTCATGGTTGACCTCCCAGACCGGGCCATGTCTTGCTGCAACTGAATCCCTGGCTCTGGAAAATGGGTTTATGCCACCACCATGCTGACCAGCTACTGGGAGAAAGATCTGATGGGCAACCATGTGGGCAAATATCAAAGAGCCTCAGGAAACCTCTGCCACAGTGGGAAAGGTCCAAACTTCTCAAAGTTACATGGATAAGAGAGCGCTCATCGGAAAGGAGCGCACCTGGAAGGCTGGCGTGCTGACTACTTGTCTCACCATCTCCATCTCTTCCACCACTTCCAATCCAAACTCCAAATGTGGTCAATTACATGCAATGTCCCCAAAGGTTCCCTGTCCTGCCCCCCGGCCTCCGGGCCTTTGCATATTCTCCTTCTGCCCCAGATGCCCTCATCTACCCCTGCTCTTTGCCTGGCTCCTTCTCAGTCTTCAGAGCCCCACTTGGAGGCCACCTGCTCCAGGAAGCCTTCCCTGTCCCTGCCTAGCAATGCCCCTGACTGGGTTAGATGCCGCACAGGACCACACTGCTCCCTGACATCACATCTTTCACAGAGGGTGGCGACTGCCCGTCCTCTTATCTGTCTCCCCAGTGATGAGCCCTGGAGTGAGTAGCTGTATCTCTGGCACCTGGCACAGGGCATGGCACGAAGTGAAAGTTTCCTGAATTTCTGTCGAATGACTGGATGGCAGGCTGCTGAACTGTCATGACCTCTATAGAAACTGATCTCAGCAAACCTCTTTGGACAGATTTCAGAGTCATCTCTGAAGACCCCAGGTGTGCCACTAAATGGGGAAAAGCTAGGCAGACGGGGTGGGGAAGGTAGACCCCAGGAGAACAGCGGCTTCCTCAGAGGATTCACAAACACACCAAAGTCAGACATTTGGCTTGTCTGAAACTGGAAGAAGACACTACAGGACCTGAGGATTGCACAACTCCGGGAAAGTCACCTCATGCCACTGATAACAGAACCAAGTGTCAGCAGGCTTTCAACACCCCGGAACTCAGCTAAAATCCACAGACCTCAGAACCGCCAGCAGCACGAGGACAGAGTCGGGGAGGTGTGGCTGGACAACAGCTCATGAGGCAGAAGAGCTGTGTCAGAGGTGTCAGCTGAGCACAAGCCCTGTCTGAGGCCGTGGTGACTGGCGACAGCCAGGCAGTGGAGGGCCTTGGAAGCTGAAGGGTGGTCTTGGCATGGACTCTGGTCCTTGGGGTGCAGGCTCTTGGGTCCCAGTTCTGCTCGGGGTGGTCCTGTGAAGCACTAGACTCCTAGCGGGTCATCTGGGAGGGTCTAGCAGAGCTGGACAGCCCAAGGGTCATCAGGGCTCAGAGAGTCTAAGGTTATGTCAATCTGGCCTGCCCAGAACTGGATCGGGCAGGGGCACTGCTCTCAGCCCTAGCAACACACACTGACACTTTGCTGCCAAAAGCCTTTAATATGCCCTGGTCCAGGCTGTGTTCAGGAAAGCGGACACAGCGGTGCTTCCAGCTTCATGGTTCCCAGGCTCAGGTTCCTCCCGGGGGAGGTGGGAGGGCAGCCCTCACACCTGGCACCCCTGAGTGCCATACTCCTGGAGGAAGTCGTTGAGCTGGGTGCAGGCTGCCCGCTGGCGGGTGCTCCGGCACAGGCGTTCAGAGGGCATCTCCTCGATCCAGCTATTCGAGTCCAGCAGGTACTGGGGGCTGCAGGGGGCAAAGGGGCAGTCAGCAGGGCTCGGGAGGATGGCAGGTGGGAACGGAGAGCACAGGCATCTGGCTTCTGAGGGGCAAGGCCTAGGTGGCGAGGCATGGGGAGGGCAAGAGACTGGGGGGACCAGATGACTCACTGTCCTTCGAGGTCATAGGTGGCCCCATCCAGACCCATGATCAAATATTCTTTCCCAGGTTCCAAGCGAAGGCGGCAAGAGGCTCGAACCAGGAAGTTGCGCATCTGATTAGCAGTGGCCTTGACATCCTTGGCTGCGGGGATGACGTGCGCAAAAGTGGTCAGAGGGGAAGAGTAGGTGCAGGGTGAGCTCAGGCTGGGGGCTCTGTGTAGATCCTCTCATTCCACCTTCGCCATCCCCATGGAGACGTGCCACTGCCTCCCTATTTATGGCTAAGCCCAAGGCTTCTGACAGGCCGAGGGGATTTTCACACTTCCAGATGGTCAGGTCCTCGGCCACACCTCAGCCTCCCTGTCTCCCCCCAGCCCTGCCCGCCTCTCCGGTTCGCTTCATACTGAAGTGCAGGACTTGGGTGATCTTGGTCTCAAAGAGGCGGAAAGCAGCTCTGCTGTCTTCTCGGAGAACCTTAACCTGGAAGCCTAAGAGGTTAGGAGAAGGGGGAAAGGTGAGTTACTTTGAGGCTAAGAGGGCAGGAAGTTGGTGTCAGAGCAAACAGGCTGCGTGCATGACCTGTAAGAGGAGCAGACTACACCCAGAGAGACCAAAACAGCCGGTCCCCAAGGGAGGGTCAGGCCAGGGCCTTGGTGGGAAGACTGACCGTACTCCACACGGGGGTAGTAGCAGGCAAACTTCATCCTGTAGCCATCCTCATCCTGCAGACCCCGCTCCAGGGCGCGACGCTGGCGAGGGCACTTCCCTGAAGTTGGGGGCCCCATCAGACAGTGCGGGGGGCGTCCGGCCATCCCGCCTTCACTGCCCCACCCCAGGCCCTCAGTCTCACCCTCAGCACACTGGCAGACTTCAGCAGAACACAAGGTGGCCAGGAGTCTGCTCTTACTTGGTGCCCCGTAAAACACAGAACATCTGCGCTCTGGAGAACAGAGAGGAGTTAGGGCACAGGCCCCTCCATTCTGCCTCCTCAGTCCCAGGGAGCCCCAGGGCTCTCTGCCCCCATCACTACCCCAGTGTCCACCGTCCCATAGGAGGTCACCATGCCAAAGCTCTCCTGAATTCCAGGGTGTCCTGCAGTGCTCACCAGGGTTGTAGTAGTCATACAGGGTTGCACTGGCCGGCTGCACCAGCCCCACCGGCACTTCCTGCACAGCCTCAAAGCCCACGCACTCCCGGGAGGTGGGGACCTGGCCAAGCGTGGGGAGGAGAGATGAGGGACCCACTCCCTGGGCCCTGCAGCCCTCTGTACTGGGTTTCCTTGGCCTGTTTTTGTTTGGTTCCTGTTGGCCTTCTCTCCAGTGTCCTTCACATTCTGTTACCTTCTTACTCAGAGAACTCTGAAAGCTGCTCCGCAAGGTCTCTGGTGACTTCACTTCCCAGAGGGTGACCTTGCCCCAGTCTTCACTGCCCCAGGCCCTCGGCAGAGTCTTGCATCATGGACATGTTCTCTGTGAAACTGTCCCTAAGCTAAGGGTTAGCTTCTGGACCACTCTTGGTTCTGACCTGGTCATTTCTTACGTTCCCTCCTTCGGAACTTCCTTCCTCAGTGCTCCCCTGTGGGGGTCTCAACCGCTCCCTGGCTTCCACCAAACCAATCCAGGCTGATGATTCCCAAACTGAACTTGCAGCTCCATCCTTGCATTAGGATTTTGGCAGGACCTGTAAGTTCTCCAAGGCACTCTGCCTGCCCCCAAACCCACTCACCCTCCTCACAACCTCATCTTTGTCATGGATACAACTGGGTCCTCCTTTATTTGCCACAACCTAACTGCAGGTTCTGTCATCCTGCCTGACCCCCTGACTCAGGTCCCAGGCCTGACTCCTCCTCGTGCCCACGTGGGCCCAGTCCACACGGTGCGTGCCAGTGTGGCTGCTGCGCCGTCAGCTCCCTATCCGGGAATCTCGCTGGCTCTGTGTTTTCCATTGTGTTCAACCCAGATGTGTCAGCCAGGCTTCTCCAGCTGATGGGGGCTGGCCCCTCTGCACACACTGGGTAGGGGTCTCCCTGACCTATAAACAGCTGGCTAATGAAAGCCACCACATCTTTCTCACATTTTCTCCCAGAAGTTACAGTAAATATTCAAAAAAATTTTTTGAAGGCCGGGCATGGTGGCTCTGGCCTGTAAATCCGGTACTTTAAAAGGCCTAGGCCAGAGGATCGCTTGAGGCCAGGAGTTCAAGACCAGCTTGGGCAACAGAGCGAGACCCTGTCTTTACTAAATAAATAAATAAAAATGTTATGAGGGCCGTAAGAGGGTTGATAACTATTTTAGCCTAATAAGGTCGTGAAAAGACAAATACAATTATCATCTATGGCCACCATCACTTTGTAAAAGAAAATACAATTGAACATTAAAAAAAGATAGGAAGTTCAACAAAAAAACAAAGGCAGCCCCTCAAGCTGAATAAAACCAGCTTTATGAAAGGCTCCCTCTCAAGCCCCGAGGGTCCCCACTGACTGGCATCGGTCCCTGCCGCCTGCAGTTCTGCCCCTTACTCTGCTGTGTCTCACGGGCTCACATTCTTGTCCTTCTCTCTGATGACATCACAAGTTCTCAAGAGCACCGGCCGCTGACACAGCTGTTTCCTGAGAAACCTCCTAACGCATACTCAGTAAACCCGGTGCCATCAAGTCTCTTCCTGTGTCATCTCTCCCCACTCACCGAGTCAAAATACAGCAGGACGTGGGGCCCCTCAGTCTCAAAGTGACTCACGTAACGGTCAGAGAGGGAAGTCAGCTGTGGAAGAGGGGAGTTGGTCACAGGCCCTGCACATGACAGGGCTCAGTACCTGGGACAGAGGGGGTTGCCCTGGGTGGCTGACCGCACCTTCTCCAGGTCAGCACGCAGGGCATGGAATCCACTCAGGAGGGTGATGTCCGCAATGGCCATGCCAGACAGCTCCACCTTGCCGTTCCGCCTGCGGAGACATGTGAGCTGTTGTCCAGGTTCTGCCTGCGTGGGCTCCAGAAGCCCAGCCCCAGCCTGGGTCCTGCCCTTCCTCCCCTGGCCTAGGGCAGCTCCCGGCGCCCACCAGATGCACACGGTGTAGTGCACCCTGGACTCCTGCTCCTCCACCACCTTGGGCGCCTCCCTCCTGCGGCGGTTCCTCCGACCCTCAAACAGCTGCAGGGGTGTCACGGGCTGCAGAGGGGCATCTGGGTCATCCTTGGCTGGAAGCTCATCGTACTCATAGTCCTCATAGTCCTCGTTTGCTTCCACTGCATAGGGAAGCATTGTGAGGAGGGCTGGGATGGCCACCCGGCTCCCTGCGCCAGCCCCTGCCGGGCCCCAAGGCCTCCCAACCCCCACACTCACTCGTGTACTCGACATGGCCTTTGACCGTCACTTCTATCTGCAGGTCCTGGCAGGTCGTGTTCTTCATGTCCAGGACATTGTAGATACGAAGGACCTGGCTCAGCAAGGGGCAGGGAGAGGACGCAGGACATGTGAGGCCACAGACCTCTCTGGTGCCATACCTAAGGGCATCTCCCCAGGCTACGGGATTTGAGGCCTTCAGCCCCTTTTCTTCCCCGTCATTGCACAGTCCACACACACAAGTGGCACCACATTCGCCACAGGTGCCGGGTGAGACAGAGAGGTAAAGAAGCAGGGGCCTGCCCCCAGAGGCCAACACTCTAGACTGTGCTGGGAAGAGGCTGGACTGAAAAGCTCAGGAAAGGCTTCTGGCCAAGGCTTGAAGGAGGAGAAAGAGCTTGTCCTGTGGGCCAAGAAGCAGGGAAGGACAGGAAAGGCAAGGGGATCTGTGTAGACAAGGAGATCTGTCTGGCCGGAGAGGTGGGCAGAGGCCCAGCCATCTGAGCCATGGGCAGCGGGGAGTGACTTTTCCCCAAGGCTGATCTGGCTGGGGCTTTTGGAAGGTCAGTGTCACTGCTGTGTGGACAGTGGATCAGACAGGGGAGACAGGAGGTAGAGAGAAGTTCCAGGTAGGGAGAAGGCCGTCTTAGCACAGAATCTAGGATGCAGCACCAAGGGCCACAGGCAGCAGGGGAGCAGAGGAGGAGTCACTAGGGACATAAGGACAGGCTTGGGAGAGGGGCCACTAACACAGCCTCTAGAGTAGTGGCCAGGCTCCTGGCTGCGAGGGGCTCCCATCAGCCAGACAAGAAACACAGAATGAAGAAGGGCTTTGGGACATGCCTCATCTGAGGTTCTGTGGGAGTGGGAAGAGTGGGGCCCATGGTTTAGGGAAGAGGCCTGGGCTGAGGAGTGGGATTCGGAGCCATCAGCACTGAGGCGGGTAAAGGAAACAACAGGTACCCAGAGATGGGGAGAGCAAGCAGGGGGAAAACACCCAGGACGGAAGCACGGGACACCAACCCTGAGGTGTCTGCCTCCTTCCCCGGACCATGCGCCTCTGCCCACAGGCCTCTCACTCCACACCCTCTCCTACGCCAGTGCCTGGCCCCGCCCCTTCCCTGGCCCTCACCTTCAGGGTTCCTTTGCTGTTTCCTCCCACCTTCACATTGATCTTGCTGCCCAAGGAAAACTTTCAGCAACAGAAAAGGGAAGGCGATGTTAGAAGGGCACAAGCAAACCTGTTTTTGCGGCTCCAATAACTTATCTCCTTCCTCAAAACAGCCCCACTTCCTCTCCCCACCTCACATTTCCACAAAGTTTACACCAGCATGTGAATTATCTCACTTCAGCCTTCCAATAACCCTGTAGGGTGAACTCTGCATATGTTACTCTACAAGTGAGAAAACTGAAGCTCAGAGCTCCAGGTCACACAGCCAGGAAGTCAGTCTTCCCCCAAAGACCCCAGGAAGAAGTGCTGCAGGGATTCCACTGGTGGGAGGGTGGGGACAGCTTCTGGCCTGGCCACAAGGCCCAGGTGTCCTGGCTACCCAGGCGAGGGAGTGGTTCACCAGGGAGTGGTTCACCTGCAGCTCCTCCTCCAGGCCGCGAATCTGGCGGTTGTTCAGCTGCAGCGCATGGGACTTGAACCCATTCCGGCCTGTGGAGCTGAGAGTCACATTGAGTCCCCTCTCCTCAGTGGTGTGGGAGGCAATCCAGTAGGCAGACAGGGCATCCAGGGCAATCACCGTGTCCTAGGGAGGTTAAGCCAGGACTCAAGCCCTTGGTCTCAGGACTACCCACCCCCAGAGCCCGGGTGCGGCCCCTACTTGGGTACTGCGGAATCCCCCTTGGAAGCTGCCCTGATGGGTGAGCCAGGCCGCAGCCTGGTCTGCCATCTCTGCTTTGCCCTCGTGAAGCAGGAGGTGCAGCAGGGCGTAGGCTGTGGTTTCAATCCACAGGGCTGGGGCCTGGGGCATGGGGTCGGATGGGTTGTGAGGAGCTGGGGTGGGCGACACGGCATTGCTCTGAGAACCAGTGACTGAGCCCCAGTACAGGTTATCTGGAAGTGAAGGGAGACCACGAGTAAACAGGAAGGCAGGGAGAAGAGCCTGGTCCCCTGGCCCTTAGCCACCCGCTGCTGGGCTCTCCTGATTCTCCCCCAATCCACCCCTGCTTATACCTTCATTCCTCCTCTGAGTCTTCATCCAGCCTCTCCCTCTGGGCACACTCAGGGATCCTAAGGTCCCCTGGGCCTCAGGCTCACTGCCAGGAGCCCCTCACCCCTTACCTCCAGTCTCCTGGGCCATTGCCATGAGGTTGTTGTGGGCAATACCCCGCAGGTCTGCAGGGGCCTTGGTCAGTGTCAGGGCATAGGCCGTGATGGCAGCTGCGTGGGCACCCAGGAGCCCAGCACTTGCTTTCTCCCCCAAAAATGAGTTTGCCTTTGAGATGGAGGCTTCCTGGAAGAAAACGGGAGGAGGGTCTGGGGCCTGGACCCCTGGGTTCCTGAGGAAAAAGTGGGAGAGCTGGGGGCCAGCAGAGGGCAGCAACGCCACTGAACTTACCACTCTCTGCTTCAATTGCTCTGCACCCTCATCCTGGAAGACGGCCAGCCCATGATGAAGGGCGATGGTCACAAAGGCTGTGAGTGCCACAGTCTCATCATTGCCCACCAAACCCCCCTAGTGAGGGGAGAAAAGAAGATGTCAAACAGTAGGGGGAAGGGGCAAAGAGAGTCCTCCAACAGGCGCTCCTTGGGCCAGCCCCAGCATGCCCGCACCTGCATGCCCCTGTGTATCACTGGAGAGAGGTCCTGGAACGAGCCATCAGCCTGCTGCTGGGACAGAAGCCAGTTAGACGTCTCCTGCAGTTTCTCAGGCGAGCCTCCTACCTGCTCCTGGGCCAAACTCAGGACCTTCAACACAAAGGCTGTGAGCCTGGACGGGAGGAAAGGAGGGTTGGGGATAAGGACTTGCTTATCGTTATGCCCACACCCCCAGGTGCCTGGTTATTTACCCTCCCATTGTACCAGCTCTGTCCCGCCCCTGTCCCGGCCCTGACCCCCTCAGAGCCCTGGAACCCCTCTCCCAACCTCACCAGGTGCTGCTGGCCCGTGACAACCAAGCCGCATAGGAACCATCCGCCTTCCGAAACTGCTGGATCCGCATGTAGCCTTGGAGAGGAAAGGTGGCCGCTCAGGTGACACTCACCCTTCTGCTGTTTGAGCCCAAGGCCATGCTCCCCATCCCCATCAGGGGCCTCCTTTCTTTCCCTCTGTAGCCTCCTGGGCTGTCCATCTTCCAGTAACTGTCCTTTCCTGGCCCCCCTCCTGCTTGCCCCTGCACCCAGAACCTTTCTGGATCAGATCCACAGCGTGGTCCTTGGTCTCAGGAGGCAGTGTGCTCCACTGCTCTGTCTTGTCCAGGTAGCGGGAAGCAGCCAGTGTCGGAGCCAAGTAGATCATGGTTTGCTCCCCACAGCCTTGAGGAAGCCTCAAGAGGGAGGCCACGCCTCCTGGTGACAAGGCCCCCTCAGAGCCTAAAGTGTCCAGTGGATCTGAGGCTACATGGGAGGGAGAGGGTGGAGGTCTGAGGACCCTGCCTCAGAGGCTCACGGGGAGTGGGACCAAGTAGGGATCCACAGGTCTCACATGAATCTGAAGGTGGCCACTGGGAAGGGACTAAAGGGCACTCCCACCTGTAACCCTGACGTAGCTGTTGAAGTCCCCATCAGGGATCATATTGGGATCAGAGTTGCCAGGAATTTCCAAGGTCCGGCCTCGGTGGTCTGGGGAAATGGGGGAAGTTGGCAGCCTGTCCTGCTGTCCACATCCCCCACCACCTGTACCCACTTAGGAAACCAATGGCTGGAGGTAGAGGGTCACTCACCCAGGGGGTTGAGTTCATAGACCAGCTCCTCTGTATGGATGGCCCCTTCCTTCTGTCTCAGGGAAAACATGGTTGTGAGGTCACACAGGACTACCAGCTGGCTGCCCTGCCAGCGCAGACTCCCCCAGGACTTTGAGTTTCAACTCCAGGGACAGAGTTGGATCAGAATTGTAGAAGATGTGAACAGACCAAGGCATTGGTTTGGGTGTTGGGCCCCTGGCCTGGCCACCAGAGAGAGTGCTGAGGGTGGAGGACAAAGCTGGGGGCCCGGGGACTTATATTCAGGGGTGCTCCATTCACCTCAATCTGCAGAACCTTGGACACTGCATCTCCCACAGGGAATTCGAAGGACCCTCGAGCCACCACCTTCAGGGACACAGCGGCAGCTGCCGTGGGCACCACAGAGAAGGCAACAGGCCGGGCAGAGCCCGCAGGCACCAGCACCTGCTGGGCCAGCCCTCCACCCCCAGCCAGGCACAGCCCCTCCACTGGGGACACGTGGACGCTCACCTGAGGGCAGGAAAATGAGGATGGCCAGAGTCCTGGCCCGGTTAGGCTCCCCACCCCTCACTGGGCCCTGGCTCCCCCAACTCCTGTATGCTCAGGCTCCCACAGGGCCTCACAGTCAGGTTTTTATCCAAGTAGTTATAGAGGACAGGCCGCAGCTCCAGCTGCTCAAAGCGGCGGACAGACATGGGCAGGCGGAGGTGCAGGTGGAACTCGCGGAACACCCGGAGCTGGACTGGGGTGGCCACACATAGGCCTGAGGGAAGGGAAGCGTGGGTGGAGGGGCAGAGATCAGAGGGGCCATCAAAGCTTCAGGGCCACAGGAGGGAGGGGTGGGGGTGACCCAGCTCTGTCTCAGTCTGCCTCTGCCCTCTGGCCCACGCCAGCTGCACGCTGGCACAGACCTCCCCGGATCACTGGACCCTCTTCCTACACTAAAAGCAAAGGGAACAGGGAGCTGGGGTACAGGGAAATGGAAGCGGGGTCACCTGAGGCCCAGACAGGGTGACCTCACCTTTGGTTTTGGACAGGCTCAGGCCATGGATCTCCCACGTGGTCAGAGAGTCGGGGAGCCACAGTGTCAATCTGTGTAGGGAAAGGCAGAGAAGGCCCGTCATACCCTGGCTGGCCCCCAGACACAGCGCAGAGACAAGGCTGGGCCGACAAACACTCACATTTGAAAACGGTCCACTGTTTCCACTCTCCAGAGCCAGTTCTCCGGGAAGAAGCTGCGCACGGGAATGTCATCCTCATCAATCAGGTCCTCCTCCTGCAGGATCTCCAGGGCTGGGGGACCACGGTGGACGGGAGTGAGGAGGGGGCCGTTCTGCCTTTCCAAGCGCCACCACCTGTGCCCTAGCCCCACCCAGCCTCTCACCTCGTTGGAGGCCCGCCTGGCCCCTGTCCCTGCTCTTCTTGCGCAGACTCTCAGCAAATTGGCAGCAGGACAGAAAGGGCTCCCGGCAGTCTGGCTGCTGCACGCGAGCTGCCCGCTGCTCGCAAGAACGCATCATGGGCAGACGTGTCACCCCATCCTGGCAGCAGCGCTTGGCTGTTGGGGAAGCATACTGACCCACTGCAGGGCCAGATGGGGGTGAGCATGAGAGGACAAAAAGACATACACCTCAGCCCCCGCCCCGACCCCTTGAGACCAGCAACATAAGAGAGGCTGGTGGAGAGAGCTGCCGACCCTTCCACTTGTAATCCCGGAATTCGGATCTCTGGCCCCAAATACCACACACTGGTTCAGCAAGAGCCAAAGGGCAGAGAGGCAGACCCCCAACCCAGATCCCAGGTGGAGAGCCCAAGCTACTGCCTAGGCACCCGCAACTCACATTTCTCATTAATCGCCTTTTGGAAGTTCACGTTTCTCTTTTTCCGGGTTGTCTTCTCCTTGGGACAGCTTAGTCCTGGTAGAGAGAAAGGCTGCAGTCCAGCCGTCAGGCACTCAGCCTCCTCCCCTCCTCCCATTCCCCAGCCCAGCCCTTCCCGCCCCGACTCTTCCTAGCTGGCCCCCTCATGCCCTTCCTCCTTCCTTATCTTCCCACCACCCACTCCCCTTCCTTCTCTATTCTCACTCTTTCTGGATAAGGTCCATTGGTCTCCATCAGAAAAGGCCAGGCCCGCTGCCTGGAACACCTGAAGGGCACTGTCCCCACCCCCAGGACCACAGCCGAGGTCATAGCTGTTCATAACTTCAAAGACCTGCAAGAAAGGCAGGAATGCTAGGAGCCAAGAGTGGCTGAGGGGCAGGACTGAGCACTCGGCACAGGTGAGAGGGCAGCGCATGGGGGGACAGGAAAGGATACAGAGCCAGGAGATGGAGACCACAGGGCCAAGTGGGGAAGAGTCTGTGGGGAGCCTCAGTGGGATCCAGGGGCTGTGCCCAGGGCTCAGGGAAGCAGGGGAATGAGCCATGGAGGGGCGAGAGGACTGAGGAGAGGGTCTGGACAAACCTTGCCCATGTTGAGGGGCTTGTGGGACTTGCTGCCTGCAGCATACAGAGCTGTGTCCAAGGCTCCCAGCGCCACCAGGGCTAGGGAGTCGGTTTCTAAGTGGAGCTTCACGGACTCCCCGTTCCGGTACTGCTTGGCACCGTCCACGCTGAGCTCCAGCTGGCAGGGGCGGGAGGCGGGGTGGTCAGAGTGGGAGAGCTTCCTTCAGTCCCGGTATCCTCACTGGCCCCAAGCTAAATCCATGCCCTGTTGGCAATCACCCTGTCCTCAACCCCCTCAGCACAAGTGCCACCTCTCCTGACCCCAGTCACCTTGCCCTCGCAGGCCCCAGCCTGGACATCCACTCGCAGGGAGTTGGCCACTGGGTGGTCTCCATGGTAGTAGAAGGCGACAAAGTAGAAGGAGGGTGCCAGGTGATGGTCCACAAACACCGAGACCGAGGTCAGGGTCCTCTTGGGCTCTCGATTCATGAACACGATCCGCCCTCGGGATAGGATCTGGGCCAAGAAGGGGAGGGACAAGAGTGGTTGCCTCTTCATGGGACAGCCCCAGCCTTGAACCCCCCAGCCCCACCCAGAGGGCTCTTCCCTGCACCCCAGCCCTCCTTGACTCCCCAGCTCATGCACACCATGTAGTAGTAATGAGAAAAGGTGGCCCCACTGCCCACGGCTCGCAAGTTCAGGTTCAGAGTGTCCCCAACACGAGGAGGTCGAGAATCCGGCCGCTCAATAGACAGAAACCCGGGGCCTCCTGAAGGTGGGGCTGCCACAGTGAGCCTGGCTATTGCTGGATAGGGGGAGCCTGCAGATACCTGGAGAGGGGGTCAGGTGCGAATAGGGTAGTAGCTCAGAGCCAGGTACCCCACCTTCCCCCCAAGTCAGGCCATGGATCCTTGGGACCCCAGCTCACCCTCCTCCCCTTTCCCCACCATCTCCCAGGGGTCCGAGGAGTCCTACCGAGAGCTGCAGTTCTGAGATGGTCTGAGGAATAATGATGGGAATGCTGACTTGGCCGCTCTCATCTGTGTTTTGTTGAATGTCCCGGACTTCAGGAACAGACCCAGGAGAAGACACCGTGGCAGAAACTTTGACAGGAATGCCAGAAGCTGGGGAGCCTGACATCTCATGGACCAAGGCCTAGGCAGGTAAAGGAGGGCAGGCAAAAGAGAGTGGTCAGACCCTGAGCCCTCCTAACTACCACATCCTCTCTACTCATCCTTCCCCTCTGGAAGAAACCTGCAGCAGGAAGGGGGCTCCAGGCACAAGGTGTCGCTTGGTCTTGCTAAGATCCAAGGAGAAGGGAGATGACACAAAATACCAGGATGTGAGCTCTGCCTCCTCCATCTCCCCACCTGCAAGACAAAGGACAGAGAGAGGTGGGGGACAGAGCCCAAGAAGAGAGGGCCAGGAGGACAGGTGGGGAGTGGCTTGAGTGGTTCCCTCCCACAAGACAGTGAGCTCCCAGGGCACAGGCTGCCGAATTCCTGTCTGTGCATGCTGAGGCCCAGCACAGACAGGAACAACACATGTCCACTGGGGAAGTGAATGAATGAGCAGAAAGAGCAAATAAATAAATAAACTCAGCCAGGGAAAAGGGATGAGTCACAGAGACAGAGCTGGAGAGAGACCAGGTCTCCTGGATGTTTCCTGGTTTTGAGTCTGAGATGAGGTGGGAGAAGTGGGGTGGTGTTGGTGCTGGAGGGAAAAGGGTTAGTTCAGTGGTCAGAGGCAAGGGTCTGGGGTTACAATAAGGGAAAGTCACCCACCTGGAGACTCAATGATGGCTGCAGCAACGTAGAGGCGCAGCCCCTGGAGGTCAGTAATGCTCATATTCAGCTTCTCCAGGGCATCCTGGAACTCTGCCTTTGAGAGGGAGATGTGGCTCTGTCCATTCACCAGCTGGGGCATAGAAAGAAACAGGACATAGTGTGAGACTGAGTCTCCCACCTCACCTCCCTTGCCCCTTCCCCTCCCCAGCCCCTATTCTCCTTCCTACCTTGGTCTGACTCTCCAGCCCCCGAAAGAAAGTCTTCTTACCATCCTCATCTAGGAGTCCAAAGCGCACATATGCCACCCCCTGCACTGGCTTCCCATAGATGTACCTGTTGTGGCAGAGAGAAGAGGGTGGGCCAAGGGCTGGGGGGAATAATGGTCTGAGGGCAGGGAAGCAGGAGCCCATTCATACTGAGTAAGGAGCAGGACCCAGTGCTGGTGGGCAGAGGTGGGGAGGGAGGTATTACCTGGCCTGGATGTCTAACTGCATTTCATCAAGATGGCCTGGCACCGTCAGGATGTAGGGCTTTCCAGGGGTGATCTTCACCTCAAAGTTGGGAAGGACTGACCCAGGGTGAAGGGATAGGCAGGTCAGACTCCAGCTCAAAGACTCCCCTCCGCTAAGGGCTGTGGTACCCATATCTCCCTGCCCTGAGCTGCTCCCACTCCCTCTCCTTCCACCCTTACTTCCTTCAGGAAAGCAGCTGCCTGTCGCTCCAATTTCTAGCTCTCACCATATTTCTTCACCTCAAACTGGGTGCTGCTGTTGGATTCCAGGCCATCTGAGAATCGGGCTGAGATCTTCCAGGTCCCTGGCCTGAGAAAGGACAAGGAAGGGGCTCAGCTCATCTGTACAGTGGGGCATGGAGAGCCAGCAGCCTGCTTCCCTGGGAAGAGGACTGTGGGGGTTAACCAGAGGCTCAGGAGGCTGAGGGTCAGGGCATCTCGGGACGTGCCTCTGTGTGGAAGGTGGAGAGCCTAACAGGAATTGGGTTGGTGTAGCTTGGGGGCAGCCCCCACATTGGGAGCGCTCACTCTGAGATGTCTGGGATCACAAAGTCATCCTGGAAGATGGACGAGGGCATGTACACCTCCTTCTTCCGCACGCGGAGGCCGTGAGAGTTCTGCAAGGGGAGAAGTGGTCACAGGCAGGAAGTCACGTCAGTGGCCAGGATCAGGAAAGCCAGAGGTCGGGGACTCACCTCCACCGTGACTGTGATGGCGTCAGTGCTCGGGCGCATCTTTTGATCCAGAGCAAAGACCCGGTACCGAACTGGGAGTGGAGGAGGAGAGAGGTGAGCAGGGGTCCATGTGCAAGGGGAGAGTGGGTCCAACTCCACAGAGGGAGCAGGGGACAAATATTTCCTAAGCACCCCTCCTGTGTGGCACTTTCTTTCAGGTTATCTCACTAGGGGGCACCAAACTCATCCTGAGAGGGCTTGGAGGGGGTTAAAGGTTGAGGCCCTGGGGCTGAGACTCACCCCGCTGGCCAGGGTTGTAAATGGGCTGGTCCGTCTGCAAAAAGAGGTGCCCCCGGCGAGAGGAGAAGAGCAGGTTGATACCCTGGATGTTTGTCGTTCTGGACAGAGAGTCCTTTAGCCATGGCGACTGGGCCACCAGCTGGACCTCAGGGCCTCTGAGGAGTTGATGGAGGCCACAGCTCTTCGCATCTTTCAAGGGCACCTGTCAGGAGAGGGAGAGGGAGCAGGTCACAGAGCAAGAGAGAGCTGACCAAAAAGGACAGAGACCAAGGGAGAAACATGGAAGGAGAATGCCAGGGTGGGAAGACAGGAGGGGAGGAGGCCAGTGGGAAGATGAAGACACAAGACAGATGGGAACAGGGTGGGAGGCCCCCACAAGCAGCAGGAGGGCATGGGGTCTGGTTACCTGGAGACTGAGGAGTGCGAAGTCTCTTTCTGAGCTAAGGGTGAAGTCCACCTTTGGGGAGCAGGGGACGTTATTATGAGATGGGTTTCTCAGGAACACTGATCCTTTCACTACCTGTCCTCGGGGCACATCCTGGAGCTGCACCCCCACCGACAGGGGGACCCCCAGATGAACCACAGAAGGAGAGAACAAGAGCAACCTGGGGAAGAAAGGATCAGCAGTCAGACTTCGCTCTGACCCCCCCACCCCTGCTCTCCCTCACCCCTGAATCGGGTCGTTGCCAGCCCTGCCCCAATCCAAGCACCCAGCATCCCGCCTCCAGGACCTGGGCTTCTGCAGAGATAAGGTGAAGAAGCTGGATGCCCAGATCAGCCCCCAGAGGAGCCTCATGGCTGGAGGATCCAAGAGGGGTTAGATCCGTCTGTTGTCTGCTACCTTCTGGCCAAGCTAGGGCTTGGGGCAGAGTTGACTCTGGACCTTGCTCCTCCCCCAGCCCAGCTAAGCTGGGAAACCACGTGACAGCCAAGAAGTGCAACTGGCCTCAGGCCCAGTGTTGTGGGGGCACCCCGACACCTGAGTCTCCAGGGGAATCTCTGAATCTTGGCCCAGAAATAACCCTGTCCTTCCCTGTTAACCCCTCTCATTCCAGTGCCTGAGCACCTCCCCCTACCAGGTATATCTGTTTCAGGGTATAGGTGCACACAAGCTCATGTATACATGGGCGTACAAGGGCCCAACATGGTCCACGAGTACAGGATATTTAAAGGCCCTCACAAAACAATGACAGGCTTCTAAGATACTTGTCTCTTACTTTCATTCCAACACAAATTGAACTATACTAGACTTTTGCTTTTTTAGGCCCTAACAGAAATTCCATGGCTTAGGAGATTAGGTACACCCTCACCACTCCACAGGAAGAATGGCCTGAACGTCAGAGTGAACCCCTAATCCCTTTCCTCTCTGAATGAGGCAAAGCTCAGACTTCACCTCTACCCTTAAACAAGGTACCCAAACACACGTCACAGTAAATAAAGGACATCCAGAAAATATCAGAGGCAGAGGTACTTTATTTGGCAATTTTAACATGACACGTAGAGAAAAGAACCCTGCCCTCCTTCACCAGCCTCCCCAGAAATCCCACCTTCCTATTTCAAGACAGAGTAATAACAGCACCATTTTACATGAAAGGGAACAGCCACAGCCTTGGCGCCATTTCTGGTTCCACTTTCCATGGAAGGGCAGAGAAGTATTACTCAAACCCCACCACTGGGTCAGAGATTAGACAAACAGCAGCAGTCACATCTGACCTTTTGCACACATGAGAGCCCAACACTCATCCTGGCTCCCAAGCCTTCCCAAGGTAACCCTGTCTCAGCCACCATCATGCAGCTCTTCTAGTCCCCTCCTGGCCCACTCTGAGGAGCTGAGCAATGATGAGCAGAATCTTCATGTCTCTGGCAGGCGGAGGAGGGTTCCCGAAGTGGTAGAGATGCTGTGCAGGAGAAAGACAAGGCTGGAGCCAGACACCTAGGCTCAAGTTGTGAGGAGAACTTAGAACTTGGGAAGGGGTGCTCCCGGGTTCCAGGGAAGAATGAGAGCCACTGGCCTTCACTAGGAAACTAAGCGTGAGCTGGGAGGAAATCCCACCTTGGGTCATTGCTCCGTCATCTGCCAGAGGCCAGGGAAAGACTCACCAGTCCACTAGCTGAGCCCCAATGAGGTCATGCACATGGTAGGTGAGGCCAAGCCGCACCACGACAGGCGCCCGCCGGCCCAGGAGCTCTGATAGGAGCAGCTCCCGGTACTTTGCCTTCCGGACCATGCCAAGGACAGCCTGGCGCCCTAGAGGAGAAGTGGCACAGGAGAGGGGAAAGGTGAATAAGGCCTAGAGGCCTGAGGAGCCACCAAAAGGTGAGGGGCTGCAGGCTTGAGCTGCACATGGGATACCTTTAACAAAGTACTTGATGAATCTCCCAGCTCCAGGCACAGCTAGCCACCAGCTCCCAGCATCTCGGACGGTGAGGACTCCAGCATTCACCAGATGCCTGAGGGCAGTGAGAAGCCATCAGAGATGAGGCCTGGGCTCTGAGAACCATCTCTCCTCCTCAGCCATTAATGTTTACACAAGTCTCCAGAAACATGGGCAACCATGCAAGAGAGACTGGATAGCAAAACCCCAACCTGGGGTGGTTCTGTGCTCGCACCAACTGCCCCTGTTGGTGCAGTTGCTTGTTCCAGGCCCCCTACCTGGACTGCCCTCCCTCCACTCTTTCTTTTCCTGCTACTATTACTTGTTCATTTAAATAGCTTCTCTTCCCTGACCATGTGTCCTGACACACATTCAGTCTCAGTACCGAGGAGAGGAATCAGGGTCTTCTGTGCTCCTGCCACTGCCTAGGCAGACCGTGCCATGGCTCCCACATCTCTCTTGAGAGTGTGTCTACCTATGTGAGACCAGTGCTATAGTTTTTCAAATGCTTTCACATATTCCATGGGTTACAAAGTAGGAGGCCTGAGCCAGATACAGCCTCTCAAAATTAGATTTTTATTTAGCGCCTGCCCAGTTGTTTTTTAGCTTTGGGTTTTTTTTGTTGTAATGTGAATGTTTAGGGGTATCCCAGCTCCTACCATTCTCTATCCTCTTAGTCCCAGTATGATTAACATCAAGCTTTTACGGTTCCTGCCAGGCCCCTGTGTGCTTTTGATAAGCCACCAAGAACTGAATTCTATTCCAGGGCTCTTTCTAAGGCCCCAGGTAAGACAGGCCTCCTCTCTTGTGGGGAGGAATACAAACTTGGGTCATTTTATTAAAAAGAAGAGTCAGCTTTTTGGCAGCTTTTCTGGCAGGTTCACCAAAAAAACAGAAGGACGGGCTGGATGGAACTGGAGGGAGGCAGGGAAGCGCCAGATGCCTGACTTTGTTGGTTCCACAAGTCTCACGTGATTTCTGAGTCCCTGAAGCCAAAGGTCTGTGTCATTTGGTCCTGCTGGAAACTAAGGTCCCCACAGGCTGGAAGTACTGAAGCTAGAAATTTCTGCACTGCCCCAGCATACGGTCGGCCATCACAGGCCTTGAGGACCTACAAGCAGAGATGAGAGACATGGTCCGTCCCCACCCTCGCTCTCCACCAACCTCCACCCCCGGGACAGCATTTCTCTTCCTGTCTTACCTCTTGCTCAGATCCTTCCACCTCTCATACCCTTCTTCTTCCTCCTCCTCTTCCTCCTCCTCCCCCTCTTCCTCATCTTCCTCCCCCTCTTCCTCATCTTCCTCCTCCTCCCCCTCCTCCTCCTCCCCCTCCTCTCCCCCCTCTTTACCCCCTCACTCCTCCCTCTTTCCCGCCTGTCTCTCTCCCTCATATTACTATTTACCAGGGCCCTGTCCCCTCTCCATGGGATGTGGGGGCAGGGAAATTCTTTCTTTTGTTTTTATTTCTGTTTCCCAACTTCCCTGTCTCCCCCAACCTGTGCCCTGCCCCCGGCACCCCGACACACACAGTCACATACTCTGGTCCTGTAGTCCTCAGTGAAGATAATTCCATGGGCATCCAAGTCGAAGCCCAGCTGGACGATTCTGATCTCCCCTTGTTCTTGAAGCTCCTTCTGTCTCCACAGAGAAGGGAGTGAAAAGAGGTATATCAGGGTAAGATGCTCTGCTATACTCTGGGCACCCTCAGGCAGGGAGATTTTGTTTGCCAGTATTGGGGCATTTTCTCTTAGTAAAGGAAAAACTGTGTGAGAAGATAATCAGGTAAATGACCAAGCAGCCTTTTCCAACTAGCTACCCACATTCTCATCCACCTGCCTTATATATGGTCTATCAAAGAGTCAATATAATTTTCTAAGACTAGGCACTAAGATAAAATAGTGATTAAGATGCAGGCTCTGGCTTCAAAACATTAACAGTCTAAATTCTGGGTAGGGTAAGGTGGGGAGGAGTATGGGATTCAATGTTTAAAACAAATAAAAATAAACCAGGACTTCTGTTTACGAGAATACAGCAAGAACTAATCCACCTGTTGAAAATTAACTAAAATGCTGGATAAAATGTTATTTTAAAATTGTTTAAGACCAGGTACAGTGGCTTATGCCTGTAATTCAGCATTTTGGGAGGCTGAGGTAGCAGGATCAGTTGAGGACAGGAGTTCAAGACCAGTCTGGGCAACACAGCGAGACCCCCCATCTCTACAAAAAATGTAAAAACTTAGCCAGGCGTGGTGGCAGAGACCTGTGGTCCTAGCTACTTGGGAGACTGAGGCAAGAAGATCACTTGACCCAGGAGTTTGAGGCTGCAGTAAGCTATGATTGCAACTGGGCAACACAGTGAGACCCTGTCTCTTAAAAAAAATTGTTTAGACACTAAACAATTTTTCCTGTTATCACAAGATAACAGGAATTACCACTAATATAACATCTAAGTAGGCCGGGCGAGATGGCTCAAGCCTGTAATCCCAGCACTTTGGGAGGCTGAGGTGGGTGGATCACCTGAGGTCAGGAGTTCAATATCAGCCTGACCAATATGGTAAAACCCCGTCTCTACTAAAACTACAAAAATCAGCCGGGCGTAGTGACGTGTGCCTGTAGTCCAAGCTACTCAGGAGGCTGAGGCAGGAGAACTGCTTGAACTCAGAAAGTTGCTGTCAGCCAAGATCATGCCACTGCACTCCAGCCTGGGTGACAGAGTGAGACTCTATCTCAAAAAATAAAAATAAAAATAACTGGGGCCGGGCACGGTGGCTCATGCCTGTAATCCCAGCACTTTGGGAGGCTAAGGATGGATCACTTGAGGTCAGAAGTTCAAGACCAGCCTGGCCAACATGATGAAACCCAGTCTCCATTAAAAATACAAAAATAGGCCAGATGCGGTGGCTCATGCCTGTAATCCCAGCACTTTGGCAGGCTGAGACGGGTGGATCACGAGGTCAGGAGATTGAGACCATCCTGGCTAACACGGTGAAACCCCGTCTCTACTAAAAATACAAAAAAGAAGACAATTAGCCAGGCGTAGTGGCGGGTACCTGTAGTCCCAGCTACTCAGGAGGCTGAGGCAGGAGAATGGCGTGAACCCAGGAGGCAGAGCTTGCAGTGAGCCAAGATCATGCCTCTGAACTCCAGCCTGGGTGACAGAGCGAAACTCCATCTCAAAAAAAAAAAAAATTAGCTGGGCATGGTGTCAGGTGCCTGTAATGCCAGCTACTTGGGAGGCTGAGGCAGGAGAATCACTTGAACCCAGGAGGCGGAGGTTGCAGTGAGCTAAGATCATGCCACTGCACTCCAGCTTGGTGACAGGGTAAGACACTGTCTCAAAACAAAAAGTAATTGGAACATGGACGGCATTTATTAATCTAGGCAAATCTGCCCAGAACATTTTCAAAAGTAACTGGGCGCATAAGGAAACAAAACTCAAAGAGACAATAAAAACAAACCCCAAAAGACAAGTAATAGTGGAATTATCAAAAAGACAATTAAAAAAAAAAAAAAAAAGCACTTTGGGAGGCCGAGGCAGGCGGATCATTTGAGGTCAGGAGTTTGAGATCAGCCTGGCCAACAGGGTGAAACCCCATCCCTATTAAAAATACAAAATTAGGCCGGGTGCGGTGGCTCATGCCTGTAATCCCAGCACTTTGGGAGGCCAAGGGGGGCAGATCACAAGGTCAGGAGATCAAGACCATCATGGCCAACATGATGAAACCCCTGTCTCTACTAAAAATACCAAAATGAGCTGGGCATGGTGGCGCGTGCCTGTAGTCCCAGCTAATCGGGAGGGTGAGGCAGGAGAATTGCTTGAACCCAGGAGGCAGAGGTTGCAGTGAGTTGAGATCACACCACTGCACTCCAGCCTGGGCAACAGAGTGAGACTCCACCTCAAAAAAAAAAAAAAAAAAAAGGAAAACCAAGGGAACAATGACCATAGCAGTCACCTCCCAGGGACATTCTGATCAGAGACATTTTGATCAGAGAGGGATATATGTGGGATACTGGCCATGTTCTATAGTTTGACCTAGGGAGTGGCTAGATAGGTATCTGCTTTATAAACATCATTTAAATTATATATGTTTATATTTTCATTCTGCAACTTTTAAAGATTTTTAAAAACAAAAGCTAACACCAATACATTAAAAACAACAAATACTCCTTAAGGAGTGGTTCCATCTGGCATGCTTCCTCACGGGAGACCTAGTCAGGGAGACTAGCTCACCTAAAGTGAGCGCTAGACTGCCTTCCTTTTCTTCCCTCTTTTCTTGAAAGATCACTATTAACCTTCTACCTGCTAAATCCAATGGACAGATTTCAGTTCTGGGTTTTTTTGTTGTTGTTTTCATTTTTTTAGAGACAGGATCTCCCTCTGTCACCCAGGCTAGAATGCAGTCGTGCAATCATAGCTCACTGCAGCCTCAAATTCCTGGGCTCAAGCAATCCTTCTGCCTCAACTTCCCAAATAGCTAGAACAATAGGTGCACACTACCATGCCCAGCTAAGAATTTTTGTGTTTTATTTTATTTATTTAGTAGAGATAGGGTCTTAGTTATTTAGTAAAGATGGGGTCTCACTTTGTTGCCTAGGCTGGTCTCAAACTTTTGGTTTCAAGCTATACTCCTGCCTCAGTCTCCCAAAGTGGTGGGATTACAGGCATGAGCCACCACACTCAGCCTAGATTTCAGTTTATATTTTACTTTACCTCTTCCCTCTTCTTAGACCACTGTCTTGAATCACAGGTTCTAATACTGCCAACTACTTCACTTTCTCAAAAATCTCTTTACTTTCACGGTAGGCCTCTTCCTGGGTTACTTTTTTTTTTTTTTTTTTTGAGACAAAGTCTAGCTCTATCACCCAGGGTGGGGTGCAGTGGTGCTATCTCAGCTCACTGCAACCTCCGCCTCCCCAGCTTAAGCAATCCTCCCACCTCAGCCTCCCCACTAGCTCTATAGGCGCGTACCACCACGCCTGGCTAATTTTTGTATTTTTTGTAGAGATGGGGTTTTGTCATGTTGCCCATGCTGGCATCAAACTCATGAGCTCAAGAGATCCACCCACCTCACCCTCCCAAAGTGCTGAGATTACAGGTGTGAGCCACCGCGCCAGCCTCTGGGTTCCTCTTAACTCAGGCAAGTCCCTCTCTGCCTCTGTCACAGATTCCTCTTCTTCTGCTTTCCCTTTATGTCAGTGGATCTCAAATTTTAAGGCACACTTAAAAAGCACTTGAGGCAGTTCAAAAATGTGGAGTCCCAAATCCCGCCCCAAGAGAGCATAATTCATTAACCTTGGATGAGTCCCAGGAACCTGTATTTTTTTTTTTAACAAGCAGCCCATGTAATTTTGACACAGGCATAATAACTCAGCTCATATATTCAGTAACACTGCCTTAAATGATGGTGTCACCCAGCATTGTGGATTTGACCCTATTAACTTCCACTCTAAACCTGGAGTCCTTAACCACAGACCTCGGAGGATTAGTAAAATATTTCCCCCCTAACTGTACATACACCCTATGTATATGTGGCATACGTGCATTTTCTGGAGAGAGACAGCCATAGCTTTTATCACCTTCTAAAGATTACAAAAAGGTTAGAAATCACTCCTCTACCCACTCTTCCTACTGGATCTCACCACATCCACAGAATTAACCACTTGCTATTCACACCTCCATGACTTGTAATTCTATTATCACTGGCCCAGAATTCTCTCCAAGTCTCATATCCAACTGTCTAATACCTTTGTCTTTGGATGCTCCACATGCACCATCAACTCAACTTGTACAAAATTAAACACATTATCTGTAGTCCAACAACTAAATGTGCTCTTAATACCACCAGCCACGCAGTCATCTGGAAAGTCTGAGTTGTCCTGGACTCCTCCCTCTTCCTCACTCTCCTCTCCCTCCCTACTGCACTGACCTAATTTAGGCCTTCACCACTTCTCAGATGCAGTATCTTCTTAGCTGACCTCCCTGCCTCATCCACTACCTCCAATACACCATTCCCTCTCTCTATGATATTCTCTACCAGCCCATCGCCTCACTGTAAGATGGAAACAACACTGATGTACAAGGCCTGTCATGATCTGACGTCTGACTGCACTCCCAGTGCTGTATGTTCGAACCATGCCCCTTGACTCGGTTTCCCCAAAAGCCTCGTTCTCCTACCTCCATGATTTGAAATGCCCTGTACTACCTGCGGGCCTTTTAACAGGGTCTCTGTGGCACCCTAGTGCCTGGCACAGTGCACTCGCCTGAAAGGCCTAATGCTTGCTGAACGGCTGGGGGAGTGACTGAGTGACAGGAAATTCCAGGAGTTAGGAAAGGGGCTTCCGGCGGTCGTACCGACGCCCCTCACCAGCTGCCGGTCGGCCACGGTCCTGTCAGGCACGAGGCTGTACACCTGGCTCCTCAGCACGATGGGCGGCAGCGCGTCCTCAAACAGGCCTCGCGGGAACAGCTGCATGAGCTCTGAGACAGCCGCGCGCGCCGACCCTGGGAAGAGAAATCGGCTCACGGACACGGAACTGGGGCGGGGACGCGGTTCTAACAAAACTCTCGGCTACCGGAAGGGAGGCCCCTCCCAGCGGGGGTCTTTAGCCCCGCCCCCGGGGTTGCCATGGTTACCTGGCTCACCCCGAAGAGGATCCGACTCCACAGGCCCTCGCTTCCGCCGCCTCTTAACTCCAAAAGTCTCCGGGACCAGGTGATGCCTCTTCCGGCTCATATCCCGGGATTTTATGGTACCGGGGAAGGGGTAGGAATGGAGGGAAGAGAACCTGAAAATAGGGTCTTCCGGCGCAGAGCAGTGACGTACGGTCTCCCCGGGCGTCCCTCCTAGACCAGGTGATGACGAAACGGGCGTCAACTTGTCATCCCTCAGGCCCTTCAGTGCTGGGAGGTGCGGTGGCAACGCAGATACCAGTACCACCTCCGCGGGGCCGGGCCCCACGCCGGCCGCGGATTGGCTCCCTCCAAGGGCACGCACGCTCGGGGACTCGTTGGCGGCGTGGAGGAGCGCCGGTGGCCACTTTGTTATCAACCTCCTTCGTGAAGCTCACACCTCCCCCGCCCCGGGAGGGGTTTGCCCGCCACTGTCGCTGAATGATTGCATCATCGAAAGCATAAAACCACTTTTGCGTCCTTCGGCCTCTGGCGTGCCTGCCATGACGTCATAGCTCTGCGGAGGTGGAAGTTGGGGAGCTTTGAGGTAACTGGATTCTTGATCTGAGCGCAGACGTCCTTCCTAACCTCACTGCATTTGGGGGACCTGGAGGGAGGGTGGGTGAAGGGCAAGGAAAGAGACAGGATGAGAGCTTGGCCGCGGTGGCATCTGAGGGGCCTGAATGTTTCAAGGCCAGAGCCTGGCGATCAGGTGGCTCTCTTAGTCCTAAACCAGTCATTCTTCTCCAGGCCTCCTCTGTAAAATGGAAACTCTGTCCCCCTGCTTCCCTTAGGACCTCATGGATCCCAGGGGGACTAAGAGAGGAGCCGAGAAGACAGAGGTAGCTGAGCCTCGGAACAAACTACCTCGTCCAGCACCTTCTCTGCCCACAGACCCTGCCCTCTACTCTGGGCCCTTTCCTTTCTACCGGCGCCCTTCGGAACTGGGCTGCTTCTCCCTGGATGCTCAACGCCAGTACCATGGAGATGCCCGGGCCCTGCGCTACTATAGCCCACCCCCCACTAACGGTCCAGGCCCCAACTTTGACCTCAGAGACGGATACCCGGATCGATACCAGCCCCGGGACGAGGAGGTCCAAGAAAGGCTGGACCACCTGCTGTGCTGGCTCCTGGAACACCGAGGCCGGTTGGAGGGGTGAGCAAAGCGTGACAGGCAGTGTATCTGGAGACCCGTACCTACCCTCTAAAATTAGAGAGCCAAAGCCGGGGTGAGAATCAGTCCTTAGAAGAAACAAGACTATTCTTCGAGGGGAGCATCTCACTAATGCTTGTATCAGACCTTCAGCCTGTAACTCCTGCCTCTCAGGGGTCCAGGCTGGCTGGCAGAGGCCATAGTGACGTGGCGGGGGCACCTGACAAAACTGCTGACGACACCGTATGAGCGGCAGGAGGGCTGGCAGCTGGCAGCCTCCCGGTTCCAGGGAACACTATACCTGAGTGAAGTGGAGACGCCAAACGCTCAGGCCCAGAGGCTTGCTCGGCCACCGCTCCTCCGGGAGCTTATGTACATGGGATACAAATTTGAGCAGTACATGTGTGCAGGTGAGTTGCCCCTGCTTCATAGCCCCCTTCCCCTTCCCAGAAATTGAGAGCCCTCCACCCCTGCTGCTGCTTCTCTCCTTGTGCAGACAAACCTGGAAGCTCCCCAGACCCCTCTGGGGAGGTTAACACCAACGTGGCCTTCTGCTCTGTGCTACGCAGCCGCCTGGGAAGCCACCCTCTGCTCTTCTCAGGGGAGGTAGACTGCACAGACCCCCAGGCCCCATCCACACAGCCCCCGACCTGCTATGTGGAGCTCAAGACCTCCAAGGAGATGCACAGCCCTGGCCAATGGAGGAGTTTCTACAGGTTCAGGATCGGGGTGGGCAGGGCGAGAGCTTAGACTTGAAGGCTGGGAAAGGGACTTGGGGAGGTGGGTCAAGGCAGAATGGAGGGTGGATGAGGGGTCCCACTGATCCCTTGCTTTTCCTGACAGACACAAGCTCCTGAAATGGTGGGCTCAGTCATTCCTCCCAGGGGTCCCGAATGTTGTTGCTGGCTTCCGTAACCCAGAGGGTTTTGTCTCTTCCCTCAAGACCTTTCCTACCATGAAGATGTTTGAATATGTCAGGGTAAGGGAATGATGTTGCAGCTCCCATCCGTATCCCCAAACACCAAGACCACAGGTCTAGCGTCCAGGGCAACAGCCTGCCTTCCTCTCCTCCCACCACCCCCACTGCCAATCTTCTGCCTCCTCCCCTGCCTGCTCCAGAATGACCGTGACGGCTGGAATCCCTCTGTGTGCATGAACTTCTGTGCCGCCTTCCTTAGCTTTGCCCAGAGCACGGTTGTCCAGGATGACCCCAGGTGAGGCTTTCAGCTCTGTTCCTCCCCTCCGGATCCCAGGATCCAGCCTCTGGCCCTTAACTGATGCCTCCATCTGCCCCCCAGGCTCGTTCACCTGTTCTCTTGGGAGCCTGGCGGCCCAGTCACTGTGTCTGTACACCGAGATGCACCTTATGCCTTCCTGCCCATATGGTATGTGGAAGCCATGACTCAGGACCTCCCATCACCCCCCAAGACTCCCTCCCCCAAGTAGTAATGCTTTAGAGGGAGACAGTCATATCTCTGTGTGCAGATAATAAAAACATATTTCTAAGAGGTTCTCCTGCTGTCTTCTTAGCTGAGTCATCCCTGCCCAACAACTCAGGCACACACAGTGGTTTGCTGTTTTATCATCACATTTTTACATGGGGCATTCACTGGGTGTAGAGGCTGGCCGCAAATACGATGTCCCGCCTTAGCAAGGTAGCCGCTGTCTCCATCTTGGCACCCAGCACAGGCTCTCCTACCAGGCGGGCTGCCCCCCGCAGTGAGCGACACATCTCAGCCAGGCGCTGAATGCAACGGACCACCAGGCCCTCAGGGGTCCCTGAGAGCCCTGCCAACTCGGAGAAGGGCTGTGAGGAAAGTAGGGTGAGGACTGGATGTGCTCACCCTAGGAGGCTCTCCCCAGCCAGCCGTTTGCAAAATCCCAAACTTCAGGTACTCACCATGCCCCGGGCCCACTCATACACAACCTCGACCAGCCCAAAATTCAGCTCCCCCACAAATTCCTCCACTGTCTGGTTCAGACCACAAGCCACCTGGACCTCACCAATCCTCTTGGCCACAGCCCGGACACGTTCTATTCCCTGCAGGAAAGAAGGAGAGGTTAAGGCCTGCCTTCCTGCTCCAGGACAGGGAAGGACCAGATCAAGAAGGCAGCCATTTCCATCCTTGGGGCACTTACAGGGCTGGAGGGGGTCACCTGGGGGACTACCTGAAGGTGGAGGTCAGGAATGCCACAGCCCTGGCAGGGAGAAAGGGGTGGTGTCCCCTACCTGCTTGAGGGTGTTTGGGAGCTGATCCCCAGCGTCCCCAGGGCTCTGGCACACCAGGCCAGAGAGCAAGGCAGCAATCTCCTCAGGCCGCAGGGTGCTTAGTGCATTGTCAAACATGAGCTCAGTGAGGAGCAACTCATGGCTGCTCATGGCACAAGCCACCCGCCCTGCCAGCTTCACGGTGCCCGCCTCGTCCACATAACCCAGGGTTCGGAGCACCTGCAAGAAAAAGGGTGGGCATTGGACACCCTGCTGTCCCCTAGCCCCCTGCCCCAACCACTGCCCCGCCCACCTCTACTCGCTGATGGTACTCGGGAAGCAGCAGCAGTGACTGATCCGACAGTAGGAAGCGCAGCCGCTCCATCTCCTTCTGTATCTGCATTCGCTCCCGCAGCTTCAGGTACTGCAGAGAGCCACCCGTCAGCCTTCTCCTTGCCCCTTAGCAGGGGTGCACTGAGGACAAGGGCTGAGATGGGGGCGGTCAGTCTACAGGGGACCACAGAGGAAAAGCCCCTACTCCCAGCTTGGGAGTTAGCACCCAGCGTCCTACCTGGGCAGGAAAACGGGGGCTGTGTACACACTGAGCCCCCTGGATCAGCTCCTCCAGCTTCCGAGCCCGGAGCCCACGCTCTACAACTGACATATCTTTGAGCTGCAGGTCATTGACAGGGTCAAGGGTCGGGGGTCCGGCTGGGTGGGCCTGAGCCAGACGCAGCAGTTCCTGGACAGCAGTGGTCACGGCTGCAAGGGGAGGATCCTTCCTGAAGAGGGAGCAGATCTTAAGATCTAGGGTAAGATCTTCTCTCCCACAGAAGCCCCCCTCAGGCTGTGGGAGCCCTCTTACTACAACCCCCACTTCACAGTCTCCCTTAGGCTGGGGAGCCCCCTCACTACAACCCCACTACTTCATGGTCTCCCTCAGGCTGGGGGAAACTCCCAGACCACTGCCCCTCCCTGCCGCTACATGCCCCTCTGGAGGAGAAGGGCCTCCCTAGCATCTCTGACTTGAATTTTGGCTGCTGCCTCTTGCTGAAGTCCTCCAGGATCTTCTCCCCATTCACCCGGAGCACCTTGGTGGTGATGGCAGCCATATCTCCTGGGTGGAGCTTGACCACGGTGTGGTCACAAGGCCCTGTGAAAAGGGGAGAGCAGGGCAGACATTGCCATGGACCCAGGCATCCTGCTAATACTGCTGGCAGAAAACAGGCATCTGCCATACTCTCACCTTCAGGCAGGAACAGCTTGAATCCCACGAGGTCATCTGGATAGGGCACCTCTGGAGTGGCTGGCCCCCTGTCCTGTGGGTCCTGGGACAAGGGCTTATCACACAAGACCAGGGTTGTGAATACTCTGCTGGTGGAGTTCGAGGAGACCTGGGGGTGGTCAGAGAGGCCAGGAGAGGCAGGTGTGATGAGTAGACATCAAAGGCAGAGACCAGATACCCACCCTTGGGCAGGAATCAGGAAGCAACCATGCAGAGCTCACCAGTAGAGAGGGGCAACCAAGTCAAGCGATCAGAGCAGACTTCTTGGGGTGGTGGGAGGAAGGAGTGAGCATGATGTGGTGATGGGAAGGGAGAGGGTGAAAAGGAGGGCAAGAGGGGAAAATGAGGGCCCTATGGTGATGCAACCTGCCCTGGCCAAGTGGGGAAAATGGAGAGAGGGCTTGTTCCCTCCCACCCTCTGGAGTCAAAATTCCCATCACCCTCACCTGTAGGATCACTCCCAATGCATTGTGATGCTCCTGATTCTTCACAACCACCACCCTTCCTGCTGAGAGAGACTTCAACCCGTTCACAGACTCCATGATGCGTCGCTGAAGAGCAAAGGACAGATGGGAGGAGGCATCACAGGGACAGACACTTGGACTAAGTTTAATAGCACCTAGAGTAACACGATCTCCTCCTCCCTTCTCCTATCACCTCCTCAGCACTCACACTTGCTCACCTGGATCATGTGCTGGGTCTCTGTCAGCTCCTCCCCCCAGCTGTAATATTCAGGCAGGTCGACCAGTTGGCCAGTCATGTCAGGCTCCTCCAAAGCTCCCAGCTTCTTGGTCAGTTCAGCCAGGGCTTGTTCATGGGCCTTGGGTGGGAGCAGGGGGAAGCTGTGAAAGCGGAGTCTCCAGGCCCAGTCTGCCATACCCCCCACCCTCAACACACTGGCCTATGGATGCCTACCTATTCCCAGCCTGGCTTTGTCCAACCTCCTGCTCCACATACTGGTTACCCCAGGCTCCTTACCTTGCTGTCCTTGCGGGAGGGAAACTCGGAGAAGCTCCTCTTCATCATGTCCTCCACCCTGAGGGCATCCACTCGCAGCAAGTTGAGGATCATAGTGTACGTGAGGCGGAACTGGGACTGCAGCTGAGACGGCTTCCCCTGGAGTCAGGTCAGAGAAGTCAGTGAGATCAGGGTGGGACCTACTGCACCCCAGCCAGTCTTCTGGACTGGGCCTACTCCCGTCAGATCTGGTCCTAGCTCTGCAACCATGGGGTCTTTGACAAACCACTTGCTCACCTCTTCTGTAACATAAGGGAACAAACTGAAATAAATGGACTCAAAGGCCCCATCTAGCTCCGTATTCTCCATGGGAGAATACTGGAAGAGTATTATTCAGTTTCTCCATGGGAGAAAACTGGAAGAAATGGGCTCCAATCTCATCCTTGGATTCACTCACTCCTACCTCAGCTTCTCCCAGGCAAAACAAAAAAGTCAGAGGAAGTTGGGCGCTGTGGCTCACACCTATAATCCCAGCACTTTGGGAAGCTGAGGCAGACGGACTGCTTGAGCCTAGGAGTTGAAGACCAACCTGTGCAACATAGCAAAACCTCATCTCTACAAAGAACAGAAAAAAAAAAAAAAAAAGCCAGGCGTGGTGGCATGTGCCTGGAATCCCAGCTACTTGGGAGGCTGAGGTGGGAGGATCACTTGAGCCTGGGAGGCAGAGGTTGCAGTGACCCAAGATTGTGCCACTGCACTCCAGCCTAGGTGACAGAGCAAGACCCTGTCTCCAAAAAAAAGGAAGAGAAGAGAATGAATGGAAGACAGAATCCAGCAAGGTCCTGGAGCTGGGGCCCTGCCCAGGATGCTGGCCCGCTCACCATCATCATGCGGTGCAGGTCCGCCATCTCGGGCACTCGGCCCTTGCAGAGCAGGATAACGGTGCCTGTGGGGTCCAGGCCCCTCCGCCCTGCCCGGCCTGCCATCTGCACATACTCCCCAGGAAGCAGGTCCCGGAAGGTGGAGCCGTCGTGTTTGCGCATGGAGTCAAACACTACTGTACGAGCAGGCATGTTTACTCCCATGGCAAAGGTCTCTGTGGCAAACAAGACCTGGGACAGAGGAGAACAGAAAGGATCAGCAAAGGCTCTACATACACACGCCCCCAGCCCTGGCCAAGCCCACCTTACTTTGTAGGCACAAGGCACCATCCCAGTTGTTACTTATGGGACCTCACTGAACTCTCCAGGCAAATCTATAGAGTAGGTATTATTGTTTTCCTCATTTTACTTATGTAGCTACTTATTTCTATTTCTTTCCTTTTACTCTCATATCCCATTCCCATTCCTGACTGCAATCATTCCAACGTATCCAACAAATATCTTTTTATATAAATATGACCTTATAGAACATGTCTTCTTTTGTGAGCTTGTAGTTTATAATTCATATAAAAAGTGGTTATATATCTGATTTTTTCTTGCTTCTTTTCCTCCACCTAGTGTTTCAACATCTGTCCATGTTCCTGTGATCACATCTAACCCACTGCTTCCAACTGCTGCAGAACACTCTGTGGGTGCATCCCCCACACTAACCTTCCCTCTCTCCCAGTGAAGGGCATCCTGGTACTACCAACACCATGCCACCACAAACGAAGGAAGGGTGTACATGTTCTCTCACAGACCAGGGTGAGAATTTCTTTGTGATATATACCCAGGAATGAAATATAGGCTTAGAGTATGATATAGTTTTTGTTTGTTTCTGTTTTGAGATGGAGTCTTGCTCTGTCGCCCAGGCTGGAGTGCAGCGGCGCAATCTCGGTTCACTGCAATCTCCGCCTCCTGGGTTCAAGCAATTCTCCTGCCTCAGCCTCCTGAGTAGCTGGGACTACAGGCGTGCACCACCATGCACAGCTAATTTTCGTATTTTTAGTAGAGACAGGGTTTCACCATGTTGGCCAGGATGGTCTTGATCTCTTGACCTTGTGATCCACCTGCCTCAGCCTCCCAAAGTGCTGGGATTACAGGCGTGAGCCACCATGCCCGGCCAATATCGTTATTTTGTCTAAATAGTGCCAGCGTGCATTCCAAACTGGTTAGGCATCCTGTAAAGGATTCCCAGAACCCTACAACCTCCTACATCTCCGGCAACACTCGGCATTAACTAGTTTCCTAAATTTTACCAGTCTAATAGCTGTAAAGTCATATCTTGTGAGTACTTCAATTTGTATATTTCTGATTACTAATAACTTTTCGAATGCTTGCTAGCTTCCTGGGTTTCTTTTCTGAGACCTATGCATTCATATCTTATGCATCCCCATTTTAAGATGGGAAACCTAAAGTTCAGGAAGGTTAAATAATTGGTCCAGGATGATACTGTGAATACATGGTGGACCTGGGATTCAAACCCAGGTAGTCTGAATCCAGAGCCCAGATTCTTAACCACAGCACTGGCCTGCCTAAACCTCTGTCCCTCTGCCCTCTGGGCAGCCCCTAAGCGGGCAACAAGCACCCTGAGGAGTCCCTTTCCACCACCACATGCACCTTGACCAGGCCGCGGCTGAAGAGCATCTCCACGATCTCCTTGAGGATAGGCAGGATGCCGCTATGGTGCACACCCAGGCCGCGATTCAGGAGCTCTGACATGTGCAGGACCTTTGGTGGGAGGAGGCCCATGGTCAGGGATGGAGTCTCAGAACACCCTATCCCCACCAGTCTGCCAAATGTGTGCATGCACGCACACATACACACACAGATGCACCTGGGGCAGCTGGCGGTCGGAGCCACGGAGGCGAGCAAGGCAGCGCTGCAGGAAGAGGTGGATCTCGCTCTTCTCTGAACTGGTGGTGAGGTCAAGGGAGGTGAGGCCTGAGGCCTGCTCATCACAGCGGCCCCGGGAGAAGGTGAACACCACCACGGGCAACTGGGCACGTGTGCGGAGGGAGGCCAGGAGGGACAGGTATACTCCGCGGTCCTGGAGAAAGAAGGGGAAGGGGAAGGAGCGGAGGTTGAGTTCCTGAACCAGTGAGAGGTGAGCTAGTGTTAACTGGGGCAGTGCTCAAAGCTCAAGTCAAAACCCCTGGGGGACAAGGGAAAAAAAAAGATAGGAGGAAAAATAGGTGCTGGCAGGTACAAAACCCTCCCAGTTCTCACCTGTGCAGGGCCCCCCTGATGTGTGGGCTGCTTGGCCCCAAAGGTCTGGGCGTGTTTGCTCATTCTCTCCTTCTTGGCCTCCACAGCTGCATAGTACCTGGGGCACAGGGAGGGGTAGCCACCATGTCCAGCTGGGGGCCCAACCCTGACTCTTTCCCCCATCTCGAGGCTTACCCTTTTGTATGGAAGGCTCCTCGGGAGTCCAGCAACAAAAAGAGCTCCCCCTGGGTCTTGGAGCTATTCCCTGTGAAAAGATAGTGCTCCAGGGGCACGGGGCGGGTTACAGTGCTAATCACATAGATCTGACGACGCTTCAGTCGCCTGAAGGAAGGAGAGGGTAGCAGGTCAGGGGTGGGAGCATGGGAAGGAACCCACATCCCCACCCCCTTCCCTACCCCTCCAACTTTACCCAGTCTTTTCTGAGACCCAGAATGGAAGGCTATCCCCCAACATCTCATCCCATTTCAACAGGCAAAGTAATCTGGACCCAAAGGGGATCCCACAGCCACCAGGTGGGACATGTTCCCCAGCATCACCCCTAAGGCCTGACCGCTCTCCTTGCTGTGGTAGACTTAGTTCCCCCACCCGAATCAAGGAGTACTGTAGCCCCCTTCACCCAGGCAACCCAGGACACACGTCTCACCCAATCCAGTCAGCAAACTCAAGGGCGTTGGGGACGGTGGCACTCAGAAGGATGATAGAAACGTGGTCAGGGAGCATGATAAGCACCTCCTCCCACACGACCCCACGCTGGGCACAGAGAGGGAAGGGAGGTCACAGGGGGGCAGGGGCTGCCCTTCTGCCCCTAAAGAGGCACGGGATTCCATATGGGGGTAAAGAAAGCAGTAAGGTGCCCTGAGTGTGTGGAATAAGGAAGCCACTCAACTGGTCCCAAAGGAGAGGACTGCCGGGTTCTGGGGAGCCCATGGCCCTTACCTCGGCATCGTTGATATAGTGAACCTCATCAAAGATGACCCACTCCAGGTCCCGAATAACATCTGAGCCACTGTACAGCATGGAGCTGGGGAGAAGAGGCCAAGGATTGACTCCCCAGTGACTCGTCTCCACCCCTTCCTCAGACAGCACACCCTCCACAACAGCCACATCTTCCCAGCCAAAACTCCCCTCTACTGAGTGTCCATCTCTCACCGAAGGATCTCTGTGGTCATGATGAGGCAGGAGGCCTCCGGGTGCAGCTGCACATCCCCGGTGAGCAGCCCCACATCCCCGAACGTGTTTCGGAAGTCCCGGAACTTCTGGTTGCTCAGGGCCTTGATGGGCGAAGTGTAGATGGTGCTGGGGAGAGAGCATGAAGTTAGCCAGTCCCTCCGCAGACTCAAGGCCTGCACTTCCTCTCCCACATGGAGCCCTCATGGAAGCATGCCCCAGCAGCTCAGGTGCTCCTCTTCTTCACCCAAACTGCCCTTACATTCTCCTTCATGATATAACCCCAGAAAAATTCTGTCCCCAACCCCTTCCTAAACTAACCCAGGTCATTCTTCTAACCTTTCTCCCCACCATGTCTTTTCATTTCTCTCTGGGCTCTTGTCTCAGTCTCAGCCCTGAACCTCTCACTTAAAGGATGAGCTAGAGAGGTGGGGGAAGAGATGAGATTTTCAAAAGATGCAGGAGAAAATGGGGCTGGCTGGTGAAGGAGGAGGCTGGCGAAGGAACTCGTACCGTGTCATGTGTTTCTGGGCCAGGGCAATGGCATATTCAGCCACAACTGTTTTTCCTGCAGATGTGTGAGCTGCGACAAAGACAGAGTCATGCCGCTCCAAGTGCAGGATGGCCTGTTTCTGAAACACATCTGGTTCAAATGCCCACTATGGGAGAGAGAAATAGACAGGAGCTGAAAGGAGCGGGGCCTTGCTGCCTCCTGCTCATGGAGCACGCAGGGTGGGGGGATGAAGGCCGGATCCAGCCGAGGCTGGGACTGAGTACCAAGACTGGCCTGGGATGGATCTGACCTCTGGCGGATAGAGGAGACAAGGGGTCAGCTGGGACTGTGACCCAGCAAGAGGTAGAGGAGCATGTGAAGATGGGGCCAAAGTACCTGGAAGGCTGGCTGGGGAATGAGGCGATAGAAATCACCAACAGGGGAGGTGGCATCCACAGGGATGGCCCATTGCTCCTGAGATGGAGGCTCTGGGGCCTCTGGTGTGGATACAGCTGTGGACGCTTCCTGGAAGAGTCAGGGGTAGGGGTGATAAAGATACAACCAGAGGGCTCTCAATTAGCACTCCTCCCAAAAGATGTCCCTTTCTTCCCCTCAGACCCATCCTAGCCAGCCCACATCCTGGTGGCAAGGCTCTTTCTTGCCTCCACTACACAGAACCACCAACCTTCAACACTAGGTCCTCCAAGCTGCTTGCTCGGGCCAGGGCAGCACTGCAGGGAGAGGCTGAAACAGCGTCCCCTCTGGGACCTCCTGGCTGTCCCACTGCCTCATTCTCATCCTCGTCACCCCCACCCAAATCCAGAGGCTCCAACAGACAGCTAAGGCTTAGCAGTCCAGGAGCTGGAGTTGGACGATCTGAGGAGCAAGGCAACAAGGTCAACCTTGTCACATCCATCTCTGTTCCTTAGGAGAAGGACATGACTTCTCCTACACCCCACCCAAAAACCAAAACTAACCTTTTGGTGCAAAGTCCATGCCTTTCTTGAAACCAGGTGGAATAGTAAGAAGATCTGTAGGATAGGGACATGGAATCAGGGTCACTGCACACTGGTGAACAAATTGTGTACATTATATAAACCTAAAAGATACCACTTACAGGACAGATGCTGTAGATAGGGATGTTTGCTATGACACTTTCCCAACAGATGACAGTAAAAGGTTGTTGTGGAAATTTCTCAACAGATGACAGTAAAGGTTGTTATGGACAGAATATCTTTTTCTAATTTTCTCAGAAACATGGGAGGGCTAGCAGTAGCCCAGTGATAGCCTGGGCTCTTCCTCCTCAGGGATCAGACTCAGAGCCCCACCTTACCTTTCTCAAAGTCTATCTCCTCCTCAGCCTCCTCCCGTGTGTTCAGATCTGTTATGGTGGGTTCATCCATCCCCGCTGGGAAGAGACAGGACAGACAGGGATTCATGGGATGAGGGTAATACGAGATAGGTGGGGAACCCTTCCCTGGAGATTAAGGACACCCTCTTCTACCATCCCATCTCCACAAGAGTTACCTGGCCAGAAGGGATACTGAGTTGGATTTCCCCATAAGGACTGGGAGGCTGGCCCTGGAGGCCGGCGAAGAGACAAGGAGGTTGTGGCCGAGAGATTTGTGTTCTCCAGCAAGACCTAAGGCAAGAGATCAGAGCCCCAAAGAGGCTGAGCTTATCTCTGACCACCTCCCCTTCTCCCCAACTCTGTTTCTCATGACCCCTGACCTCCTACCTCTTTGTAACCCAGTATCTGGCCTGTGGTTGGGTGTCTTTGGGCCTGTAGGTCCGATGGGACTGGGGCTCCCAGGACAGCCAAAAGAGACCAGGGATCCGTCTTCCTCTGCCATTTTCTGGAGAGAAAAATAGTAACTTTTGGGTCTTCTTTCTTCCTCTGTCCCAGCTTCCTTCAGGAACCCATCACCCTAGTCTAAGCCCCTCCAGACTCCTCACCGGGCTGAGTGCTCCACACCATGCAGAGGCAGCCAGGCTGGGGATGACAGAAACAACTGTTCTGCTTCTTGCTGCAGATCTGGGGCACAAGGAGGGAGGCCATGGGGAAGCTGAAACAAGGGCAAGATGAGAGGCATTAGGTAAGGAAAGAGGGTAAAATGCAGACAAAAGAGGTGATGGGATTTGTGTTCAGATCAAAAATGGCAGATGTGTCAAACAGACTAGGACAATCAGGCTTGGCCAAAAACTACCTGCTACTGAATTACCTGGGGCAGATTTTGGATTTCAGAAACATGGAGGCTGGACCTAGGAATGTGCATTTTTAAAAAGCTCCCTGGCTAATCATGAAGCACACTGAAATTTGAGACTCACTGATTTTAGAAAAAGGGGTCCCAGACCTAAGGATGAAGAGTTGGAGGCTCAAAGCCTATCATCTCAGTCACCAAGTGCCCTGGTGCTTGGATACAGAAGGGAGCTCCACAGAGAAATGCCACATTTGAAAGAGCAGCTCTCAAAGCAAAAATATCCCCAGCCCTCTCTGCTCTGTCCTCACACGTACTGCAGGTACACTGGGCTGGAGTCTGTCCAGCACCCGTTCAGGCTGGGATGGACAGGAGTACAAGCACAGATGAACAAGGTTAAGCTAGATCCTACTGTGAGGAGGGTGAAGGAGGTTTGGACTCAATGCGAGTCAAAGGTTAGGGTCAAAAGTCACTCACGCTACTCTCTGGAGCTCCAGGCAAGTTCAGCAGCTCCCAGTGCCCCGTGCATCCGAGCTCCACGGCCCGAAGGGGTAGGTCCAGGGGATCTGGAGGAGGTAGTACTACGGGGAAAGGTCAAAAGTCAGGGGTCAAAGGTCATTCCATGTCGGCTACTCCGTTCCATTTCCCTTCCCTCCCCCTCACCGAGTCGCTCTGTCTCCATCATCCTGGAGCCACAGCAGCTGCCGGGCAGCCCGGAAGTGCGGCAAGTAGTCGCTGCAAAGTAAGCCCCGCCCCGAAACGGGCGGAAGTAGAGGCAACTTCCGGCAGAGCCCCGCCGAGAGCGTGAACTATCGCTGCGGAGGGTCAGACCTGGACCGGTGGAAGGCCGGGCGGAAGTGCGCGCCTGGGGTCGCTTTGGTTACCGCGTTTTCCGCCCCTCGCTACGTCATCGTTGTGAGCCCGCTATCAGCGGCCAGCGCGGGCGCGGCCGGAAACCGTGGGGACCCCGGTTGCCGCCCCCTCAGGTAAGGTCCTCTGCTCCTCGCTCTTCGGCCCTTTTTCTCATAGCCGTTTCTCTGTTCTTCCTCTTTGCGTTGCTCTGCGGGCGCTACGCTGGCTCCACCGCCTTCTCTGCCGTTCGAACCCCGCGGTTGGCCTTACCCCTAGCGAGGGTAGGGGGGTCGGGTGCCATCGTCTTTCCGACGGAGTGGGTATTTGTCCCTCCCTGAACCACATGGTACCTCAAGGTGCTGGTGTCTGTGATCCCTGGAGACAGGAGGGAATGCTGGATGATCCCGACCGGCGGGAGCTTGGACAGCACCCTGGTTTAAGCAAGGGGTAGGGAAAGCCAAAGGCAAGAGTAGGCAGACCTGAAGGGGTGGGGTCGGGTACAGTGTGGACAGCGTGTGAACCCCGGGTGGTAACAGTGGAGAAAGATGTCTTGGGCCCTGCCCCTGAACCAGGAGCCATCATGTTGGTGATACCCCCCGGACTGAGCGAGGAAGAGGAGGCTCTGCAGAAGAAGTTCAACAAACTCAAGAAAAAGGTGAGGGACTGTGTGTGGACGTGGCCTAACCTTTCACAGACTCTGCACTCTGAGAAGACATGGGGTGAGTGTGAGCGAATGGGGAAGTTTTTCTGGCCCATACCTAGAGACATATCACCTCACAGTGTAGTTTCAAGAGGTGGGCTTTCCCAAGCCTTGGTGTGGACCTTCTGTCCTTTTTATGCAATCTGCTATCGGATTGTCTTCCTTTCTCATGGCTTTTCGTACCATCTAAGAGCTGATGATCCCCAAGTTTGTTTTTTCCAGTTCTATCCAGTGTTATACTGAAAAACTTCAGATACCCAGTGTTGAAGCTGTTATCTTTCTATTCTTGATCTTCCAAATAAGATTGACTACACCAATTCTGCCACATGGACTCAAAATATCTCTGACTTCCCCGCTATTTGCATAGTCAAACCTTTGCCAAGTCTTCTTGTTTCTTCTTTTGAAGTAACTTTTCCTGTTTATTCTTCTCTGTGTATTCCCCCAAGCAGAGCTTTATTGACATTCATGTGGGCCATTGTAATGGTCTCTCAACAAATTTGTCAGTCTTTTTTTTGAACAGACTTCTTCATTCCTGTTCAAATGATCCATTGAAAACACAAAATTCTGCTCCCTCTGTTTCTCAAAAACCGTAAATGGCTTCACATCGTCTATATAACAAAGCCTCAAAACCTTAGTTTGGCAGCCTTGTCTAGTAAAGTAGAATTATTCACTACTTCCAAAACATGCATTCCCAAAGCCTTCTTATGTCTGCATTTTTGCCACCCTGTTTTCTTTTTCTAAAATACCCTTCTCCTCTCTGTGTCGTGCAGAGATATGGGGGAGGGCCTAGTTTTATAGGCATTAAGCGTCAGAAAATCTTACTAGCTTTCAACTGTGAATAATCTGCACCTCTTATAATCATATTGCTAACTCACTCTATTTTATTTTATTTCTCAGACTGTAAGCTTCTTGAGGGTAGAAACAATGCATTAGCCTCCTGGATATCCCTGTTACGAAGTCATGGCTGGGCCTCATTCAATATGCAGGAAATAGATGGATGAAGCCTCCAGGAAAAACACATAAACTTATACTTACTTGCAGCTTATATCCTAGGATTCTAGGCCATGATTGAATTATTTGTCTTCAACTTCAAAAATGTAACACTCTGGAAAACCTCTGGGTTCCGTGGTTTGGTTAGATTAGGAATTTCCAGCATCATACATGATCTAGGGGACCAGAGGCAAGAGGCAGAGCACATCAGTGCACCACTCTGAGGGCATCAAGAAAGACGGTCTCTGGAGTGATGTGCCCAGGGGCCTTGGGAGAGGAACCGGCTAGGGGCTGGCCCTCACTGACCTCTCTCTTCTCACCCTTGTTCCCAGAAAAAGGCATTGCTGGCTCTGAAGAAGCAAAGTAGCAGCAGCACAACCAGCCAAGGTGGTGTCAAACGCTGTGAGTGACAGGGGAAATGGGGAGGGACTGGAAGTGGGCAGCATGGAGCTGACCTTCGTCATGGCCTGGCCAACATAATGCCTCTTCCCCTTGTCTCTCCAGCACTATCAGAGCAGCCTGTCGTGGACACAGCCACAGCAACAGAGCAGGCAAAGCAGCTGGTGAAGTCAGGAGCCATCAGTGCCATCAAGGCTGAGACCAAGAACTCAGGCTTCAAGCGTTCTCGAACCCTTGAGGGGAAGTTAAAGGTGAGCACAAGCAGAAGGATTGTTTAAAGGGCATCCCTCCAAGTTGGAATGTAGATGGGTTTGGGGAAAAATATGCATACTCAAGCACTGGCAAATTGCTGTACCATTCTTGAGTTTCAACTCTCATGTATAAAATGAAAAAACTAGACGACTCCTGAATTCTCCATTTTACAAATTCTGTGGTTCTAATCCACCTTGGATTGGAGCTCTTGGAATATGTTGCTCTAAGGGATGGAAAGGGCTAAAAATGTTATCAGGTTCAAGAGAGGTTCAAATAAGCGGAATACATAATATATCGAGTCACTTATAAAAAATACCAGCCGGAGGCCGGGCGTGGTGGCTCACGCTTGTAATCCCAGCACTTTGGGAGGCCGAGGCGGGTGGATCACGAGGTCAGGAGATCGAGACCACGGTGAAACCCCGTCTCTACTAAAAATCTATGGCGGGCCCTGTATCCCACTACCGGAGATGAGGCAGGAGAAGGGTGAACCGGAGGGGAATTGCATGACCGATCCCCACTGTACTCACCTGGCGACAGGACACTCTCTCAAAAAAAAAAAAAAAAAAAAAAAAAAAAAAAAAAAACCACCGGGCTGGTGGCTCATCCCGAATCCCACTTTGGAGGCTGAGGTGGGCAATCACTTGAGATTAGATTTGAGACCAACCCAAATTGGAAAACCCTCTCTACTAAAAAACAAAAATTACAGATGTGGTGGTCACATATCCCATTACTGAGGAGGCTGAGGCCAGAGAACACTTGAACCAGTGGAGATCACACCACTGCACTCCAGCCTAGGCGACAGAGCAAGACTCTGTCTCAAAAATAAAAACAAAACAAAAAAGCCACAATGGCAGGTGAGGCAGTGGCTCATTCTTGTAATTTCAGCACTTTAGGAGGCCGAGGTAGGAGGATTGCTTGAGCCCAGGAGTTTGAGACCAGCCCTGGCAACATAGTGAAACCCTATCTCTACAAAAAAAAAAAATACAGAAATTAGCCAAGCATGGTAGAGCACATCTCTAGTCCCAGCTACTAGGGAGGCTGAGGTAGGAGGATTGCTTGAGCCTGGGAGGTCAAGGCTGCAGCAAGCTATGATTGCTCTATTGCACTCCAGCCTGGACAACAGAGCAAGACCGTGTCTCAAAAAATAAAAAAATAAGTAAAACCACATAGTCGAATAAGAAATGTACGTAGAATTAAAAGGGAAGAAAAGGTCAGAGGTAACCTAGAAGAGGGTGAAGGAAGAGGAACACCTCTGTTCCATGGTTGGGCAACCTCCTGCTCCACACTGAGGTAGGTCTCTCACCTCTCCAGGACCCCGAGAAGGGACCAGTCCCCACTTTCCAGCCGTTCCAGAGGAGCATATCTGCTGATGATGACCTGCAAGAGGTAAAGCCTCCTAATTTCTGTCCCTGAGGGGTTGGGGATGGAGGAATATGAGGGACTAATATATTTTGGACCACATGTCAGCAACTGGGAATCATCTTAACTGTTTTTGGTCTCTTTTACAGTCATCCAGACGTCCCCAGAGGAAATCTCTGTATGAGAGGTTAGAGAGTAGAGATAAGACTGGGCCCACTTGGCGGGGTTGATTGCCTGAGTCCTTGGGAGGTCTGGGCTGTAGGAGCTGGGCTATAGAGGGAATATTGAGTCTCCACAGGGTCTGAGGGGAGAAGGTAAAACCCCCCTTTGATCTTCAGTCTGCATCTCCCCAGCTTTGTGTCTTCTAGTGATCGACTTCGAGAACTAGGGCCAGATGGAGAAGAGGCAGAGGGCCCAGGGGCTGGTGATGGTCCCCCTCGAAGCTTTGACTGGGGCTATGAAGAACGCAGTGGTGCCCACTCCTCAGCCTCCCCTCCCCGAAGCCGCAGCCGGGACCGCAGCCATGAGAGGAACCGGGACAGAGACCGAGATCGGGAGCGGGATCGAGACCGGGATCGAGACAGAGACAGAGAGCGGGACAGGGATCGGGATCGGGATCGGGATCGAGATCGAGACCGGGAACGGGACAGGGATCGGGAGCGGGATCGAGATCGAGACCGAGACCGAGAGGGTCCTTTCCGCAGTGAGTGATTTTTGGCTGGAGGTCAAGGTGACCTTAACTGAGGTTTATGTGGGTCCTACTAAGTGAAATGTGGCATGGGCTATGTCTTGTGACTATGATTCATGCTCCCGAAGGGTCGGATTCATTCCCTGAACGGCGAGCCCCTAGGAAAGGGAATACTCTCTATGTATACGGAGAAGACATGACACCCACCCTCCTCCGTGGGGCCTTCTCTCCTTTTGGAAACATCATTGACCTCTCCATGGACCCACCCAGAAAGTAAGGATGACAACAGGGCATGATGAGAAGTCCTGGGAGAATACTGGGGTGTGCGACCTGAGGGAGGAAGCTGCCCTCCCTGCAGCCGCCTATGATCACTGGGTTTGATTGGGTCCAGAAGAGCCCCTTGGCTCTCCACTGACCGTGTTTTCTCTTATCCCAGCTGTGCCTTCGTCACCTATGAAAAGATGGAGTCAGCAGATCAGGCCGTTGCTGAGGTTGGAACTTCCCAAATCTGTTCTTCCCATCGCTTCTGCTGTTCTCATGTGTTCTCCTCAAAATACTAGATGCCAGGAAGAAGTTGGTTCCTCTTGATAAAGCCTCTCCCTATTCACACAGAAAAACTTACATTCCCAGATTCCTTATTCAGTCTACTCCTAGGATAGCAACTCCTGGAATAACTTTTTTGGTTTATCTGTAATGTTTTCCTCCCCATCCTCTGCCTCCCCTCTTCTGCTTCAGCTCAACGGGACCCAGGTGGAGTCTGTACAGCTCAAAGTCAACATAGCCCGAAAACAGCCCATGTTGGATGCCGCTACTGGCAAGTCTGTCTGGGGCTCCCTCGGTAAGAATGGGATTCTTCCTTTCCCATCCTCTCCCCCACAGCCCGTTCCTTTGGTTCCCCCACACATCCTTGGGTTTCCTAGAGATGATTGAGGTCAGAGTGTGTATGGAGGCTATGGGAATGGGAAGGAAAATTTCAGATCCTCTGTCAGAGGTAAAGAAAGGAGAGAAAAGGATTGAAAACAGCTTCCAAAGCAGTGACTGGAACAGGGAAGAAAGTGGGAGCTGGAGTGAGATTGGTGAGGAAGATGAGTGTCTCATGGGGCTTGTTCATTTTGAGATGGAGTAGAGTGAGTTTCGTAAGTATTCGAAATCAGGGATCTGGAACTCAGGTGTGAGGTAAGGAAGGAAAACATAGATTAAGTCATCCGCATCACAGGGTGGCTGCCAAACAATAGGATCATCAGGGAGACTCTGATTTCGGAGGAAAAAAATTGATCCAGGACTCGGTTTGAGGAATACTCAGGGACTATGGTAGGAAACAGGACTGTTCACCTCACGCCCCACATGTCCCCAGCTCTCCTGACATGTTAGGCTGACGTTGAGCCTAACGTTAGCAAAGGAGACGGGAGGAGGGGTCAGAGGGCTGGGGGCAGCACCACAGGCCTGGGCCACTGAAGCAAAAGGACACAGACTTTGAGAAAGAGGGAGTAGCCAGCAGTGTCGAGGTACAGAGATCACAGGATAGGAGTAGGTGAGAGAGATTCTCTCTAGCTCAAGGGTGGTGGGGATGGAACCATTGGATGGGGTGAAGAGAGTAACATGTCTGGTGGAGGGAGGAAAGAGGAAGGGGAAGAAACAGCTAGATGCTTGAGAGAATGGTGAGGGCCAAAGCTACACCCTGGATGAGTTCTGGTGGAGCTAGTAGCATTTCTTAGTGTGAATAACCCATTTTCCCTGAAAGTAGATTTTCCTGGGAAAGGAGTGAGCAGAAAGAAGGGCTCAGAGCAACAGTGGCCCTTCAGGCAAAAGAAAGGAACTAGAATTGACCAGCATGTCAAAAAAGGGCTACAGAGGTTTTCTAGTTTTTAGCTTCTGACATACTGACTGTAAGTAGTGGGTTAATATCATTCACGTGTCTCAACAATGACATTTGGGATTTTTCTAAGAACAAAACATTCATCAAAATGTCCACTTACACTCTCCTTGGCCATGGGTTGGCACAAAGGAGCTAAGGAAGACAGGCCATCCTGGCCACCAGAGGGCAGCGTGGAAACTGGGCTTCCAGGGGCCAGCGGCCAGGAGTGAGGTGGTCAGGAGTCGTCCTCAGGGTCTGATCTATGATCTCCTTTAGACCTTAACTGTTCCTCTCCTCCCTCCCTAGCTGTCCAGAACAGCCCTAAGGGTTGCCACCGGGACAAGAGGACCCAGATTGTCTACAGTGATGATGTCTACAAGGAAAACCTTGTGGATGGCTTCTAGGGAACAGAGCTGGATTCCTTGTGCCTCATATGCCCCAATGCTGGTCTCAGTAAAACACTGAGGTGGAAGCTTACACATCTCCCTCAGCCTCTGGTTTTTCAGCACTTGGGATTGGGGTTAAGCCTTTAAAAACGGCTGTCAGGTTTGATCTCAGTGTAACAACATGGCCAGTGTCCGTTCCCCACTCCCTTGCCCCAGAAGGATCTGGAACACAGGTGTTGTCACAGCTGTTTTAATTCAATCCCATGCCCCTGTCCAGCAGAAAACCCCTTATAGAAAACCCAAATCCTCATCTTGGAGTTTCTCCTTCAGCCAGGGCAGCACTTGGAAGAGGTTGATGTGAAAGTCTCGGGCGTGAGCAGGTACCTGCTTTTGCCGCTTCTGGTTTTTGCAGACATCCACTACTCCCCAGCTGATTACACCAACCTGCAGAGGCAGTGGGGTGCCATGGATCATTCAGTAGAATTCCTAATCCTGGAAGTATGGCTGTTCCTGATTGTGTCTTAGCTGACCTAAAGGAATCAGACTAGGGACCCAGCTCGGCCTCGTTCTTGACACACAGGCCAGACATGCGGTCCTAAGGTGAGGCAGGCTCTGCCCACCTCGAATTACTAGCCACATGCATTGAGCTTTCCTGCTTTGGGGCCCGTGCTGACCACTTGGCATCTCCCCAGATAGGAAAGGGAGGACTCACTTGAATGAAACGACTTCTCTTGTGAACTATCAAGGGGCCGCCAGAATCACCTGCAAGGAGAGGAGAAGCTGTAGGGAAAAGGACTTTTGGGCCTTGGGCACTTGCAGCACAACCAAAGAGCGTTCTCTCACCTCTGCAAGTATTGGGGTCAGCATAGGGACTCACTCCTCCAGTACAAAGGAACCGAGGGGTGACCACCTCCGAGATGTCCTTGACTTTGTCATAGCCTGGGGCATATTGAGCATCTCTCTCACAGCTGCCTTTCTGTAGGGGAGGTGGGAAGCATGGAGAAGGGTAATGAACAGAAGTGGCTTAGGAAGGATTGGGGCCTAGAGTGCCTCCTTAGGATGCCCATTTCTCACCTTATCCCCATTCTTGATGTAGACCTCCTTCCGAGTCAGCTTCTTCTCCTCCTCAGACACAAACAGAGCTTTGATATCCTGTGCAGGGAGCAGCTCTTCCTCTGGACAAATAGACTGTGTCACTTCAGCTGCTCCCACCACTGTCATCTCCCCATTGCCTTTGTCACTCAGTAGATGTCCCCTAAGCCCTTCTAGAGCTAGGTTCTGGGCCAGGCATCATCTCTTCCTATTGCACCTCCCTCTCATGCCCCACTTGTCTTGGGATCTCACTCTTATCCTCTCCCCAAGTATGCCTTACTCTGTTGCTGGCAAGTGGTAGTTGGAGGAAGCCTCAAAGCTCGAGTTGTTCCCTCGGTGCAGGGGAGACAAATGGGCCTATGAAGGACAAGGAGAAGAGCAAACCAGGCCTGCTCCTCATCCCAGTCCTCCAGCCTTTCCCAGCCTTTCCTCAGGGATCTGGATGCTCTCACCTGATAGTCTGGTCATAATTCAGCTTTTTCTTGAGCTTGATCAGGGCAACGTCATAGTCATAAAATTCAGGAATTCCTGCTTCTTTTTTCCCATTAATGTTGTAGTTGGGGTGAAATAGGACTTCTTCTATCTCCAGGTCCTGCTTCTTCCCTCCTGAAGTAGAGTAGGTACCACCTCTTTGTGGGCAGCTTCCTGCCTCTGGCCCCGTGTCATTCCTAACTTCACGTCTTCCCCCATCCCTGACTGGTCTGGGGTGCAAGGAATGGGGCTGCATTGAGGATGGGTGGAGTGTAGGATCTGTACAAAGTGGGAGGTGTTGCCTGGAGAGCATAGGTGCAGCCCAGGACCTTCAGTTGCATCCTTACCCACGCTGACCTTGATCGAGTGTTCCTTGTCGTCCACAGTGAAACAATGTGCTGCTGTCAGCACAAAGTACTCAGACACCACAGCCCCCATACAGCTCTCGTGTCCCTTTGAAGGGCGCTGGGAACAGAACAGTAGAGACAGAAAGCTCAACTTTCACAAACCACCATCTCTTATGGCCATTTTGTCCTTCCCTACTCCCATTTCACCTTGACCTCACCTCCCCCAAGTCCCCACTACTGGGATTCTGTGCTTACAGTGACTGAGATCTTGGCCTGCCATGGTTGCTTGTGGTAATCGGTACCGTCCCTGTGTTCCCAAACCATGCCACAGAGACTGAGAGACTGGCTTTCATCTGGCAGAGAAGGAGAATGTGCTGAAAACTCGGAACACTTCATTCCCAAATGGCAACAGCCTTTTGGGTAGGAGTCTATGGGGAGCAGAGGCCCAAAAGGAGAAAGGGAAAGGCCACGGGTATTTGTTTCCTCGTGTTAGGAGAAAACTGCTATGGTGGAGTGAAAAGGGAAAGAACTTGGGATCAAGCTGTCAGAGGCCTGGCTGTTTTCAAGCCCAACCCTGTTGCTAGCTTGCTGCCCCTTGACCTCCTTCGGCCTCTGTTTCCACATGTGTCAGATGTAGGACTGTAGAAAGATCTCTGAAGTGCTCAGAGCTCTGTGATTCTAAGGTTAAGAAGTGAACAGTGCCAGGAAACAAGAATAGTGACACTGAGATAGAGAAGGAGGAATGAAGAAGGCTTTCCAGGCAACTAGAGCTTCAGGGGTAGAGGAAGAATGAATTACTTCAGGGGAACCTGAGGAGACTTGTGTTCTTTATTCCCTTGTATCTCCCTACCAATCATTTGGAAGAAAACATCTTCCAGGTTTTCCATATCCTTGACTTTGAACACATGTTTCTCATTGTCTTTCTTGGAAGCCAAAGCATTGATGTTCACTTGGTTCACCAAAGGCCCGACCCCAAACACATAGACATCTGAGGGAGAAAAAGGAAGGATGAGGGTCCAAGCCCTGAGGAAGTGGGGTGCTGGGTCCTAGGCAGGTTACTCACCCAGATAATCCTCCCTTGGGTTTTTGCGATCCTTGCCAATGTATAGCAAGTCCCGGATCTCATCAATGACAGTAATTGGGTCCCCGCCCATGTTATGCAATCCTGCAGAAGAGACAGGACCATGAGGGTAGGAGATAAGGAAGATAAATTGGCTAAAGGCAGTGATACACGTGGGAGGGTGACCAAGTTGAGGAAGGGTTAGAGATAGTTGATTACACGGCTGTAGGAAGAATTCCTTATGAAGGGTCACAGGAGAGATGAACAGCCAGCTATGAGTCACATTCAGGGCCCCAACCATGGGTATAGTGTTACAAGTGGACTTAAGGACCACATGCTGGTCTGAGAAGGTGGGGAGGCTGGGACAGGAGAGAGGTCCCTTCTGACCATCCGTCATGAGGATGATGACATGGCGGGTGCGGTTCCACCCTTCAGGAGGGATGTCATCTGGCCAGCTCATCATGCTGTACACTGCCTGGAGGGCCTTCTTGGTGTTAGTCCCTGACTTCAACTTGTGATCTGTGGAGAGGGAAGAGATCATCACCTCACCTGGTCTTCCAAGCCATCTTTTAACCCCAGAGACCAATCTGCAACTGAAATCCCACATCTTTCAACTTTTTAAGTTAATCATCATTGCACGGACTTCCCTTTGACCACAAAGTGGCCCTTCCAGCCCCCAACAGGTTCCCACTAACCTCCATTGCCCAATGACCCTGCTGTTCAACCTTTGACTACAAAGTGGTCCTTCCTGTCGCCCTCGAGGTAGTCTCATGACCCCCTCCACACAATACTCCTGAACCTCCTGACCCCAAAGTGAACCTCCCACCATTCCCTAACCTCTGACCTTCATAATTGATTTTATTGAGCTGCTTTGTGACCCAGTCTGCATTACTGCTGTCTTGTTCAGACACTTTGACCCAAATTCTGGGGTATGTGGCATATGTCACTAGACCATATCTTGGCTTCACACCATAACTTGCCACCTGTGGGTGAGGAGAACAAGGCGCCATGGCATTGAAAATAGAATACTGTGATTGGGAGACTTCAGCGACTTTGCTGGGACAGGGAGGCTCTCAGTAAGAGGCTCAAGGGCTGAGGTTCATGGAGGAATTACCAGTCAAGAAACTGCTTCAAGTAAAAGGGAAGGAGGACAGAATAGGACCTGGAGATTTTCCTGGGGCCCTGTAGTTCAGAGGGGCTGGAATGATCAGGGAGCTAGTCCTGGAAGATCAGCGAGATTCCATTCCCCCAAGTTCAGGGATAGGAGGATTCCACCTTCTCAATTAAGTTGACTAGACACTTTTTGGCTCCTGTGAAGTTGCTGGCCCCAATGCTGTCTGATCCATCTAGCACCAGGTAGATGTTCATGGAGCCTGAAGGGTCCAGGACGATCTTCCGCTTCTGTTGTTCCCCTGGGTGCCAGGAGAGTGGCTCAGGCTCCAGCATTAACAGTTCTGTTCCTTCTCCATTTTCCCCCAGTTCCCTGCCCTGCCTCCCCTCTCTGTCTTCAAACCTGGGCTGTGCCCATCCTCGGCATCGACTCCTTCTATGGTCTCTGTCAGGGAAGACAGGAAAGCTTCGGCCACCTCTTGAGGGGTGTCGTACATGAAGGAGTCTGGGAGAGTCAGAAATGAGGTTAAATGTCTGGGAGTGTCAGGGATACAGTGACCAAAGAGATCGGGGATCATGGGTTTCCAGGGTATAAAAGGCTCAGAAGTGAGACAGTTCTACAGGAAGGTTTAAACGAAGTGAGGAAAGAGCAGGGTTGAGGTGGGGAGAGAAGACAGTAGGATGGAAGATCAGGATCTGACCTGGGGGTACAGGTCAAAGGTCACCTTGGCAGGAAGGCTCCGTCCCGCTCCAAGAGCCACCTTCCTGACACGTTCGCCGCTGGGAGCCACGCAGGGTAAGCCCCCGGCTGCAGTGGTAGGTGACGCTGTCTTCAAGGCGGTACTGGCTGCCCACCTTCCTTGTGCCAATGGGGATGCCCGGGTTGGAGCAGTACCCCGCTGTAGAGGCATGAGACATGGAGGTAAGCGCTGAAGCCTGAGGCCCCGTGGGCAAGGTAGAGAGCAAGAGTTACAGTGTCCAGAGCCAAGCGCCCACTCCTTGGGCTGGGCGCCGTCAGGGAGACAGCAATGTGGGGGGAGGGGATGCTTCTCACCTCCGTTGTCACAGATCGCTGTCTGCCCACTCCACCGGCCATTCACTTGGCAGGTGCGATTGGCAGAGCCCCGGAGAGTGTAACCGTCATAGCAGTGGAAAGAGATCTCATCACTCACATTGTAGTAGGGAGACCGGGGCCAGTACTCCCCGTTCTCGAAGTCGTGTGGTCTTGGACAGCGGATTGCTTTGAGAAGGGGGGACAAGTAGAAGTCATCAAGAGGGAAAGGCTGCCTTAGGTGTATCCCTCCTGGTCTCAGAGACCATGTCACTGAGAAACAGCGCATTCCCAGTCCCGCGGAAGTAGCATCTTACCTACCCCTCAACCCATATGGATGTCTGCTGCTTCTCCCTCCCCATTTCTGAGTGTTCTCTTGACTTCCAGGGCTGCCTGGAAGCCCAGGGTAAGTGCTTAGTAAAGGTTAACTCCGCTTTTTCTTGCCTCCTTTCCGTCTGCCACCCTAAAACTGCTCCTACTCCCGGTCAGCCCACCTTGTCACCCTGCCTGGTCTCATCCTAGTCCTGACCTTGCTGCCACCTGCCCTGTTTCTCCCTTAGGCCACTGCACACACTCGCTGCCCTCAAACCTCTGCACTCTGCCTTCTTGACAGTCTTTTGGTCTTGAGTCTGCAGGGTGCTCCAGGACCCCGTAGATCTGCAGGTACGTGTCTGCACAGGGTACGGGTAGAAGCCAGAAGGACACATGTACTCCAGTGCCTGGCCCTCTTGGAGAAGTCGGAAGGAGCCACCTTTGATCTCTACCCCCTCCAGAGAGCAGGATCCTTGGAGCCGGGCCAAAGACAATGGAGTGGTGGTCACACCTGAAGAGAAAGGCTGATGAAGCCTGGCCCCAAAAGGCCAAGGAGGGATGCTGGGGACAGCAGGAAGGGAAGGTTACCCTCGCTTACCTCCAGACAAGAGGCCCAAGATGAAGGGCATCAGGCAGAGTCGGGGGCTGAGATTGCTCCCCATGGCGTTGGAAGGCAGGAGAGAAGCTGGGCCTGGGGCAGGATGGCGTGTCCTGGCTTGCTTTGCTTGTCTGCTTGGCTCAGTGTCCAAGCTGAAACTCCAGACCTAGACCTGGTCACATTCCCTTCCCCTGCTCCCCACCAGCCCCCAGTCTTTTATGCAATCTGTGTTCTGGCACCTGCAGCTCGCCCCGCCTGTCCTACCCACATCACTTTCCCGGAACATCCAAGCGGGAGGGCCCCGCTGAGCTGCCAGTCAAGGAAACAGAAACTGCAGAAGTCCCACCCTTTGCTGCCCAAGGTCCAGGACTCTCCCCTTCAGTACCTCGTCTCCGGCCTCAGCTCCTCCCCAGCAAGCCCAGACCACCCACTTACGGACCAGAAATAAGAATCCAGCTCACTCCCCTGTTGATTGTGTGTTATGGTGCAGAGTCCAGCCACTGTTTGTCCAGTGGGGTCTCTGACCTGCCTTCCTGTAGCTCTTGGAGTCATTCTGGCCTCCCCTTCCCCCAAGGCCAGCCCTACCTGGCCTCCAGATAGAGGCACAGACAGATGTGGAAATCAATGATTTTTATTAATTTCATAACTGGGAAATTCCATGTGAAAGTGAAACAAACATGAGTCAAGTCAACCAGGGGAGGAATTTGGGGACAGGCCAAGGAGCGGGAGGTGGGGCAGTGAGGCAGTCCCGCTGGTAGGAGCCCTGAGGATTCCCCAGCTTGGTGTGCGCTGCCTCGCATCCTAGAGACCCAGATTTACTCAGCTAAGAGAGAGGATGGGTCACAGGGTCTAAGGGTGGGCATTCAGAGGTAGAAGACGGAGGGGCGGCAGATTCTGGCAGGGCAGCAGAGGGCTCAGTGGCCATGGCTAGAGGGGTAAAAAATTCAGGACATCCCCCAGGTGCTGCCTCAGCCAGGGCTGCATGCGGAAGAGATTGATGTGAAAGTCTCGTGGCGGCGGGACCTTGCTACGAGGGGCCCTTTTGCGGGAGTTTTTGTCAGCAGAGCCAAGGCAGGGGTTGTAAAGACCCCAGCTCACCAGACCCACCTGGAGAAAAGGAGAGAACTGGCTGGGAAGCTGCCACAGCCCCAGCTGTAAGCCCCAACCTCCCTAGATCCCTCAAAGGCCTTCCTCATCCCGCCAACAAGGCTGAGATCCTGTAACCCCTGGGTCCTGCAAGCTTCCACCTTCTCACCTGAAAAAACCTGAATCTCCGCTCAAGGAAAACTGCTCCCCCAGATTCTCCTGCCAGCAAAAGGTGACAGGAGACAGTGTCATCTAGGGCAGTGGACTGGTGTTCTGGCATGCATGCTGGCCACAGAGACACAGGTGGCCTTCCCCTTGGGAATCCAGGCATGGTGAGGGACTCACCCTTGCAGGGACTCTCATCCTCCTGGGTCCCACTGCATAGGAACTGGTCTGTCACCACCTCCCTGATATCTGTCAAGTTGGGGAACATGGTTTTTTCTTGGGAGACAACCTCGGCACAGCTTGTCCACTGCAGTAGGGGTGGAACCAGAGAGAAGGGTAGAATAAGCAGACCTGGGTGGGTGCAGTGGCTCACGCCTGTAATCCCAGCACTTTGGGAGGTTGAGGCAGGCAGATCACTTGAGGTCAGGAGTTCAAGACCATCCTGGCCAACATGGCAAAATCCCGTCTCTACTAAAAATACAAAAATTAGCTGGGTGTGGTGGCAGGCACCTGTTATCTCAGCTACTCGGGAGGCTGAAGTAGGAGAATTGCTTGAACCCAGGAGGCAGAAGTTGCAGTGAGCTGAGGTCATGCCACTGCACTCCAGCCTGGGAGACAGAGCAAGACTCCATCTCAACAACAACAAAAAAAGAATAAGTAGACCCAGGGACACCTAGCAGGTTTGTGAGGCTTGGGAGGAGGGGTGAACCGCGTCAGAGAGAGAAAGCAGCCAGACCTGGAGAAGGAAGAGAGACATTCTGGGAGCTGTCACAGGCAGATCCCAGCATCCCCAACCTGAGACCCTCACCTCCACTCCCATCTTAAGGTTAATGTTCAGTTTGCTCCCATTCAAGGCGACAAAGTGAGCAGGAACACTCTGTTTGTTCAGCAGTTCATTCTCTACAGTCAAGAGAAGGAGATGTTGGTGCTGGTCCTTTTACCCAGAATCCAGGTTCCTGGCTTGGGGACTGCAGCCTAGTCCTTGTTATCACCCCCAAACCCCGGCCCCAGCTCTCAAGCACTGTAAGTCCCAGCACTCACCATGGTCCCTACAGGTGCTGCCTTGAGGTCTCCGCAGAGCCAGATTGGCCTCCATGGTGCAGGGAAGGCAGATGGGCCTGGGGAGAAGAGCAAGGGTCACACCAGCCTGTCCCCAGTATCTCTTCCAGGGCTCTCCAGAGCACTCTCCCCTGCAGGGCACCCTCCCCTGCAGGGCACCCTCCCATCCCAGACTCCAGGCACCTGGCATGGGTGGACATCTTTACTTTCTGGGCCAGCTTCAGCAGGGCGATGTCATCACCATAGAACTCCAGGATTCCCTGGTTCTTTTTGGCAAAGACATCAAACCCTGGGGAGATCACCGCCTTCTCAATAAGGAATTCTTTGCCCCACTGGGATTTGGGGTCTCCTGGAAATGATATGCCAGATTAGGCTAGACCAGGGCTCCTGCAGGGGCCAGAGGCTGGACGAGGTGCTGGGATCTGTGGCTTCAGGATCGGGAGGCTGGTGCATCCCTTACCCACATTGACCCTCCACAGGGAGTGGTCCTTGCCATCGCGGAAGCAGTGAGCCGCCGTCAGGACCCATTGGTCGGAGATGAGGGCCCCCCGGCAGGTCTCTTGGCTCTTGGGCTGCAGGGGAACAGGTGATCTTCAGGGATTGCAGTATCTCTGGCCCATGGCCACTTTCACCTCTGGAATCCAAGCCCTGCCCCTCCTTCCTGGTACCTTAATAGTGACATGCCAGGGTGTCCTCTCCTGGTCAGAGGCATTTGCTGACATGTTCCCCACCCCGCAGATGGTGTCTGTGAGCTTGGAGACATCTGTGGGTGTGAGGATCAGATGGGGAAGGAGGCAAGTGAGGGGCACTGTGTCTAGGTTCCCAACACGGGCCTCTGGCGGGCTCCTCACCGTCCTCCCCACACCAGGGAGGGCAAAGCTCACTCACCCAGCATATGTTCAAAGACCTGGTGCAGAGCCTTTGTGTCCTGCAGAATGAAGGCATGCCTCTCACCATCCTTCTTGGACCCTAGCTCATTCAGTTCTCTCCAGTCCACATCCAGCTTGCCCACCCCAATGGCATAGATGTCTGGTGGGGAAGAGGGAAATCACCAGACTCCTGTGGTTTTGGAGCTACCCCATGAGACAGGAGGCTGTCATCTGAAACTCACTGTGTCCAACCAAGACCTACATGAGCTGGACCCCTGCGTCCTCCCCACTGCTACCTGTCTGCCTTCATTTCCTGCCACTCCCTGCCCTTCACTCTCCTGCAGCACACAGCTTCTTTGAAGTTCCTCAAATCCATAGGCATAGTCACACCTCAGGCCATTTGCCCCAGCTGTGCCTCTGCCTAGTTCACTCCTCCCCCAGACTTCCACATGGCTCACTTTTGTACCTTTTTAAGTCTTGGCTCAAATGTCACCTTCTCAGTGAGGCCTTCCCTGGTCTTCCTGTCTAAAACTGCAATGCCCCAGACAAACTTTCATGCCCACTTTGGGAGGCAAGGTGGGAGGATCCCTTGAAGCCAGAAGTTTGAGACCAGCCTGGGCAACATGGCAACACCCCTTAGCTTGTGTCACCTACCACCTGCTGGGTTCTATGGTTTTCTTACCCTGTTTATTCCCTGTAATGGTGGAATTATGTCCCCCAGAAAGATGTGTTCAAGTCCTAACCCCCCAGTATCTGTGACTTTATTTGGAAAAAGGGTCTTTGCAGATGTAAACAAGTTAAGATTAAGTCATACTAGATTAGGGTGAGCTCTAGTCCAATGACTGAGGTCCTTATAAGAAGAGGTAAGCCAGAGCCGGGTGTGGTGGCTCACACCTGTAATCACCAGGAGGCGGTGGTTGTGGTGAGCCAAGATCGCGCCATTGCACCCCAGCCTGGGCGACAAGAGCGAAACTCCATCTCAAAAAAAAAAAAAAAAGAAGAAGAAGAAGAAGAAGAGGTGAGCCGGGCACAGTGGCTCAAGCCTGTAATCCCAGCACTTTGGGAGGCTGAGGTGGGCAGATCACGAGGTCAGGAGTTCAAGACCAGCCTGACCAACATGGTGAAACCCTGTCTCTACTAAAAATACAAAAATTAGCCAGACATGCTGGCACACACCTGTAATCCCAACTACTCAGGAGGCTGAGGCAGGACAATCGCTTGAACCCGGGAGGCAGATGTTGCAGTGAGCCGAGATTGCACCACTGCACTCCAGCCTGGGCAACAGAGCAAGACTCCATCTCAAAAAAAAAAAAAAAAAAAAAAAAAAGTGAATTGGCTAGGCATGGTGGTGACTCACGCCTGTAATCCCGGCAGTTTTTCTGAGGCTAAGGCAGGCAAATTGCTTTGAGGCCAGGAGTTTAAGACCAGCCTAGCCAACATGGCGAGACCATGTCTCTACTAAAAATACAAAAATTAGCCGGGCATGGTGGCACATGCCTGTAATCCCAGCTTCTTGGGAGACTGAGGCACGAGAATCCCTTGAACCCAGGAGGCAGAGGTTACAGTGAGCCGGGATCCCACCACTGCACTGCAGCCTGGGCTCCTGGGTGACAGAGCGAGACTGTGTCTCAAACAAACGAACAAAAAAAGAAGAAGAAAGGAATTTGGACACAAAGACACAGGTAGTGGGTCTCCCATCTATATAAGAGAACCGCATGTAATGACACAGAGGCGCACACAGAAAAGAAGGCGAGTTGAAGGCAGAGGCAGAGAATGGGTTTATGCTGCCGCAAGCCAAGGTTGCAGCCACCGGCAGCTGGAAAAGGCAGGAAAGAATTCTTCCCAAGAGACTTCCAAGGAAGCAGGGCCCTGCCAACACCTCATTTCAGACTTCTAATCTCCAGAACTGTAAGAAAAAGATATTCTGTGTTCTAAGCCACCCAGGTTTGTGGTACTTTGGTAAGTACTTTTAAATGACTGAATGAATAGAAAGAACTCATAACATAACATGGAAACAAAACCTCAGATCTGGTCTTCCTCTGTAAAAGGTAGCATCTGGGAGAAGGGCCTAAAGCCACGTTTTCCCATTGGAGGCTCTGGACCCACGCAACAGGCAGAGCCTGTCCTCTGACTGTGGTGCCAGTCAGAACTGCCCTCAGATAGACCACAGAGTCTACTCCTCTCCCAGCCTTTGCACCCCTTGTGGCCCATTTTGCTCTTAGAGAGCCCCGCGTTGTGTGTAAAAAGCAAGGTGCTTAGGTGGACCAAGAGATCTTCAGCCAGGAGGCAATCTGGCAATGGCCCAGATAGAAACAGTTACAGGTGGAGCCAGACAATGATCATGCCTTGTGCGTTTTCTTTGACTATTTTCGTTTGGTTTCCTGCTTATTTTCAATAAAATGTTTTTGTAGCATTTGACCTTGGCCCAGTGATGCTACGGAGGAAGGGAGTGGGCTTTAAATTTTGTCTTCCTTGGGCCAGAGTGTTAAAGAGGAATCAGCTTACCCCCGAGGGCCAGGTGATGGGGGAGGGGGCAGTGTGAATGGAAAGGAGAAGGAGCTAAGGGGAAGATGAAATGTTGGGGCTCAAAACCAGCTACCCTCCCTGTCTGAGCATCTCTCTCTGAAATTACTTTCTGATCAAAGGTCAGTGCAATTTGTGTTTAGTCTTAACCTGAGGAATTGTTCCTTTAGAGGCTGCAACTGCCAAAGCCTTAGTTAGCCAGCTGTGCTGCTGAAAGAGAAACCACCAGGGACATTCCCTAGAGGGAATCGAGGTCCCTTTTTCCTGGAAAGTTTCCTGAAACATGAGATGCTGCTGATGATGATGATAACGACGACGGTCGTGGTCATGGCTAACATATGCTGGGCGTTTTTCTGTGCCAGGCAGGCAGTGTTTGTCTGAGCATCTTCCCCTGTCAGCTTGTGAGCTGGGTCCTAGTACTACTCCCCTTTTGCAGATGAAGAAACTGCCCATGGCCACAGCCCACTGAAGATGAAACCAAGGTTCTCTGTCTAAAGCTGTTGATTAAAAATAATAATTAAAAAATTAAAAATTGGCCGGGCACAGCGGCTCATGCCTATCTGTAATCCCAGCACCTTGGGAGGCCAAGGCAGGCGGATCACTTGAGGCCAGGGGTTTGACACCAGACTGCCAACATGGTGAAACTCTGTCTCTACTAAAAATGCAAAAATGAGCCGGGCATGGTGGCACACACCTGTAATCCCAGCTACCCTGGAGGCTGAGGCAGGAGAATCACTTGAAGCCAGGACGTGGAGGTTGCAGTGAGTTGAGATCGAGTCACTGCACTCCAGCCTGGGCAACACAGCAAGATTCTGTCTCAAAAAAAAATTAAAAATTAATTTTAAAAAATTTGTGAAGATGGGCTGAGCATAGTGGCTCATACCTGTAATCCTAGCACTTTGAGAAGCTGAGTTGAGGGGATCACTTGAAACCAGGAGTTTGAGGCTGCAGTAAGCTATGATTGCACCACTGCACTTCATGGGTGGACATCGTTACTTTCTGGACCAGCTTCTGGGCCAGGATGGGTGGACATCTTCCCAGGAATATACCCTGAGTGACAGTGAGACACTGTCTTAAAAAAAAAAAAAAAAGAAGAAGAAGAAGATAAGGTTGAGACCATGGGCAGTAGTTTGACTCCAGACTCTTCAACATGAGTTGCCTTTGTACAGAACAATGCAGAAATAAAACCATGTGGCTCTGGACCATAGCTAAGATTCTGGGATCGCTGGCTGAAGATCTTGTGACCTCTGCAGGAGTAGAACAAATGTGGTGGCAGTGGCGGAGGCTCACCCAGATAGTCATTCCTCTTCTGGTTGATGTTCAGGATCTCTCTGATATGGTCAACAGCTGTCTTGGGAGAGCCGCCCATATTGGACTTTCCTAGAACAAAGAGAATAAAGAATTCTTCTAGGTAATATCAGGATTTCCCAGGGCCCTGGAAGAGTAGGAAAGCATTTAGCCTGGGAACCTCAACATTTACACTGCCTATAAGAGCTTCCAAATATACTTTTAGGCTGGGCATGGTGGCTCACACCTGTAATCCTAGCACTTTGGGAGACCGAAGCAGGCAGATTGCCTGAGCTCAGGAGTTCGAGACCAGCCTGGGCAACATGGTGAAACCCTGTCTCTACTAAAACCACAAAAATTTAACCAGGTGTGGCTGGGTATGGTGGCTCATGCCTGTAATCCCAGCGCTTTGGGAGGCCAAGGCAGGTGGATCACCCGAGGTTGGGAGTTTGAGACCAGCTTGACCAACATGGAGAAACCGCACCTCTACTAAATATACAAAATTAGCCGGGTGTGGTGGCACATGCCTGTAATCCCAGCTACTCGGGAGGCCGAGGCAGGAGAATCTCTTGAACCTGGGAGGCGGAGGTTGCGGTGAGCCGAAATCGCGCCATTGCACTCCAGCCTGGGCAACAAGAGTGAAACTCCGTCTCAAAAAATAAAAATAAAAATTAGCCAGGCGTTGTGACACACGCCTGTAGTCCCAGCTACTCTGGAGGCTGAGGCATGAGAATTGCTTGAGCCTGGGAGGCAGAGGTTGCAGTGAGCCGAGATCGCACCACTGTAGTCCAGCCTGGGCAATAGAGTGAGACCCTGTCTCAAAAAAAAAAAAAAATATATATATATATATATACACTGAAATTTTCTACATTCCAGGCACCAGGCCAGGTGCTTCCTATTCTTTATCTCATTTAACTCTCATGAAACCCCAGGAAGAGTGGGTATCCTCATTTTATAAACTAAGTCCTGGAGGAACTGTGTAATTTGGACAATAGCAAGAGGCAAATGACAAAGCCAGATCCACTACAGACTGTTCCTTGCATCCGTGCGCTTCCACATTCCTGCTCAAGAGCCACGTTTCCTCATCTGTCTCCAAGTTACCTCCCAAATGGTAACAAGAGCTAACACAAAGCACTTTCACACAGGCAACTTAAATAGCTTTCCATAAAAATTGTGTAAGGAAAGGAGAACAGCTATCATGATCATCATTGCTGTCATTGTGCTTACGGTCATCATCATCAACACTAATTCTATTTATTTATTTTTTATTTATTTTATTTTGAGACAAGGTAGGGTCTCAGTCTGTCACCCAGGCTGGAGTGCAGTGGCATGATCTTGGCTCACTGCAACCTCTGCCTCCCGGGTTCAAGCGATTCTCCTGCCTCAGCCTCCCAAGTAGCTGGGATTACAGGCGCCTGCCACCATGCCCAGCTAATGGTTTTGTATTTTTAGTAGAGACGGGGTTTCACCATGTTGGCCAGTCTGATCTGAAACTCCTGACCTCAAGTGATCCACCCGCTTTGGCCTCCCAAAGTGCTGGGATTACAGGCATAAGCCACCACACCCGGCCCTATTTTATAAATAAGAAACTGGGCCAGGTGTGGTGGCTCGTGCCTATAATCCCAGCACTTTGGGAGGCTGAGGCAGGAGGATTGCTTAAAGCCAGGAGTTTGAGATAAGCTGGGCAACATAGCAAGGCCCCATCTCTAAAAACAAAAACAAAACTGGGGCTCAAAGTGGCAGGCAGAGGGAGAATCAGAATTCAGGGCTTCTGACCCCATATTGGTGCCCCTTCCACTATTCCAGACACACTCAGAGACCATGATACCCACCATCTGTCAGAAGGATGATGGCATGTCGGATTTCCTGCCAGGCCATCGTTTCCATGCCAAGGAGTCGCATTTGGTTGTTCATCATGAGATAGACACTGTTTAAGGCCGCATAGGTGTTAGTCCCAGTTCCATTTTCATGATCTGGAATATGCCAAAAGGAAGGACTCTCTTAGAAACTTCCCACCTACCAACCAGGGGTAGGGAATCACTCTATTCCCCCAATTATTGGAAATGCAATTTTTTTTTTTTTTTGAGAGAGAGAGTCTCGCTCTGCCACCCAGGCTGGAGTGTAGTGGCGTGATCTTGGCTCACTGCAACCTCCACCTCCCCAGTTCAAGCGATTCTCATGCCTCAGTCTCCCAAGTAGCTGGGATTACAGGTGACGGCCACCATGCCCAGCTAATGTTTTGTATTTTTAGTAGAGATGGGGTTTCACCATGTTGGCCAAGCTGGTTTCCTGATCTCAAGTGATCCGCCCGTCTCAGCCTCCCAAAGTGCTGGGATTACAGGCATGAGCCATTGCACCCGGCCTGGGAATGCAATTTATCAATTGTTTTGATAAACTCAGACATTTGCCATTCAGATAGAGATTTGGCATCATTGCTTGTTCAAAAAGCCTTTCCACCTTAGAAATGTTCATTGCATAGGGCCGGGCAAGGTGGCTCATGCCTGTAATCCCAGCACTTTGGGAGGCTGAGGCGGGCAGATCACAAAGTCAGGATCACCTGCCCAACATAGTGAAACCCCGTCTCTACTAAAAATACAAAAAATTAGCCAGGCATGATGGTGGGTGCCCAAAATCTCAGCTACTCGGGAGGCTGAGGCAGGAGAATTGCCTGAACCCTGAAGGCAGAGGTTGTAGTGAGCCAAGATCATGCCACTGCACTCGAGCCTGGGTGACAGTGCGAGACTCCGTCTCAAAAAGAAAAAAAAAAGAAATGTTCATTGCATAACCCCAATCCAAGACACACTAAAGTCCCAAGATTCAAAGATGAGGTTTCCAAAACCTTGAGTCGCTTCAGCCATTTGCTAAGTGCCAACCAGGCAGCTTTACATGGTGTATGGGTGGCTAATGACATGGGGAGATGGCAGTGTGCAGCCATGCAAACCAGACAGTGTGGTTTTGGCAACTGGAAGGAATTGAAGACCTGCACAGTGTCTTTGGACCTGCAGCACCTTAGAATGAGCTATGAGCTGGGGGCAGCTGGACTCCCCCACCATAACCCTGGACGTTGAAACTACCCCAGACTCGTGGAATTCGGGTGCCACCAAGAGGCCTCACTCTCTTTCTAGCTCATACAGAATTTGTTTGCAGGCCCTGAGAGGGTCCATCTTCTCCTCTCCCATTGCCGTCATGTGATGACACCCGTACCTTTATAGTTGGCATTTTCCAGGCTGCTGATCACCTCAGTCATATCCCGGGAGTTGTCGTGCAGGACAGACATGAGGACTTTGGGCTCTGAGGCAAAGGTGATAATGGCGACACTCACATTGATCTCAAAGCTGAAGATCTGCGCGGGGCAAGTGAGAGGCAGCATAAAGGGCCCTGAAGCCAAAGGGGAGATGGTAAGAGAGCAAGCAAAGGGCCCTGGAGGAGGCAGAGAAACTGGAGTGAGACCAACAGAGGCAAGGACCAGGGGAGACACTAGGAAATGGCTGTTAGGAAGAAGCTAGGGGCTGGGCATGGTGGCTCATGCCTGAATCCCAACACTTCAGGCAGGTGGATCACCTGAGGTCAGGAGTTCGAGACCAGCCTGACCAACATGGCAAAACCCATCTCTACTAAAAATACAAAAATTAGCCTGGTATGGTGGCAAGCACCTGTAATCCCAGCTACTCAGGAGGCTGAGGCAGGAGAATCACTGGAACCCAGGAGGCAAAGGTTGCAGTGAGCTGAGATCGCGCCACTGTACTCCAGCCTGGGTGACAGAGAGAGACTCTATCTCAAAAAAAAAAATAAAAATAAAAAGAAGCAGCAGCAGCTAAGGAAGAAACCTTTGTTGAACATCCTTCTCTTTGACAGACTCTCTTCACTCAACCCTGTGAGGGGGCATGATGACCCCTATTTTATGGATAAGGAAATTGAGGCATGTTGCCTCGTCCCCCTTCCCCCATCACACCATGAGGAGGAGGTGGAAGTGGGATCTGAATGTGTCACATGACTCAATCACTGCACCAACTGGTGTGTGTTGCCGCCTCACAGTGCAATGAGTTACTTAATTTTGAGTCCCAAGAGAGCACAGAAACTGCCCTCTTTAAAATGTAGCTGGGAGGGAAAACCATCTATAATATTACATGAAGTATTGTGAAAAGCACAATTACGAAACAAAGTTCTGGCGAGGAACTTAAACCAGTGGCTTCCAACTTCTATCACACATATTTTATTTCTTTTTTTTTTTTTAATTTTTTTTTTGAGACAGAGTTTTGCTCTAGTTGCCCAGGCTGGAGTGCAATGGAGCGATCTCAGCTGACTGCAACCTCCACCTCCCGGATCCAAGTGATTCTCCTGCCTCAGCCTCCCAAGTAGCTGGGTTACGGGCGTGCACCATCACACATGGCTAATTTTGTATTTTTAGTATAGACGGGGTTTCATCATGTTGGTCAGGCTGGTCTCAAACTCCTGACCTCAAGTGATCCACCTGCCTCGGCCTCCCAAAGTGTTGGGATTACAGGTACTAGCCACCATGCCCAGTCTATCACACACATTTTAAAGCCTGCACAAAATGTTGAAGTTTTAAAAGGAAATTATTAAATGTTAAATTATTAATCTGATTTAAATTATTCCACAGGGGCACCAGTATTTTTCTGCTTCACTCCTGTGGGTTATCTCGCTACCTTTCTGTGGAGACCACTGTTCTAGATGATGAATTCCTGGAAAGTAAGACCTCAGCCTTTCCATCTTTGCTGTCCCCCAGCCCCAGCACAGTGTCCCAACAGTGCTTGTGGAATAAAAATTATGATTGTATAAATTGAATTCATGATTCCTACATGGCATGAGTATAATCTGAGAAGACTTCTTGGAGGAGGTGGGCTATGAGTGGGGCTCTGAGGAGGGGAAGGAAACAGAGAGAGAGAGTGAGCACAGGAAGGCCTCTGCTGCAGGCAGACCCCTGATTCCTGACCCTGTCCACCATGAGGGAGGCGCTCTCCTTGAAGATGAGAAAGTCATTTTCCGACACACTCTGCGAACAGTCCAGGAGCAGGTAGAGGTTCAGATGACCGGAGCGCTGGATTTGGATTTTACGGCCCAGGCTTTCTGGAGAAATGTGGAAGGGGAGGATTCAGATCCCCACCTCCTTCCTGCGCTCTTGCCAAGCAGGTCCAGCTTCTCTGCCTCCCTCCCTTTCAGTGGCTAAGCCCACCAAGGCTCCTGGCCTCCAGGAAGCTTGCATCCTCCCTTGGTGCAGCCCAGATAGAGCACCCTGCTCAACCGGAAACCCCACCTCAAACACTCACCCTTTGTCTTCTGGGTGGGATTGGTGGCCCCAAGCATGTGGGAGAAGGAAGTGCCCAGGGCAGGGGCCACGTCCTCAGGGAAGTCGTAAGAGTAGGGTTCTGTGGGGAGAGCCACACAGGGGTCAGCCGGGGCAGCGGCCGGGTGTGCCGGGGAGTCTCGGGAGGGCAGGACAGCTACTCACGGCGGCAGATGGGCTCCGTTCCACTCCAGACCCCGTTGCCCTGGCACTCCCGCTCTGCAGACCCCGTGAGCACAAGATTTGAGGAGCAGCGATAGCGGACCTTGTCCCCATGACCAAAGCGGGAGCCTGTCCGCACCGCGCCCAGCGAAATGCCTGGGTTGGGGCAGTGGCCAGCTGCGAGTGAACAAAGGAAGGCAGAGGTGAGTAGCCCCCTCCCATCAGGCTCTGCCTCCTCAGCGGCCTCAGTTGCCAGCAGAAGCTTCCCAGTTCCAACCCAGGGATGCACCCGTGTCTGTCCCAGAGCCCCCAGAGACCCAGGGAAGAAGTTAGCTGATGGTCCCTCCACTCCTTCAGGGAACATTTATATTTCATAAACCACAGTGAGGCATCCCTACACACCCATCAAAACGGCTAACACTGAAACAACAGGTAAGTCCAAGTGTTGGAGAGGATGCAGAGCGACTGGCACTCTGTTACCTTGCTGGCATGGACGTGGGTGAAACTTTCTCAGCCTCTACTACAACTAAACATATGCCAGCCTGTGATGTGACAATTCCACATTTAGATCATTTACTCAAGAGAAGCAAGTGCATACATGTACCAAAATCACACGCAAGAATGTTCCTAGAGCTTTACTCCTAATGGCCCCAAACGGGAAATAATCCAAATGTCCATCAAGAGGGGAATGGATAAATTGTAATACATCCATATAATAGAATACTACACAGCAATAAAAAAGAACAAAGTACTGATACACACAACAGCATGGATAAATCTCACAGGCAGAATATAGAACAAGGGATGCCAGAAGCAACAGACCACATCCTGCATGATTCCATTTACAGGAAATGTAAGCACAAGGTACCTAATCCATGGAGACAGAGGTCAGAAGAGCAGTTACCTTGTGGGAGGGGACAAGCGGGAACCTCATTCTGTCTTGGGTGGTGATTAGATGAGTGGATGCATTGTAACAAATCATTGAGCTGAATACTTAAGATTTGTACATTTTACAATAGGTAAATTATGCCTCAATTTTAAAATAAGTTAGAGTCATGTCTGAATAAATGGCCATTTGCCAAAACCCAAGGGCATGAGTGGGGAGCCATGGTCTGGGCCACTAGGTGAAGGTGGCCCTGCCATCTTGTGGACTCCGTGTCTTCTGTATGACGTGCTAAGAATCATGATCTAAGAAGCTCCCAAACCCACAGGCAAATGCAGCTCCAGGGAATCCTAGGAGCGCTACTTCTGCCAAGCAGAGCCCCTCACCATTCACAGGGGTAGTAATAACCATGATAAAAGTGCTTATGGCCAGGCATGGTGGCGCATGCCTGCATTCCCAGCTACTGAGGAGGCTGAGGTAGGAAGATGACTTGAGCTCAGGAGTTTGAAGCCAGCCTTGGCAACATAGTGAGATCCTGTCTCTTAATGAAACAAAAACAAGGCCGGGCGTGGTGGCTCACGCCTGTGATCCCAGCACTTTGGGAGGCCAAGGCGGGCAGAATCCCCTGAGGTCAGGAGTTTGAGACCAGCCTGGCCAACATGGAGAAACCCTGTCTCTACTAAAAATACAAAATTACCAAGGTGTGGTGACGCATGCCTGTAATCCCAGCTACTTGGGAGGCTGAGGCAGCAGAGTCACTTGAACCCGGGAGGCAGATGTTGTGGTGAGCTGAGATCGCGCCATTGCACTCCAGCCTGGGCAACAAGAGCGAGACTCCATCTCAAAAAAAAAAGTGTACATGGCATTTATCAGATTCCAGGAGCTGTTTTTGTTTGTTTGTTTGTTTGTTTGTTTTGACACAGAGTCTTACTCTGTCGCCCAGGCTGGAGTGCAGGGGCACGATCTCAGCTCACTGCAACCTCTGCCTCCCAGGTTCAAGTGATTCTCCTGCCTCAGCCTCCTGAGTAGCTGGGATTAACCATGCCCAGCTAATTTTTGTATTTTTAGTATAGACGGGGGTCTCACCATGTTGACCAGGCTGGTCTCAAACTCCTGACCTCAGGTGATCCACCCACCTCAGCCTCCCAAAGTGCTGGGATTACAGGCATGAGGCACTGAGCCTGGCCTTTTTTTTTTTTTTTTTTTTTTGAGACAGAGTCTTACTCTGTCACTCAGGCTGGAGTGCAATGATGCGATCTCAGCTCACTGCAATCTCCACCTCCTGGTTCAAATGATTCTCCTGCCTCAGCCTCCTGAATAGCTGGTATTACAGGCATGTGCGACCACACCCGGCTAATTTTTGTATTTTTAGTAGAGACGGGGTTTCACCATGTTGGCCAGGCTGGTCTCAAACTCCTGACCTTGTGATCCACCCACCTTGGCCTCCCAAAGTGCTGGGATTACAGGTGTGAGCCACCGCACTCCAGGGGCTGTTGTATATGCTTACTAATGTCAACTCATTTAATCCAGATGGCAATCTCATGAGGTTAGCACTCACTATCCTCGTTTTACAGATGGGAAAACTGAGGCCTAGAAAGGTTAAATAACCTTCCCAAAGTCTGTCAAAGTCAGAGCAGGGCTTGGAACCCAAACCTGGCTTTAAAGGCAAGGCATTAAAGCACAGTACTTGACTCTCTCCCAGCATATCTTCCCTACAACAATCTGTGGGGCCTGAATACGAAGTCTTGCTTTGAGGCACTTAGAAAAGCCAGGCAGAGTGTGTGGAGGCTTTACCCTACATCTGAAGCTTAGCACCAGCTGCCTGGGGCCTGGCCCTTGCAGACTTGGGATGTGTGACCTGTAGATCTCAATTTACCAAAATCCAGGAATATTATTATGGCACAGTGAACAACAGACCCCTATCCCCACAGAGGCTTTCTGGACACACATTGGGCCCCAGGATTCCCCAGAGACCCCAGCCCCCGTGTAGCCCATCAGCCAGAGCACTCACCCCCATTATCACACACAGCTGTTTCTCCATCCCACATGCCGTTGGGGCGACACTGACGCACAGGCGAGCCCCGCAATATGAAGCCATCCTCACACTCGAAGCTCACGTTGCCACCCACGGGGTAGGACCCCAGCCGTGGGGTATAAATGCCATTCTCAAAGGAGACAGGGGCTGGACAGCGCACAGCTGGAGAGAAAGGAAGTGGGTGGGGAATATAGGGCTGGATGGATAACACCTGGGCTGGGGATTAAGCAGGTGATTTTAAGCTGGAATGCATGGGAATGGCCAACTGGCTGTCAAAACACTGAAATATTAGGTTGCAACATGTGAAATTGCTGTTTTTGGCAACTGATTGAGTATTGCCAATTTCACAGAGTCTAAGCGAACTGATTGATAAATAGCCACTTCCCTCAGCCTCCTGAGGGCCATGGCCTCCCCAGACACTTCCCTTGGGATCCTCAGATGTCTAGAGGACTCCAGGACCATTCAGCATCCATTCTGAATGGTCACTACTAGGCAGTCAATTGTACATAAAAAGTCATCCCTGGCTTTAGTACCCCACGGTCTCCATCAAAACCTGTTCCCAATTCCTTGCTACTGGCAATTGACATTTTCTGGATATTTTGAAAAGCCCTCTGCAAAAGCAACTTTGCCATCTAGTCAGGTTAAGTCCCACCCTGAGCAACTCCTAAACAAAAGTTCTGGGGTGGCCCCTGGTGTAGCACCCTGAGCAAAGCCCACAGGGAGCCTCACGTTTGCAGACCGCCTTAGTCAGAGAGCGGGTGGCTCCTGGGGTCTGCCACTGTCCGCTGCTCTTGCATAGCCGTGATGCTGGGGATGGGTACAGGCCCTGGGGGCAGGAGTAGGTGAGAAGGCTCCCAGGGGCCCAGCCATGGCTGAGGGTGAAGGTGCCACCGGAGATATTCACATTCTGAGGGCAGGAGGGAGCCGAGTCTGCCGGACCTGGAGCCGTGGGAACAAGGAGACAGCAATGGAGAAAGAAGGAAGACACAGATGAGAAAAGGAAAGCAAAAGAGACTCTGTTTCACACATGGGAATTCAAGCTGGGAGCACCAGCCTCACACACAGGACCCCGACGTTCCCCCTTCCCTGCCTCCTACCTGGGTACAGGAACAGCAGGCAAAAAAGAACCATCAGTGGGCCCATGGTGTCCTCCCTAGGGGCAGCGAGAGGTAGAGAACCACGGGAGGGAAAAGGTCATCTGACTTCCCGAAAACTAGAGCTGGCTCAGCATTTGCTTCATTGCTGCCAGAGAAGAAAAACCAGGGAGTGGCAAGGGGGATGGTCTTCTGTTAGGGAAATAATAAGCAGGGATTGGGGACTGAACTGAAGGGTGAAACCTTTGCCCTGTCTCCCTGATGCTAATATATCTATAGAGTCAATAGGTCTCCCCCACAGGCTTTGTGTACTGCCCCCACGCTCCACCCACCCATGCGTGCACATGTGCACCATACACGCATGCTCACAAACACGCAGGCAAACACATATTTGTGCTCGTGTGTGCACACATGCACCTTGCTCTTGTGTGAATAGTCTAAAGCACACAAACCCACAAACCATCCAAGATATTGCAAAATATTTTATTTAAGTAAAGTTTTAGTGTTCTTTTGGGTTGTACCAAGTGGGTTTTACTTCCTGAGAGTGTAGAACAGTTCTGTCTTCTTGAATATAAACTTCCGAGGGGGGTGAAACTAATTTTTTTAGAACTTCTTGATAAACAGGAAGATTGACAATACTTTTTTATTCCCTGCAATCCTTCCCCAGAGATAATCTAGGTGGAAAAAATGAAATCAACATTTAGTTTTGGAGACAGGAAAAATGTTTACAACATTTTTACAGAAAGTCTAGTAGATGAAATTCCCAACTGGCAAAGTAAATACATTTGGGGTTGGTTACTCAAAGGAATGAAAGTTTTGCGGCGGGGGGCTGGGATGTGCCTTTAAATCATAACCTACACTTGTATGAAATGCAGGAAGCAAAGAAACTTGAAGCTAGTGTGTTAGTCTCCCTGACCCACAGAAGTCTTTTCAATACCTTTTTGAACAATGTAGGGTAAAAATAAATAAGACCAATAAAAAAATGAACATGAAACCTCTCTGAAGTGATCATTTAAGTTCGTAAAAACCCTTTTGATTTATAAGTGAGTCTTTAGAGAACTGATTGAACCCAGAAGGTGGAGGTTGCAGTGAGCCAAGATTGTGCCACTGCACTCCAGCCCGGGCAACAGAGTAAGACTACATCTCAAAAAGAAAAAAAAAAATAAGACCGGGCACGGTGACTCACGCCTGTAATCCCAGCATTTTGGGAGGCTGAGGCGGGTGGATCATGAGGTCAGGAATTTGAGACCAGCCTGGCCAACATGGTGAAACTCCGTCTCTACTAAAAATACAAAAGATTAGCCGAGTGTGGTGGCAGGTGCCTATAATCCCAGCTACTCGGGAGGCTGAGGCAGGAGAATCACTTGAACCTGGGAGGCAGAGGTTGCAGTGAGCTGAGATCATGCCACTGCACTTCCAGCCTGGGTGACAAGAGCAAGACTCTGTCTCAAAAAAAAAAAAGAGTACACAAAGTGGGACTCCCCCTGGACAGGGCTGAGTGCATGAAGATCAGGACACCCTGGTGTTAAGGACTCCAAAGTGGCTGCTGTGGCAGAGCTGCTAGTGCCTCCCCTGCCCCTCAAGTATCTTTTCTCCCTCCTTCCACAGTAAGAGATGGTTAGGGGGACACACAGTCACCCAACTAAAGACCATGTTTCCTAGCTTCCCTTGCAGCTAGGTAGCCAGGTGACTTGGTTCTGGCTAATGGGATGTTAGTAGAACTTATGTATGTCATTTCCAAGTTATGTCCCTAAAATAAAAAGGCAGTGTGCCTTTTCTTTTCATGGGCTGGAATATAAACCTAGTGGAGATCCGTCTTCCACCAGCAGAATGAGGGCAACATGCTAGGGATGACAGAGCAAACAGATAGAGGAGCCTGGGTGTCTGACACAGTGTTGATGTCATACCAGCCCTGCACAGCCACTTAGATTGTTACAAGAGAGAAATAAACTATCTTAAAGGTGGGGGGTATTTAAGGATGTTCACAAATACTGTGGCCTTGTCTTCTTTCAGTCATATGGTAGGATAGAATTTGCCCAGCCACTTGTTTTAGCCAATAAGATGTGAGTACAAGTGATATGTATCACTTCCTGATGGAAGCTCAATGTAGTCTTCACCCTGCTCTTCCCCTCTGTATGGTAACGTTTGAGATGGTGGCTGCTCCACCAGCCAAGATCCCCAGGTGATATCGAAAGCACAGTACCAGCCGGGCACAGTGGCTCACACCTGTAATCCCAGCACTTTGGGAGGCCGAGGCAGGGGGATCACCTGAGTTCAGGAGTTGGAGACCAGCCTGACCAACATGGTGAAACTCCATCTCTACTAAAAATACAAAAATTAGCTGAGCATGGTGGCATACGCCTGTAATCCCAGCTGCTCGGGAGGCTGAGGTAGGAGAATCGCTTGAACCCGGGAGGCAGAGATTGCAGTGAGCCGAGATCACACCACTGCACTTCAGCCTGGGTGACATAGGGAGACTCTGTCTCAAAAAAGAAAAAAAAAAGCGCAATACTCGGCTGACTGTCAGTAGTAAGTAATATGACCAAAAAATAAACCTTTGTTATTTTAATTCATTGCATTTCTACTAATGCAGGAAAAAAGTACCACCCAATATGTAGGAAATTTAAAAATGATTTATTCTTTCTCATATTGGCCAGATGGTTCTTCTGCTTGTCTTCCATGCAGTGGCAGTCAGCTAGGGGCTCAGTTCAGTGAACAGTAGGACAGCTGGCCCTTCCTCCCCAGGGTCTTTTATCCCTAGCCCTCATAGCATGGCAGTCTCAGGGCAACTTCTAAGGAATCCAGAACATAAGCTGCAAGGTCTCTCGAGGCCTAGCCCCAAAAGTCACATAACATCACTTCTGCCACATTCTATTGGTCAAAGCAAATCTCAGGGTCAGCCCAGATTTAAGGCTGGAGGCATAGAATTTACCTCTTGATAGGAGGAATGGCAAAGTCACACTGAGAAGGGGCAGGCCCATCAGAATAGGAGAGATTGATGGCTATATTTCGTAAGCTCTCCTAGGGCAACAAATATTTCTAGGTTGTTGGTTACCAGAACATAATGAAGCCTAACCTGACTGAACATTCAAATCACTAAACTTTGGGTGCCTTTTAAAGCCATCAAACTAATATGTAACAGCTGCCTTCAAAAGAAAGGGCCTTTTGGCCAGGCGCAGTGGCTCACGCCTGTAATCCCAACACTTTGGGAGGCCGAGGCGGGAGGATCACGAGGTCAGGAGATCGAGACCATCCTGGCTAATACAGTGAAACCCCATCTCTACTAAAAATACAAAAAATTAGCCAGGTGTGGTGGCAGGCGCCTGTAGTCCCAGCTACTCAGGAGGCTGAGGCAGGAGAATGGCGTGAACCCAGGAGGCAGAGCTTGCAGTGAGCCGAGATCGCACCACTGCACTCCAGCCTGGGCCACAGAGCAAGACTCCGTCTAAAAAGAAAGGAAGAAAGGGCCTTTCTTTCATGAGTTTCTCCCAGTATTTGTTGAGTTAAATCAACTTGGCACAGTGCGGCAGAATTCATTCTCTCTTCCTGCTTAAGTAATAAAACTCCCAAGTTTTCTGGGCCCACGGAGTATGTTCTTAAGGAGAAGTGTTTACTCCTCAATTTATAAAACTTCTTCCCTTCCCACCAGCTGGAATGTGGACAGAACGGTGGACTTTGGAAAAGCCACCTAGATCACAAAACGGATGTCACATGTGGATGATGATAAAGAAACAAAATTAAAGAGGCCCTGCTCTCCAATCCTGTAGAGCTAATACGATTGACCTGGACCACTTAATGCTCAGACCATTTAAGCTGCTGTTATTCTAACTTGGTTACAACAAAGCCAAACCATGTCTAACTGATATACCTAGCAAGAAATCAATGTAAGAGCCAAAGGCAACACTCAGAGAAGTGTGTTTATTAGGATACAAGTTAAACTTCTGTAATAAAGAGACCCTAAAATACAGTAACTTAAGTAAGATAGAATCTTGCTGCACTTTCAAATAAGAGCCTCAGAGGCCGGGCGCGGTGGCTCAGGCCTGTAATCCCAGCACTTTGGGAGGCCGAGGTGGGTGGATCACGAGGTCAGGAGATCGAGACCATCCTGGCTAACACGGTGAAACCCCGTCTCTACTAAAAAATACAAAAAAAATTAGCCGGGCGTGGTGGCAGGCGCCTGTAGTCTCAGCTACTCGGGAGGCTGAGGCAGGAGAATGGCAGGAACCCGGGAGGCGGAGTTTGCAGTGAGCAGAGATCGCGCCACTGCACTCCAGCCTGGGAGACAGAGAGAGACTCCATCTCAAAAAAAATAAAAAATAAAAAAATAGGAGCCTCAGGATAAGCAGACAAGGCTGAGATGGCGTATGTGACCCTGGCTGGCAGAGCTGCTCATCAGCCTCTTTCAGGTCTCCAGGTTCCTTCCATCTGTGGTTCATGCCTTTGGAAATTGTCCTTGTCTGCATGGTTGAAACAGGGTCTCCATCAAGTCTGCCTCCCACCCCACTCTTCCACTCATATTCCATTGGCAAAAAGTCAGTTATAGTCCACTGTCAGCTCTCCAGGAGGCCCAGTCGAATGTGGAAGGACCATGACCTGACCTGTGGGGCTGAAGACACCAAACCTTTATTCCCCTCGGCACTCCCCATTAGCTTTTCAGTAGACCCCACCAGATGAGGGCGACCTTGGCTTCTCTATTTCTTGTACCATTCAAATGCCCGGCAAATGTAACCGTGTTTTCACTCCAGGTAGAGGGAAGGTGGTGAATAATATCTAAAAAAACAGATGTGCCTCTCCTGCCAGCTTCTTCCATCCTCTCCAAATTTCTTCTTATCAATTCTAGGCTTCTAATATCTGCTTCCAGGGGTACAATTCCAAAGAGAAAAAAACAATACCCCAATTCTGTACTGCATCCCCTAGTCAGAGCTGGTTTTTTTGCTTTTTGTTTTTTTGTTTTTGAGACAGTCTTGCTTTGTTGCCCAGGCTGGAGTGAAGCAGTACGATCTTGGCTCACTGCAACCTCCACCTCCTGGGTTCAAGGGATTCTCCTGCCTCAGACTCCCAAGTAGCTGGGATTACAGGCATGTGCTACCACACCCAGCTAATTTTTATATTTTTAGTAGAGACGGGGTTTCACCATGCTGGCCAGGCTGGTCTCAAACTCCTGACCTCAGGTGATCCACCTGCCTCGGCCTCCCAAAGTGCTGGGATTACAGGTGTGAGCCACTGTGCCAGGCCCCCTAATCAGAGTTTAAAAATCAGAAATGATGCTGTGATGGCCTCTCAGGATGCCTTATTCTCCCCTAGAGAGCTCAGCACCTTGCAGCTGAAAATTTCTGAGGAAATGTGGCAGATAGCACAGGCCGACTCCACTCTAGTGGCCAGTCTACTCCTTATCCAGTCTGGCCACTTGGACATGGACTTTGCTGTCATCCTAGGATCTGCCACCCCTCAACCTTCATTGGCAACTGCAGGTCAACCCCCAAATTGGAAAACTAGGCTAACTTGGCCTGGTTCACAGCCTTTTTTTTTTTTTTTTTCGAGATGGAGTCTCGCTCTGTCACCCAGGCTGGAGTGCAGTGGCGTGATCTCGGCTCATTGCAAGCTCTGCCTCCCGGGTTCACGCCATTCTCCTGCCTCAGCCTCTCCGAGTAGCTGGGACTACAGGCGCCCGCCACCACGCCCGGCTAATTTTTTGTATTTTTAGTAGAGATGGGGTTTCACCGTGGTCTCGATCTCCTGACCTCGTGATCCGCCCACCTCGGCCTCCCAAAGTGCTGGGATTACAAGCGTGAGCCACCGCGCCCGACCTGGTTCACAGCTTTAATGTGACTTTAGCTGGGGATTCAATATTGCTCTGCAAGCCTCTTGGTGGTTGTAGTGGATCTGTCCTTGCCCCACCATATCCCTTGGGCCTTATCACTGGGGTGCTCCACTGACTTCCAGCTGCAGCATCTCTGTCTCTACTCAAGGATTGTTTTTGGTGTCCTGCACTATCTGTGCACAGAAAGCTGGAAATGACAGAGAATTAAGGCCTTCAACCAATGACTGATTAGTATAAATACTGGGCTCCCTCACCCTGGACCATGGGATAACTCTGCACCACTCCAGGGTTCCTGAGTGGGATTGACCTCCACTCACTCACAATGGTAAATTTGCCCAATAACACACCCTTCATTGACCGCCTTTCTTCTCTATCACACTCCACTACCCATGTTTCCTGCGATCACCTCCAGAATGCACTGTCTGCACTGGAACCCTTGTCTCCAGGTCTGCTTCTGGGAGAGGAAGACTTCATATTAGCAGGACATAGTGCCAGACACTATTTTTAAGTCTTAAATGTAGGTGCTCACTTAATCCTCACAACAAGCTTATGACACAGATTCTGTTGTTACTCCCACTTTACAGATGAGGGAACTGAGGCACAGAAAGGTTAAGTGAGCTGCCCCAGGTTCATACAGGTACTAAGCAGCAGAGCCGGGATTCAAACCCAGGCAGCATGGCTCCTGGGTCTACACTTGTAGCCACCAAGTGGTAGTGCCTCTTCCTCACATCTTCTCTTTAGTGGCTGCTGGGAGCTCCTTGCGCATCCCTGAAGTCTACCCCAGCTCCTTGCATTTCCAAGCCCTCTCTCTCCTAGGCTCTTTCCTCTTGGCACCCCCTCTCCCATAACACCTTCTTCTCCATCCTTCTCAAATCCCTCATCTTCCAGACTCCTACAAGAGCTGTCCACGCCATTTCCCGCCTTCTAGCTACTTGTGCTGTCTCAAGCTCCCCAGAGGAAGGATCCAGGAGTTTTTTTTTAAACAATGAGCTATACAAGTAAGGTCAAAGCCAACGCCCTCCCCCGTCCTATTTCCACCCCAAGTAAATAGCATCTTTCAGGTCAGCAACAGAATTGGCTTCAGTTTCTCATCCATTTCTTTTTTAATAAAAATATTTACATTGGGTCAGATCCCACCCATTTCCACACAAAGGCCTCTGCTAGGTTCCTCGGTACACGCACCATCCCCCATCCTAGCAGGCACTGCCTACTAACTTTGAAGTGATTGCCCCACTGTGATCTTGAGGAATCTCCACATACATCACCCTTAGAGCCTCAGAAAGGGTTATGCCCTGCCCCATGGGGTTCCTCCCCATGTCCAGGCTCTTCCAGGGCCCTGGGCCTCAGAGGCCACCCTGCAGGCCCAGACACTGGGTTAGACACTGAACCTCCTGTCCTTGTCCATCCATTGCACAAACAATTCCTGAGAATGGAACGAGGAACTAAGGGGTGGGGTAGGGCCTCCCAAGAAACAGAAGGCCTGTCCCTGACCTCCTGTAGGCGCCATATCTCTTTCAGACAAAAACTCAACCTCTAAAGACTCACAGGCCTGGGGTGTACCAGGGTGTCCATCTACCCACACTGCAGCTCTTACCTCATCCCTCTGAGGTCTCCACTGTCCTTGGGCTGGTGGGGGGCGTGGTTCATGTTATCACCCACTTCTTGCTACCCGTCGGGGAGGCTGCCCTGGGTGACCCAGGTGAGAGGGTGGTAAACACAACTCAGGTGCTCAGGGGTCAGCTGAGGATGGGCCAGGGGGAGGGGTGGCCTATGGCTGAACTGCCCTGGCTCCTGTCCTCACCACCCCAACCCCAGCTCTGGGCTTAGCATTGGTGGCAGTGGGGGCCTCACTAGCCTCCTCTGCCCTTTCATTGAAAATTCCTCTCTAATGTTTTCCTGTATCCTGGGGAGTGGGGAGATATTCATCCCCTTCCCAGTTCTGGGTACCAGTCCCCTCTTGCCAAAAGGATAGCCCAGGGCTCACGTGGGAGAAGCCTCCTGCCCTCACTCCTCCAGGGCTGCCAAGGGGTGAAGAGGGAACTTGCCCGGTAGAAAGACATATGTTCATGCCTTGCTCTCCTGCCCAACACAAATGAAAGGTTATACCCGAGAAGAGCTCCTCCTGCCCCATCTCTGGCCCCAGCCCCAGTGTGGTATGAGGAATTCAGGCTTTGACTTAAGACAGCCTTGGAACCTCAGGTTTGGCTTGGCAAATTCATTAGCTATTTCGTAGCCTTACTCACCCTGTTTTGTCACCTGTCATCCACAGAACCAACAGCAAAATACACTCCCCTTAAGGTTACCTTCGAGAATTAAGACCATCAAAAGGAGAAGATCGGCTACCCTACAGGTATAAAAGGTACCAGGATATTTGCTTTAGCATTCACTGTTACCAAGAAGAAATGTTTGGAAACAACCCACATCCATTAATAGGGGACAGACACAGCACATTGTGGTATGGGGACAACTGAATACTATGCAGTCTCTGCAAGCTTAAGGCTTATCTGTGTGTACAGAGCCGAATGTCTCCAGATATATATGTAACATATACTTTTAAACTAGATAGACATTCAGAACTGTATGTATGGGATGCCACCATTTATGCAAAAAAAGGGGGGAAAGAGGATAGTAGCCACATATGCTCTCTGTGTGTATATAATTTCTCTGGAAAAGTTTACAAAAAAACTGGATAGGAGAGTTGCCTCTGGGGAGAACTGGGGGCTGGAAAATGAGGTGGGAGGTAAAGAAGGCAACTTAATTTTCACCAAATCCCCTTTATTACTGCTTGTAGTTTTCACTGGGTACCTATGATACCTATTCAAGGCCAAGCGCAGTGGCTCACGCCTGTAATCCCAGCACTTTGGGAGGCCAAGGCAGACGGATCACCTGAGGTCAGGAGTTTGAGACCAGCCTGACCAACATGGTGAAACCCCCGTCTCTACTAAAAATACAAAAATTAGCCAGGTGTGTTGGCAGGCGCCTGTCATCTCAGCTGCTCAGGAGGCTGAGGCAAGAGAATTGCTTGAACCTGGGAGGCAGAGGTTGCAGTGAGCTGAGATCGCACCACTGCACTCCAACCTGGGCAACAAGAACAAAACTCCATCTCCAGAAAAAAAAAAAAAAAAGGAAAGAAATACCCTACTGGACTATTAACAAGAGACACTGATACAATCTCTCTGCAGATTAAGTTTTATTTTGTAAAATTTCAAACATATTGTAAAGTAGAGAGAATAGTAAAATGAACTTTCATGTACGTATCCATCATCTAGCTTCAGTTCATAGACAGTCTGGATTCATGTCTATATTACCACCCACCACCCATTCCTTCCAGGAATTTTTTTTTTTTTTTTTGAGACAGTCTCGCTCTGTCACCCACGCTGGAGTGCAGTGGCGCAGTCTCGGCCCGCTTCAACCTCTGCCTCCCGGGTTCAAGCCTCCCGAGTAGCTGGGATTACAGGTGCCCGCCACCACGCCCAGCTAATTTTTTTGCATTTTTAGTAGAGATGGGGTTTCACCATCTTGGCCAGGCTGGTCTTGAACTCCTGACCTCATGATCCACCCGCCTCAGCTTCCCAAAGTGCTGGAATTACAGGCGTGAGCCACCACTCCCGGCCAGGGTTTTTTTTTTTTTTTTTTTTTTAAGTTAAAGACAGGGTCTCACTCTGTCACCCAGGCTGGAGTTTAGTGGTGCAGTCACAGCTCACTGTAACCACAAACTCCTGGGCTCACATGATCCTCCCACCTCAGCCTTCCAAGAAGCTGGGACAACAAGCATGCATCACCATGCCCAGCTAATTTATTCATTTATTTATTTTTGTAAAGACAGGGTCTCAGTATGTTGCCCAGACTGGCCTCCAACTCCTAGCTTCAAGTGATCCTCCTACCTCAGTCTCCCAAAGTGTTAGGATTACAAGTGTGAGCTACTGCGCCTGGCCTCCAGGAATATTTTTTTTTGAGATGGAGTCTTGCTTTGTTGCCCAGGCTGGAGTGCAGTGACCTGATCATAGCTCACGGCAGTCTCAAACTCCTGGGCTTTCACAATCCTCCCACCTCAGCCTCCCGAGTAGCTGAGATTACAGGCATGTGCCATCAGGCCAGGCTAAGTTTTTTTTAATTGTTTACTTTAATTAGAGATGAGGTCTTGCTATGTTGTCCAGGCTGGTCTTGTACTCCTAGCCTCAAGCAATCCTCCAACCTAGGCCTCCCAAAGTGCTGGGAATTCATTAAAAAATTTTTTACGGAAAAGCTCAAATTTTTCATTTAAAATATTTCTCTTTTTTTCTTTTTTCAGAACATTTCTCACTTGCATAAGAGCACATTTTCTTTCTCTTTTTTTCAGATGGAGTCTCTTTGTGTCACCCAGGCTGGAGTGCAATGGAGTGATCTCGGCTCACTGCAACCTCTGCCTCCCGGGTTCAAGCAATTCTCCTGCCTCAGCCTCCCAAGTAGCTGGGATTACAAACAGCTGACATCATGCCCGGCTAATTTTTGCATTTTTAGTAGAGACAGGGTTTCACCATGTTGGCCAGGCTGGTCTCCAACTCCTCGCCTCAGGTGATCCGCCTACCTCAGCCTTCCAAAGTCCTGGGATTACAGGCATGAGCCACCGCGCCCGGCCTTTTTTTCTTTTTTTAAAATTTCAACTTTTATTTTAGATACAGGGGGTACAGGTGCAGGTTTGTTACATGGGTATATTGCACCTAGGTAGTCATAGAACCAATTAGGTAATTTTTTAACCCACACTCCCTCCCTCTCTCCCCTTCTAGTAGTCTTCAGTGTCTATTGTTCCTATATTTATGTCCATATGTGCTCAATATTTAGCTCCCAGTTATAAGTGAGAACATTAGGCATTTGGTTTTCTGTTCCTATGCTAATTCATTTAAGATTTTGTCCTCCAGCTCCATCCATGTTGCTGCAAAGGACATGATTTAATTTTTTTTTATGGCTGCAAAACTATTTATCTTTCACTTCTTGGCATTTACCAAAATAAAATGTTTCTTTTGAACTATAAATTTATAAAACATCTCATTGTTCTCTGTATCATAATTTTTTTCTTTCTTTTTTTTTTTTTTTTTTTTTTGAGACAGAGTCTCACTCTGTCACCCAGGCTGGAGTGCAGTGGTGCAATCTTGGCTCACCACAACCTCCGCCTCCCGGGTTCAAGTGATTCTCCTGCCTCAGCCTCCCAAGTAGCTCAGATTACAGGCGCCCACCAGCATGCCAGCTAATTTTTGTATTTTTAGTAGAGACGGCGTTTCACCATGTTTGCCAGGCTGGTCTCAAACTCATGATCTCAGGTAATCCACCCACCTCGGCCTCCCAAAGTGCTGGGATTACAGACATGAGCCACCACACCCAGCCTTTTTTTTTTGAGATGGAGTCTCACCCTGTCACCCAGGCTGAAGTACAGTGGCGCCATCTCGGCCCCCTACAACCTCTGCCTCCTGCGGTCAAGCGATTCTCGTGCCTCAGCCTCCTGAGTAGCTGGGATTACAGGCAGCTGCCACCATGCCCGGCTAATTTTTGTATTTTTAGTAGAGACAGGATTTCACCATGTTAGCCAGGGTGGTCTCGAACTCCTGACCTCAAGTGATCTGCCCACCTTGGCCTCTCAAAGTGCTGGGATTACAGGCCAGAGCCACCACACCCAGCCCGTTTCCATTTTCAAAGTATGTGGAATAATAAAAGATCTGACTTCTACCACAAATAATTGTCATGCAAAAATGGAAGAGGAGGCCGGGCACGGTGGCTCACGCCTGTAATTCCAGCACTTTGGGAGGCCGAGGCGGGTGGATCATGAGGTCAGGAGATCGAGACCATCCTGGCTAACACAGTGAAACCCCGTCTCTACTAAAAATACAAAAAATTAGCCGGGCGAGGTGGCAGGCGCCTGTAGTCCCAGCTACTCAGGAGGCTGAGGCAGGAGAATGGCGTGAACCCCGTGGGGCGGAGCCTGCAGTGAGCCGAGATCGCTCCATTGCACTCCAGCCTGGGCAACAGCAAGACTCTGTCTCAAAAAAAAAAAAAAAAAAAAAAAAATGGAAGAGGAATTGTAATGGATTGAACAACTTTGGACTCATGTTAACCAAATGCAATGTGTGACCCTTGCTTACCTGAGTCTAACAAACAAAAAAGGTATCTCTGATACAATCAGGGAAATGTGAACATAAACAGCATTGCAGATATCATAGAATGTGGTTAATTTTTTTAGATGTGATCATAGTATTATGGTGATATTGTTTTAAAATTCTTCTTTTGGCTTGGTGCAGTGGCTCATGCCTGTAATCCTAGCACTTTGGGAGGCTGAGGTGGGTGGATCACCTGAGGTCAGGAGTTCGAGACCAGCCTGGTCAACATGGTGAAACCCTGTCTCTACTAAAACTACAAAAAATAGCTGGGCGTGGTGGCGGGCACCTGTAATCCCTGCTACTCAGGAGGCTGAGGCACCAGAATCGCTTGAACCTGGGAGGTGGAGGTTGCAGTGAGCCGAGATCGTGCCACTGCACTGCAGCCTGGGCAAAAAGAGCAAAACTCTGTCTCAAAAAAAAAAAAAAAAAAAGGCAGAGAACTAATGCCCCAGAGTCAACCTGCAATCATTGCAGAGTGGGAAGCAGTAGAACATGCTCCTGCCTCCTGTCCTTCGGGTGGAAAACGTCTGGAGACATTCAGCTCTCTCCTCAGGAGGGCCTGGGGGAATCGAACTCCACTGCACACAACAGTGACATCACTCTTTTTTTTTTTTTTTTTTTGAGACGGAGTCTCGCTCTGTTGCCCAGGCTGGAGTGCAATGGTGCAATCTCTGCTCACTGCAACCTCCACCTCCCAGGTTCAAGCAATTCTCCTGCCTCAGCCTCCCAAATAGCTGGGATTACAGGCACACGCCACCACACCAGGCTGATTTTTGTATTTTTAGTAGAGACAGGGTTTCGTCATGTTGGCCAGGCTGGTCTCAAACTCCTGACCTCAGGTGATCCGCCCATCTCAGCCTCTCAAAGTGCTGGGATTACAGGCGTGAGCCACCGTACCCGGCCAACATCATTCTCTTAAGCTGGCCTTTCCTCCTTCAGGAACTCACACTCCCTATAGCCTCGCTTCTGCTTTCTGGGATCACCTAAATTAACTACCTATGGCCAAGTCCTGTCTCAAGCTCTGCTTTCAGGGTCACCAAAATTAAGATCATCCCTTTCCATCCTCCTCTCCCCATAACCTACTGCCCTTCATCCACAAACTCCTTCCACGCCAGCAAACCCAGACTGTAACATTAACACAGAGTTATAATCCGTTGATATACTGGTCTCTCCACATTCCTGGAGCACAAACTGCTAAAGGGTAGGGACCCAGTGACACGTTTGGTTCCCCCACTGTCCAGTGGGAGAGGGTTATGTGAGCCAGTCAGCGCTACACCGAGCCGAGGAAGCCGTTGAGGCTCTTCGTGAATTTTCCCATTTCCTGCCTTCCAGGCACATGATAGGATGGAATTTCTCAGCCCTTTTGAAGTTCGGCCACTGCAAGAGGCCTAACTGGCTTGCTTTGGCCAGTGAAATAAGAGCAGAAGTCACATGTGTTGTTACTGTCAGGCACAAGTATTTAACTGCCAATGTAACACAAGACACTCCAGCACCCTCTTTTGATGGAGCCTCCTTTGATCTGGATGCCTGAGTGACTATGATGATCAGAGACTCCAACACCACTCCTACTGACCCACCAGAGAGCAATAGTGAGAAATAAAACTGTTGTGTTAAGCTACTGAGATTCCAGGGTTGTTTGTTACTGCAGCATGATGTAGCCATCCTGACTGATACAAGCTGAGATAGGAGTCCATATAAAGTTCACAGGGACACAAACAGGGGAATATTAGGTCTCTCTAGTGGCTCAGAAAGGTTTCATCAAGGAACTTGAGATAGCCTTAAAAGATGAGTGTTTACCTGACAAGGAAGAGATGCAAGCATCCAGGTGAGCAATGAAACCCCAGAGTGCATTAAAGGAACTGCAAGTTCAGGACCTTTCAGGGCTAGGGAGGGAAGGGAGGCCACAATGACACTAGACCAGGGAGGAAGGAGAGAATGCCCTATGGAAGAAACTGCATTTACAGCTTATAAGGTGATTTGCTATAGGGAATTTTAGACAAAGGAAATGATATGATTTGATTTGCATTTCAGAAATATTATTCTGGAATCAGTATGTAGGGGCTGGAAGACCAGTTAAGAGACATTTAGAGTCCTGGCAAGATACCAGGGGCTAAAAGCAAGAAATGAGGAAGGGAAAGCCAGCACCAATGTTGAGGCATAGACCACGGGGCCCCTGAGCCCTCCTCTGACTCTCAGAACACCTGCATGTCTTAGCACATTGCACCATGACTGCTTGTTCATTGTTTTTTGTTGTTGTTTTGTTTTGTTTTGTTTTGTTTTGTTTTGTTTTGAGACGGAGTCTCACGCTGTTGCTCAGGCTGGAGTGCAGTGGCATGATCTTGGCTCACAGCAAGCTCCGCCTCGCAGGTTCACGCCATTCTCCTGCCTCAGCTTCCCCAGTAGCTGAGACTACAGGTGCCTGCCACCACACCCGGCTAATTTTTTTGGATTTCTAGTAGAGACGGGGTTTCACCATGTTAGCCAGGATGGTCTCAATCTCCTGACCTCGTGATCTGCCCGTCTTGGCCTCCCGTAGTGCTGGGATTACAGGCGTGAGCCACTGCGCCCAGCCGATTGCTTGTTCATTAACTATAGTCTTCTTTTTTTCTGAGACGGAGTCTCCCTCTATTGCCTAGGCTGGAGTGCAGTGGCACGATCTCAGCTCACTGCAACCTCTGCCTCCTAGGTTCAAGCAATTCTTCTGCCTCAGCCTCCCACGTAGCTGGGACTACAGGCATACACCACTACACCCAGCTAATTTTTGCATTTTTAGTAGAGACGGGGTTTCACCATATTGGCCAGGCTGGTCTTGAACTCCTGACCTCGTGATCCATCCGCCTCAGCCTCCCAAAGTGCTGGGATTACAGGAGTGAGCCACCGCGCCCAGCCACTCAGGCAGGATTTCTATGTGACAGTCTTGAGGCAGAATTCCTTCTCTGGGAAACCTAAGTCTTTGCTCTTTAGGCCACATTATCAAGAGTAATCTCCTGGCTGAGGGTGGTGGCTCATGCCTGTAATCCCAGCACTTTGAGAGGCTGAGGCAGGCGGATCACAAGGTCATGAGATCAAGACCATCCTGGCCAACACAGTGAAACACGGCGAATACAAAACTTAGCTGGGCATGGTGGCATGTGCCTGTAATCTCAGCTACTTGGGAGGCTGAGGCAGGAGAATCACTTGAACCAGGGAGTCGGATTGGAGGTTGCAGTGAGCCAAGATCGCGCCTGGGTGACAGAGCGAGATTCCGTCTAAAAAAAGAAAAGGGCCAGGCACAGTGGCTCATGCCTGTAATCCCAGCACTTTGGGAGGCCAAGGCAGGCAGATCACGAGGTCACGAGTTCAAGACCAGCTTGGCCAACATAGTGAAATCCTGTCTCTACTAAAAATACAAAAATTAGCCGGGTGTGGTGCCTGTAGTCTCAGCTACACGGGAGCCTGAGGTGGGAGAATCGCTTACACCCAGGAGGCGGAGGTTGCAGTGAGCCGAGATCACACCACTACACTCCAGCCAGGGTGACAGAATGAAACTCCGTCTCAAAAAAAAAAAAAAAAAAGAGTAACCTCCTTTACTTAACGTCAACTGAATATAGATGTCAATGTCTCTGCTTTGTTTTATTTTTTTGAGACGGAGTTTCGCTCTTGTTGCCCAGACTTGCCCAGACTGGAGTGCAATGGTGCAGCCTCAACTCACTGTAACCTCTGCCTTCCGGGTTCAAATGATTCTTGTGCCTGAGCCTCCCAATTAGCTGGGATTACAGGTGCCCACCACCACACCTGGCTAATTTTTGTATTTTTAGTAGAGATAGCGGTTCACCATGTTGGCCAGGCTGGTCGCGAACTCCTCACCTCAGGTGATCCGCCCACCTTGGCCTCCCAAAGTGCTGCAATTACTGACGTGAGCCACTGTGCCCGGCCAAGATGTCAGTGTTATCTACAAAATGCTTCACCGAAGTATCCAGACTACAGTCAGGCGTGGTGGCATGCTTGTAGTCCCAGATACCCAGAAGGCTGAGGCAGGAGGATCACTTAAGCCTGGGAGTTTGAGTTCAGCCTGGAGAACACAGTGAGAGTCTATCTCATTAAGATAAATAATAATACAAATGTATATATACGTATATATACATATATATACATATATATACGTGTGTGTATATATACATACGTATATATATGTGTGTGTATATATATACATGTGTATATATATATGTGTGTATATATAGTGCCCAAGGGCACCATAGCCTTGCCAAATTGACACATCTTTTTTTTTTTTTTTTGTAGAAACAGGGTTTCACCATCTTTCCCAGAGTGGTCTTGAAATCCTGGGCTCAAGTAATCCTCCCACCTTACCCTCCTAAAGTGCTGGGATTACAGGCGTGAGCCACTGCACTTGGCCTGACACATAAAATTAACCATCACAGAGTCATCAATGTGGTAATGAATTTTTTTTTTCTTTTTTTTTCTTTTTTGAGATGGAGTCTTGCTCTGTCGCTCAGGCTGGAGTGTAGTGACATGATCTCGGCTCACTGCAGCCTCTGCCTCCCAGGTTCAAGCAATTCTCCTGCCTCACCCTCCTGAGTAGCTGGAATTACAGGCACACACCACCACGCCTGGTTAATTTTTTGTATTTTCAGTAGAGACAGGGTTTCACCATGTTGGCCAGACTGGTCTCAAACTCCTGACCTCAGGTGATCCACCTGCCTCAGCCTCCCAAAGTGCTGGGATTATAGGCGTGAGCCACTGGGCCCGGCCTGGTAACCAATCTCTAAAACCACCCAGAGAGAACGAGATAAAGGCCAAGAAGGCCAAAGGCATCAACAGAGGAAAAGGTCAAGACAGGAAAGGAGTGAGGGTTTATAGAACAGACTGAAATCATAGAAGGAAGGGAGCCTGGATACAGGGGTGTCATGGAAACCAGGGAAAAGCAGCGGATCAAACAGTGTGGTCAAGTATGTCACAGACTGCAGAAAGCTCAAGTGAGATGAGCACTGAATAATATCCATTAAATTTGAAGCCTTTAGATCTTTTTTCCCAAGAAACAACAGTCTCATGGCTGGTGTACAACTGCTTCAGAAAATAGTTTGGCATTAGCAGGGACGCTGAACAGGTGCAGAACTCAACATCCAGCAACTCCACTCTTACAAATACGTGGATGCTTGCTACTCAGACTGTGGTTCACAGACAGACAGCAGCAGCATCAGCAGGAGCTTGTAGAAATGCAGAATCTGGCCAGGCACGGTGGCTCACGCCTGTAATCCCAGCACTTTGGGAGACTGCAGTGGGCGGATCGCTTGAGCCCAGGAGTTCGAGACCAGCCTTGGCAAAATAGTGACCCGGTCTCAAATTGAAAAAAAAAAAAAAAAAGGGCCAGGCATGGTGGCTCATGCCTGTAATCTCAGCACTTTGGGAGGCTGAGGTGGGCAAATCACCTGAGGTCAGGAGTGCGAGACCAGCCTGGCCAACATGGTGAAATCCCATCTCTACTAAAAATACAAAAATTAGCCAGGCGTGGTGGCACGTGCCTGTAGTCCCAGCTACTTGGGAGGCTGAGGCAGGAGAATTGCTTGAACCTGGGAGGCAGAGGCTGCAGTGTGCCACTGCACTCCAGTCTGGGCAACAGAGCGAGACTCTGTCTCAAACAAAAAGAGAGAAAAAAAAAAGAAAAAACGCAGAATCTCAGGCCCCACCCAGAGCTACTGACTCAGACTCTGAATTAAAACTCCAGATGACTCATGTGCATGCTGATTTCAAGAAGCATTTAATCTTCAAACACTTTGCTCACATTAAAAGAATTTTGCAAATTATGTACCCCTTGCATGTTTTTATGCTGCTATCTAAAACTTTCCCCAAATGTTTAGTTGCAAAAGAATGCCATTTCCAGTGTGTTGTAAACATGGATCTTTTTTAAAAAGTGTTATTTCATTTTTTAACCATTCCCTTAATGATTCATTTTTTTTTAATGTATTTGTTTATTTTTTGAGACAAGAGTCTCGCTCTGTCTCCCAGGCTGAAGTGCAGTGGCGCCATCTTGGCTCACTGCAACCTCCGTCTCCCAGGTTCAAGCGATTCTCCCGCCTCCACCTCCCGAGTAGCTGGGACTACAGGTGCCTGCCACCACGTCTGGCTAATTTTCATATTTTTAGTAGAGATGGGGTTTCACCTTATTGCTCAGGCTGGTCTCGAACTCCTGACTTCAGGTGATCCACCTGCTTCGGCCTCCCAAAGTGCTGGGATTACAGGCATGAGCCACCACACCCAGCCCAATTCATTTTATTTATTTATTTTTTATTTTATTTTTAAGATAGAATCTTGCTCTGTCGCCCAGGCTGGAGTGCAGTGGCACGATCTCGGCTCACTGCAAACTCTGCCTCCCGGGTTCAAGAGATTCTCCTGCCTCAGCCTCCCGAGTAGCTGGGATTACAGGCGTGCACCACCACGCCTGGCTAATTTTTGTATTTTTAGTAGAGATGGGGTTTCATCATGTTGGCCAGGCTGTTCTTGAACTCCTGACCTCAACTGATTCATCCGCCTCAGCCTCCCAAAGTGCTGGGATTACAGGCGTGGGCCACCACGCTTGGCTCATGATTCATTTTTAAAGTACATGATTGTAATCTTCTTTAACCGTCAGAAATTTCACATTGTTCTATTTCTTCTGAATTCTTATTTTCATGCTTCTGTTTTCTACCCCCAAGACATTATCCTAATGTAATACATTTTGTGCTTGAAAGACTTCTAAGCCTGAGCAACATGGCAAAACCCTGTCTGTACAAAAAATAACAAAAATTAGCTGGGTGTGGTGGCGTGTGCCTGTAGTCCTAGCTACTCTGGAGGCTGAGGTGGGAGGATCACCTGTGCCTGGGGAGGTCAAGGCTGCAGTGAGTCATGATTGTGCATTCCAGCCTAGGCAACAGAGTGAGACCCTGTCAAAAAAAAAAAAAAAAAATGAGCAAAGGACTTGAATAGATATTTCTCCAGAGAAGACACACAAATGGCCAACAAGGACATGAAAAGATGCTCAACATCATTAGTCATTAAGTAAATGAAAATAAAACTATAATGAATACAACTTCATATCAACTAGAATGTCTATTTAAAAAAAAACAGAAAATAACAACTGTTGGCAAGGATATGGAGAAATTGAAGCTTGTGTACAACGTCCTGGTGGGAACATAAAATGGTGCAGCTGCTGTGGAAAACAGTTTGGCAGTTCCTCAAAAGGTTTAACATATAGGGTGGGCACAGTGGCTCATGCCTGTGATCCCAGGATGAGAGGAAGTTGGGAAGCTAAGGCTGGAGGATCGCTTGAGCCTAGGAGTTCGAGACCAGCCTGGGAAACACAGCAAGACTTCATCTCTACAAAAAAAAAAAAAAAAAAAAGAGGTTGGGAGGCAGATGCCATGGCTCATGCCTATAATCTCAACACTTCAGGAGGCCAAGGCAGGCGGATCCCTTGAGCTCAGGAGTTCCAGACCAGCCTCAGCAACATGGTGAAACCCCGTTTCTACAAAAATACAAAAATTAGCCAGGCATAGTGGTGCACACCTGTAGTCCTAGCTACTCGAGAGGCTAAGGTGGGAGGATTGCTTGAGCCTGGGAGGTGGAGGCTGCAGTGAGCCAAGATCACACCACTGCATTCCAGTCTGGTCAACAGAGATCCTGTCTAAATAATAATAATAATAATAATACATTAAAAATTTGCCGGGCTCACGCTTGTAATCCCAGCACTTTGGGAGGCCGAGGCGGGCGGATCACGAGGTCAGGAGATCAAGACCACAGTGAAACCCCGTCTCTACTAAAAATACAAAAAATTAGCCGGGCGTGGTGGCGGGCGCCTGTAGTCCCAGCTACTCGGAGAGGCTGAGGCAGGAGAATGGCGTGAACACGGGAGGCGGAGCGTGCAGTGAGCTGAGACTGCGCCACTGCACTCCAGCCTGGGGGACAGAGCAAGACTCCGTCTCAAAAATAAATAAATTAAATTAAATTAAAATTAAAATGTAACATATAATTGCCATATAATCCTGCAGTTCCACTCCTAGGTATATATCCAAAAGAACCGTAAATAGGTATACAAATTCTAGTATAAGCATCCAATTAAAAGACAATGAATGAATTAGCTACACAAGTCAACAAAACCATAATGTTGAGTGAAAAGGCCAGCCCCAGAACATGTACAGTATGATTCATCTGTGTGATGGTCAAACAGACAAAACTAAACTGGGAAAACCTACAACTGCATAGGTACTGAAACTATTACAATAAGCAAATGAAGTATACACGGTCATACCTCAGAGATATTTTGGGCTTGGTTCCAGATCCCCTCAATAAAGCCAATCATATCAACAACTTTTTGGTTTCCCAGTGCACACAAGTTATGTTTACATTGTACTGTAGTCTATTCAGTGCGCAATAGCATATGTCTAAAAGCAATGTATGTAACCTTAATTTTAAAATACTTTATTGCTAAAAAATGCTAACAGTCATCTGAGTCTTTAGTGAGTTGTAATATTTTTGCTGGTGGAGGATTTTATCTTGATATCGATAGCTGCTGACTGATTAGGGTGGTGGTTGCTGAAGGTTGGGATGGCTGTGACGATTTCTTTTTTTTCTTTTTTTTTTTTTTGAGATGAAGTCTCACTCTGTCACCCAGGCTGGAGTGCAGTGGTGCAATCTCGGCTCATTACAACCTCCATCTCCCGGGTTCAAGCGATTCTCCTGCCTCAGCCTCCCGAGTAGCTGGGACTACAGGCACCCCCACCACACCCAGCCAATTTTTGTGTTTTTAGTAGAGATCGGGTTTCACCATGTTGGCCCAGGCTGGCCTCGAACTCCTGACCTCAGGTGATCCGCCCACCTCAGCCTCCCAAAGTGCTGGGATTACAGGAGTGAGTCACCTCGCCCAGCCAACAATTTCTTAAAATAAGACAACAATGAAATTTGCTGTATCCATTGACTCTTTTATAAAAGATTTATCTGGGCCGAGCACAGTGGCTCATGCCTGTAGTCTCAACACTTTGGGAGGCCAAGGCAGGAGTATCACTTGAACCCAAGAATTCAAGATCAATGACTGGGCAACATGGGAAGACCCAGTCTTGCCATTTTTAATTAAAAAAAAAAAAAAAAAAAAATGGCCGGTTGTGGTGGCTCATGCCTGTAAGCCCAGCACTTTGGGAGGCTGAGGTGGGCGGATCACGAGGTCAAGAGTTCGAGACCAGCCTGGCCAACATGGTGAAACCCCGTCTCTACTAAAATTACAAAAAATTAGCTGGGCGTGGTGGCAGACGCCTGTAATCCTAGCTATTCAGGAGGCTGAGGCAGGAAAATTGCTTGAACCTGGGAGGCAGAAGTTGCAGTGAGCCGAGATTGCGCCATTGCATTCCAGCCTGGGCAACAAGAGCGAAACTCCATCTCAAAAAAAAAAAAAAAAAAAAAATTAGCCGGAAGTGGTAGCACGCGCCTGTAGTCCCAGCTACTCCAGAGGCTGAGGCAGGAGAATCACTTGAACCTGGGAGGTGGAGGTTACAGTGAGCCGAGATTGTGCCACTGCACCCTAGCCTGGCGACAGAGCAAGACTCTGTCTACAAAATAAATAAATAAATTAGCCCAGGGAGGTCGAGGCTGCAGTGAGCCTTGTTTGCACCACTGTACTCCAGCCTGAGCAAAAGAAACCACTTTTTTTTTTGACAGAGTCTTGCGCTGTCACCCAAGCTGGAGTACAAGTGTGAACAAGGCTCACTGCAGCCTTCTCCTCCCTGGGCTGAATCAATCCTCCCACCTCAGCCTCTTGAATAGCTGCGACCACAGGCCACACCACCTCCCGCAGCTTTTTTTTTTTTTTTTTTTTCTGAGACTAGGTTTTGCCTTGTTGCCCAGCCTGGTTTCAAGTGATCCTCTTCCCTTGGTTTCCCAAAAGTGCTGAGTTTACAGGCGTGAGGCACCACACCCAGCCTTGTACCCTCTTATACTTTTTAAATCTTGAACAAAACTTTACAATTTGAATTTTGAATTGTACTTACACTTTTTGAATTTTGAACAAAACTACATTTTGAATTTTGAACTTTGAATTTTGAGTTTGTAAACAAAATTTTACAAACTCTAATTCTCTTTTTTTCTTTTTTTTTAAGACGGAGTTTCACTCTTGTCACCCAGGCTGGAGTGCAGTGGCGTGCTCTCAACTCACTGCAATCTCTGCCTCCCAGGTTCAAGCGATTCTCCTGCGACAGCCTCCTGAGTAGCTTGGATTACAGGCATGCACCACCATGCCCAGCTAATTTTTTTTTTTTTTTTTTTTTGTATTTTTAGTAGAGACGGGGTTTCACCACGTTGGCCAGGCTGTTCTCAAACTTCTGACCTCAAATGATCCGGCCACCTCAGCCTCCCAAAGTGCTGCAATTACAGGTGTCTGCCACTGCACCTGGCCCTACAAACTCTAATTCTTAACTTGACAGCTTTTTGTATTTCTGCTCTCACGAATGACTCTATGAAGAAAATAAAATAAAATGAACAATTTTTTTTTTTAAACTTGGGATATGGATTAGGTCATTTGCAGGGACACAGGCAGGCCTGGGGAGGACAACCTGATCCCGGTATCACAGGCCCGAAAGTCAGTTGCTCAAGCAGCAAGGATGACAGAGGGTAGCAGAGCAGACTTGGTGAGGCTCAGAGGATAGAATGTTTGTCGAGAAGTGGAAGAGTCTTTTTCTGTCTGGAATTCACAAGGTGCTGGGAGAATCTGCCTCCATTTCCCCAGATAGACCTGGATCTGGGCAGAGTCAACAAGGGTGTGTGGAGGACTTGGATGATGGCAAAGGTGGTGGGCTGCAGGGAGTAAATTCCCTCCGAGGTAGGAGGGGGAGGGAAGAGTTTGTCTGGAGGCAGGTTGAGGCTGGGAGAGGGCTCCGAAGAGCTAGGGATAATGAGCTCCGAAGAAGGAGGAGAAGCCAGCATTGAGGAGCAGTCAAGGGGGATGGATGGGAGTTCAGAAAAGATGGTTTTGCAGATGGATGGGAGTGGTGCAGGCACTTTGTTTTCACATGGCTTCTTTCCCCAAGCAGTGAGCCCCTTCCAACATTGCCAAAACTTCCTGCAGTTTTCACCAGGGTTCCTGCACTGAGGGCAAAGCTGAGTGCAGATCAAAGGAGAAAGAGAAAAAGTTGGAGGTTTTGTTGTAATGCAAGACAGTTTCATCAGCCTATGGATTTAAAAGTCCAGGCTAACTTATCTCTTCCTTTCCTATAGGTTGTTCAGGGAATATGGTTATTCTAGTGCGTGCTAAGCATCTTTGTAAAAAGTAAGCCCACAGCCTAAAATACTTTGAATGTCTTAGACAAATGTCCGATGTACGGTTTTGGATTATCAAGGCCACTCCTTACCTCTATGAGTAGCCAAGGGTAGTGCTCTAAGCTGTGAGCTAGCTTCTCTCAGACATGCCCACAAACATAAACACCCTTTTTCAAAGTAAGCTGTTATGGACTCATGGGACTGGAAAATACTTCAGAGAGTAATCCTTCCATTTTATTAAAGAGAATACTGAAACCTGGGGAGCCTTGATGACTTCAAGATGGACTGGAACCTGGACCTTTTGTCTCCTAGTTATTCCTTGCATCCCTAGTCAAATTTTATTTCCTTTAAAAAATGTATTTACTTTTATTTATTATTTTATTATTTTCGAGACAGGTGTCTCACTTTGTTGCCCAGACCGGTCTCAAACTCCTGGCCTTAAGTGATCCTCCCACCTCAGCCTCCCAAAGTGCTGGGATTACAGGCATGAGCCACGGTGCCCAGCCCAGATTTTATTTCTAAAGCTCACTAAGAATCCTAACTTTTTTTTTTTTTTTAAAGACAGGGTCTCAACTCTGTTGCCCAGGCTGGAGTACAGTGGCACTATCATGGTTCACTGCAGCCTCAACTGCCTGGGCTTAAGCAATCCTCCCACCTCAGCCTCTCGTGTAGCTGGGATCACAAGCACATACACACCATCATGCCCTGCTAATTTTATTATTTGTAGAGATGGGGTCTTGCTATGCTGCCCAGACTGGTCTCAAACTGCTGGGCTCAAGGGATCCTCCTGCCTCGGCCTCCCAAAGTGCTGGGATTACAGGAATGAGCCACTGAGTCTGACCCAAAAATCCTAAATGTATCTCCTAAATTTATCTGTTCTTGACACCACACCAAGGCATTTGGTACTGCAAGCTAAGGACAGGAGAGCCCCTGGTTTTATCGGGGAAGAAGGGACAAGGATCTAGATGATTGTAAACCCCCTGGATGGGATGCATGGGAAATGGCTCCACATCATCTCTCCACCAGACTACATGGAAAAGACAGCTTGTGCACCTCTGCTTGTTTTTATGCAGAGTTGTAACTGGGTGGGCTGGACACTTGAAGGATTCATTGGCTGTCAGCTCCACCTGCCACCGAGGACTACCTGTTTTAAGCCATGGGCTGAGATTAGGCACCCTGTCCCATCCACATTCCCATAAAGGAAAAGTAGCAAGAAAGGGACAGGAAACAAAATTTTACAAACTCTAATTCTTAACTTGACAGCTTTTTGTATTTCTGCTCTCACTGGAATGTGAACTGTTCTTCTGAGAAGTTTGGCAATGTGGCAAAGAAGAGATGAGATAGAAAAACAGAATTTTTAAAGTTCTTTTGGCTCAGGCGCAGTGGCTCATGCCTGTAATCCCAACACTTTGGGAGGCTGAGCAAGGTGGATCACCCGAGGTCAGGAGTTCGAGACCAGCCTGGACAACATGGTGAAACCCTGTCTCTACTAAAAATACGAAAGCTAGGCATGGTGGCGGGCACCTGTAATCCCAGCTACTTGGGAGGTTGAGACAGGAGAATCACTTGAACCTGGGAAGCAGAGGTTGCAGTGAGCCAAGATCGTGCTATTGCACTCCAGCCTGGGTGACAAGAGCAAAACTCCAGCTAAATTAATTAATTAATTAATTAATTAAAATAAAATAAAATTCTTTTGAAAATTTCATAGTCCGTCTCCCAAATTAGGAAAAGGAGAACAGAGCTATTGTTTACTCAGCAACTACTGCATGCCAGGCTCATTTAAACCTCACATTAGCCTTGTGAGGGATCAGGGCCTTCAAGATAGAAATGCTTTCAGATGAGCTAAGGATGGGCGGACAAAGATAAGGACACTGTGATTCAGAGAATTAAGTAACCTGCCCAATGGGCCTCATTTAGTACAGGAATAGGGCTTTTATTTTTTTTAAGTGATTTGCGAATCTGGCAGCCTTCTGAGCCAGAGTAGGCTCAGAAACTCCTAGGAATGTGGCTTTAAGCCTAGGTGCGTCTGACACAAAATCAGGTGTTCTTCCTCAAATCTACAAGGCCTATATACAAAGAAAGCAGTTTAGAACAGACAGATTCAATAGAGGGAACTGGGTGCGGGCATAAAAATCAGAGAATTTAAAAGAAAAAGGCAAAAAGTCAAGGTACCACCTAAACGCTCTCTACGCTGCCTCCACCCTCCTGCCAAACAGCATCCCTTGAGTTCAAGAATTCAGTTTCAGCTCAAGAACAAACTTTTTATGAGTGGATGCTGGCTGAGCCAAAGAGGAATTACTTCAACAATCATTTGTTGCATGACCTTTTTTGGTGTTTTGTTTTGAGAAGGAGTCTTGCTCTGTCACCCAGGCTGGAGTGCAATGGCACAATCTAGGCTCACTGCAACCATCACCTCCCAGGTTCAAGCGATTCTCCTGCCTCAGCCTCCCCAGTAGCTGGGATTACAGGCACCTGCCACCACGTCCGGCTAATTTTTGTATATTTAGTAGAGACAGGGTTTCACCATGTTGGCCAGGCTGGTCTCGAACTCCTGACTTCAGGTGATCCACCTGCCTCAGCCTCCCACAGTGCTGGGATTACAGGCGTGAGCCACCACACCCGCCCTATTTGCATGATTTTTATTTGCAAAACAAAACCCACAACATAATTCCTGCAACCAAGAAGTTTATAGTCTCATGGGGAAACCGGATATTGAACACATTATAAGAAACTTCATCAGAATTGAAATGTAAGGAAAACGCACTAGTCTCCTGAAGGACGTAAAAAAGAAATCCAATTGGCAGGAAACAGTGGCATCTTCACGTAGACTTGGATACGTGGGGAAGTGGGTGTAGGTACGAGGAAGTGGAATGGAAGGGACCAGCCTTCAAGACGCTCCTAAGTGCTGTCGCTGAAGCTGTGGAGACTGTAACTTAGTCTGAGAGAGACAAGAGAAAGAGAAGGCCCGGGCGCAGTGCTGAAGGGAAGTTTTGTTTAGAGCTGGACCTGGTCAGTCTGGAGGAGAGGTGAGGAATAAGGGGGACGGAGCGGTGGAAGATTAGAGTAGAATCATACTAACATAATAAATCACATCATTAAAATTAGTCCTAGGGTTAATTATATACCAAAAGTGAAATGGGAAAGCTCATCGATAGCACAAGCGGAGGGCGACTGCCTTGGCAAGAAGTTGGGATCAATCCTGAGAATGGAGGGGAGGGCGGGTGTGATTTCAAAGGACTGACATGGAATGGAGGAAAGTTGAGGGCACTGGATCGTCTGGCTTTGTGGAAAGTGAAATCATATTTCAGGCCTGAAGGGCTGAGGCGGTTACTAGCTTTACAACAGTTGGAAAAGCCTGGAAATGTGGCTGGAGCAACTGTGAACACACTGAGCAGAGGAGGCAGGCGTGGGTAATAGCTACCAACAGCTCGGTTAGCCACGGGGCGGTTGGGGCCCTGAGAGTGCCACGGATGCACCCAGGGCAGCGCTCGGCACAACTGGACCGGAGAGGCACCACCCCTGGGAGCAGGTGGCAGCGCCTGCAGCCGAGAGAACGGGTGCGCGCGCGCGCTGCGGGATGCGGCGCGGGCGGGGCGCGCGGGGACGCGGAGCGGGTAGCGCCATGGGCAGCCGGGATTGGGGGGCGGGCCCGAGTGAGCGGGCCTCAGCGCGGCAATTGGCACGCACGCGCAGACTGGCCGCGGGGCCTGGAGGCACAGAGAGGGAGCGAGAAAGAGGGGGGTGTGGAACGTATTTCCGCTCTGGCGGACAAATAATCCCGGCCAAAGAGGAGGCAAGGCCGTCCGGCCCTTTAACCGCGTGGGGGTGCTGGTGAAGAAAGGGGGGTCGGTAAGGGGGGATCCTGTTCCTTTAATTCCCTCCCCTCTTCCTCCTCCCCGAGCCCTAGCCGACGCCGCCGCCGCGCGCGCGGGGCCTGGAACACACGGCACGAGCCGCCCCCGCCCCTCCCCCCTTACGCCCACGCGGAGCCGGCCCCGCGCGCGCGCGCGCGCCCCGTGCACCCCCGCGCCTGCGCGCTGCCCAGGCCCTGCCCGTGTGTGGGGGGCGCTGCCGGCCCCGGGGGGGTGGGGAAAATAGGGGATAAAAAAAACAGCGCGCGGAACCGGGCCAGGTGAGAGGAGCGTGCACTCAGGGTCGTGGGGCTGGGGGGGGGCGTGCCACAGAGCTCTGAGCGTGGGGGCAGGGCGTGCACGGTGCGTGCAGGCGGCGGGGGGAGGACGTGAAAAGCGCGTGCAAACGTGTAAGGGGGGGCGGAGGAATGAGGCAGCCGGTAAAGGGGACGGGGTGAGAAGAGCCTGCAACCGGGGCCACTTTGGAGTCCAGAGCCCCAGGCCTCTGGCCCCCCCTTTTCTCCGTCCTTCCACCGTGGGCGCGCGGGCTCGCCCCATCCTAGCGGGCTGCTGGGCTGGGGGGTGTGGACGCCGCTGCCCCGCCCCCGAGAACCACGCCTCCCTCCTCTCAGAGGGACAGCACCTCCCCAGGGTTGGGGAAACTGAGGAAGAGATCTGAAGACCGGGAGATCGGATGCTGGGGGGCTGGGCAAGAATGGGGGCGAGGGTCCTGGAGCCTTGGCTTCGGAGAGCCAGAGACCTTTGTCTCTGACCGGTTTCCTTCCCAACCAGGGTTGCCCACCCCCGCCACAATGGCCTCTGGGGTGGAAGTCCTGCGCTTCCAGCTGCCCGGCCACGAGGCCGCTACGCTACGGAACATGAACCAGCTCCGGGCAGAGGAGCGGTTCTGCGACGTGACCATTGTGGCCGACAGCCTCAAGTTTCGAGGCCACAAGGTCATCTTGGCCGCCTGCTCACCGTTCCTGCGGGACCAGTTCCTGCTGAACCCCAGCTCGGAGCTGCAGGTCTCCCTGATGCACAGTGCACGCATCGTGGCCGACCTGCTCCTCTCCTGCTACACGGGCGCCCTGGAATTCGCTGTTAGGGACATCGTCAACTACCTTACAGCCGCCTCCTACCTGCAGATGGAGCACGTGGTGGAGAAATGCCGGAATGCTCTCAGCCAGTTCATTGAGCCCAAAATAGGCCTCAAAGAGGATGGGGTCAGTGAGGCTAGCCTTGTGAGCAGCGTCAGCGCCACCAAGTCCCTCCTCCCTCCAGCCAGGACCCCAAAGCCAGCCCCGAAGCCCCCACCCCCACCTCCTCTACCCCCTCCACTCCTGCGGCCAGTGAAGCTGGAGTTCCCACTGGATGAGGACTTGGAGCTGAAAGCCGAGGAAGAGGATGAGGATGAGGATGAGGACGTGTCTGACATCTGCATCGTCAAGGTGGAGTCGGCCCTGGAGGTGGCACACCGGCTCAAACCCCCTGGAGGCCTGGGAGGGGGTCTGGGCATTGGAGGCTCCGTGGGTGGCCACCTTGGGGAGCTGGCCCAGAGCAGCGTGCCTCCCAGCACTGTAGCCCCACCGCAGGGTGTGGTGAAGGCCTGCTATAGCCTGTCGGAGGACGCAGAAGGGGAGGGCCTGCTGTTGATTCCCGGAGGCCGGGCCAGCGTGGGGGCCACCTCAGGCCTGGTGGAAGCAGCAGCGGTGGCCATGGCTGCCCGAGGGGCGGGGGGCAGCCTGGGGGCAGGGGGCAGCCGAGGACCCCTGCCTGGGGGCTTCTCAGGTGGAAACCCCTTAAAGAACATCAAGTGCACCAAGTGCCCGGAAGTGTTCCAGGGTGTGGAGAAGCTGGTCTTCCACATGCGGGCGCAGCACTTCATCTTCATGTGCCCTCGCTGTGGCAAGCAGTTCAACCACAGCAGCAACCTCAACCGCCATATGAATGTGCATCGTGGTGTCAAGTCACACTCGTGCGGCATCTGCGGCAAGTGCTTCACACAGAAGTCCACCCTGCACGACCACCTCAACCTGCACTCGGGAGCGCGGCCCTACCGCTGCTCCTACTGCGACGTGCGCTTCGCCCACAAGCCTGCCATTAGGCGGCACCTCAAGGAGCAACACGGCAAGACCACGGCCGAGAACGTGCTGGAGGCCAGTGTGGCCGAGATCAACGTCCTCATCCGCTAGCCGCACAGGCGTGGAGGCCAGGAGGCTGGGGTCCCTGGGCTGGGTGGGAAAAGGGCTCTTTGGCCCAGGAGAATTGGGGGTGGGGTGTCTGGGGCAGAAAGGTAAGAATGGGAGGCTAAGCAGATGCACACATCCTGAGAGAGGGAAGATGATTCCTTGAAGACTTGCTCTTGAGAGTGCAAGAAGCTGGAGCTGGGGACAGGGTTCTTGGAGTAGGCCAGGGGAAAACGGGGGTCCCAGAGAAAGATTTCCTTCTCTTAGAGGTGCATGTATATGTGGAGGGAGGGAAAGGGGTCCTATAGAACGAGGGAAGACAAAAATGTTTTATTCCTGGCTAAGGCTGCCCAGGGGAAGGTTCTGACATTTCTCGAGATAAGAAGGGTTGGGGGGTGGGTGGGAACAGGGAGGGAATCTGGCAGGAGGACATGCTTCTGCTTAGAATAGACCTGGGGTGAGGGAGTGGTAGGGGAAAAGATTATTGAGTCCCAGAAAAGGAAGGGGGAGACGTTCTTGCATGCTGGGGAAATGAGACTGCGAGTATGAGGCTTGCTGAAATTTGAGGGAGAACAAAGTAAGACGCCAGGTAAGAGAACATGGGGTGCGCATCCTGGGTAGATATTGGGAAGTGGGGGTACAATCGCAAGAACAATGGATAGTCATGGGGGTGGGGGGGGTAGGGCACTTAGAAAAGAAAGAACACAAGAAGGGCTGTTGGGAGGGAGGGAGAGGAGTAGAGACATACAGTATTTTTTAAGAAAAAACATATTTTTTAGGATTTTTTCTGGAGTTTGGGGTTTTAGTTTTTCTGCTTTTGTTTTCCACAAAATAAAAAACAAACAAAAAAAAGCTTTTTTTTTCCTTTACACCCTGGCAACTGCGTGTACATGACTATCCTGCCCTAGACAGCCTCTCCCTGTGATGCTGCATTCTTAATACCTAGAGGTCACAACTCATGCATGTCCCTTGCCTGAAGGAGCCCAGCCTTAAACATGGGAGAGGAGTGTGACAAGTGAGCTCCTCTGGTCAGGGACTCCCCCAAGTCCCCGCCCCCAGCCCTCCACCAGTTCTGCAATCTCAACACTTAGCCAGGTACCTCACAGTACAAGTGATTGGCAGTCGTGGGGATGCACATGAACTCTATTTGAAGGACTTAGGATCAGTGCTAGGGATGAGCTACAGGTGGCCAACCTGCCCACGGAAATTGTAAGCAGGAGTCTGTTTGGTCATATTTTGTCTGGGGTAAATGGTTCATGTCTTCAGGAAAGCTAAAAAAAAAAAAAGCTAAGTTTGGATTAAGGTGCAGGGAAAACTACAATTCCCAGAAAGCTCTGGAATAGTTAACCAAAGAGAACTACAGTTCCCAGAAGGCCTTTAATTGGCCTCAGGTGCCCCACCTGCCTGTGTCAAATACCGCGTGTGAAATCATACAGATCTTTTCCAAACTCGACCAAAATGTAATACCTAAAGGGATGGTACCCTAAATACAGCTATCGAGGTTGTCAATCTTGGTGTATATCATTTATACTTAAATTGTCCGCTGGGCTATGACCCACGGAGTACCTGACTGTGCTTATGAAGTGTTCGGCAAAAAAGGTTTACTTACTGCAGTGTCACCAGTCAGTAATGACGTTCGGGCCGCTGGGCTTACCTGGATCCCTAGTGCGTGTGGAGGTGTAACACGCCTGATATAAACAGAAGAGACATTTAGCCACAGGTTTTCAAAAGGGCACGCTGCTCCAGGGGACATGAAGCAGCATGCTAGAACCAGCCAAGAATAAAGGTGTCCTCCGCGTCCCTATCGCCCCCTTCTTGCTCGTTAGAAAGGCGAGGCCAAAACTGAGTCCGAGCTTTCTATCTGGTACCCAAAAACTAGAAAGGCAGAAAAGCAACCAGAGGCGGGAAAAGCCCAAGCAGGCCAGAGGAAATACAGCCGCTGCCGAGAGCCGGGAGGTTCAGAAGCTCCGCTTGTTACCTAAAACCAGATGGGGACAGAGACGCCACACCTGGGCCCAGGCGTGTCTCGCCCTCGGTCCCTGCAGAGCTGAGGCCAGGAATGACAGGAATTCTCCCTTGCAGCTCCCAGCTTAGGACGGTCACAGCCATCTCCGAGGCCGCTCTCAGGGGAAAATGGCCAGAAAGCATGTAGCGGCTCCTTTAAGGCTCCTCCTCGCCCGCCCTCCCTCGCCCACGTGACCCGGGGCGGCCGCGCGCCGGCTCGGCCCCCCGCGCAAGCGGCGATGGCGGCGGCGGCGGGAGCTGCAGCGGCGGCGGCCGCCGAGGTGCGGAAGGGGAGGGGGAGAGGCGGGTGCATGCCCGCGCGCGCGCCCGGGGGAAGCGCGCGCCCGTGCAATGCTCCGGGGGTGCAACGGGGCCGGGGGGCCCGGGCGGGACTTGCAGCAATCCGGGGGGCCAGCACCGGGGGCGGATGAGGGGACCAGGGGGTGGGAGGTGGGGGGAGTGGGCACGGAGGCGCGCGTGCAGCCGCCGGCTGCCCCTGAGTGGGCGGCGGGCGCCGGGGCCCCAGGAGCACGCGTGAGGGGCACGAGGGGCCGTCCACCGGGCTGGGGGGCAGCGGGTGCTGGAGGGGTTGGTGCCCGGGGTCCCCGCGGCCTGGGGGACAAAGGGGGAGCGGCGCGTGCAGCCGGGAGGAGGGGGCGGGGCCGGGGCGCGGAGGCCCCGCCCCCTCCCCCTCCTCTTCTCTCGGCCCCAGAGATGCGGGGTCTACCGAGAGGGAGGGGGTTGATGCGGGCCCGGGGTAGGGGTCGTGCGGCCCCTCCGGGCAGCCGAGGCCGCGGAAGGGGGGGGCCCCATAGAGGAAGAGGTAGGCCCCGGAGCCTACTCTCTCTTCCCAGGGCCCAGGCATCCTGGACCCCCCAACTCTCTACTGGGCTGACCAGCCCTCCTGTCCCTTGTCTCCCCTCCCAGGGGGAGGCCCCCGCTGAGATGGGGGCGCTGCTGCTGGAGAAGGAAACCAGAGGAGCCACCGAGAGAGGTGAGTGCAGCTAAAACGGGCCCCAATTGGACCGTCACCTTCCCTAAACGCAGGATCTCCTGAGCCCTTAGTTCTGAACTTTTTCTCTTCCTCTACAGTTCATGGCTCTTTGGGGGACACCCCTCGTAGTGAAGAGACCCTGCCCAAGGCCACCCCCGACTCCGTGGCGCCTGTTGGCCCCTCATCTCCAGCCTCTGTCACTGTCACTGTTGGCGATGAGGGGGCTGACACCCCTGTAGGGGCTACACCGCTCATTGGGGATGAATCCGAAAATCTTGAGGGAGATGGGGACCTCCATGGGGGCCGGATCCTGCTGGGTGAGAGGCTGGGTAGCCTAGGTGGTGGGTGGGAAATTTCTGACTCTGCCTTCTTTCTTATATTGCCTTCTGCCTGCCTGCCTGTTTTCTAGGCCATGCCACAAAGTCATTCCCCTCTTCCCCCAGCAAGGGGGGTTCCTGTCCTAGCCGGGCCAAGATGTCAATGACAGGGGCAGGAAAATCACCTCCATCTGTCCAGAGTTTGGCTATGAGGCTGCTGAGTATGCCGGGAGCCCAGGGAGCTGCAGCAGCAGGGCCTGAACCCCCTCCAGCCACCACTAGCCCAGAGGGACAGCCCAAGGTCCACCGAGCCCGCAAAACCATGTCCAAACCAGGAAATGGACAGGTGAGTGGGATGGGAGAGATGGGATAATCAACCATAAACCTTTGGTGAGCTCTTTTACAGTTTCACTTAAGGCTTCTACGCCATTTACTCATTCACATATTTAAGCAAGGGGCTACTGTGTGTCAAATATTAGGCTGTGCTTAATCTGAACCAACAGACAGGTTCCTTTCTTCCTGCAGTTCACGTTCTTGGGTGGTGAGAGTTTGATGTTAAAGAGTCAATTATATAGTTAATGTCTTAATTACTGTTATGATAATGACAAGGTAAGGGAATTTCAAACCACTCTTCCTTTCTACCTCAAAGCAAGCCCTTGGGGAACTCAACTGTCACTGCTCTATTTGTAAAGTTTTTCCTGGGAATCCCAGGAGATGAGGGCCACAGAAATAATAGAGGAGGGAAGTGACAAGGGCCCCAGAGGCCCAGAAGCTTTATGACCAAGTTCTAGGGTTCTTGGGTCACACCTATTGTTGACCTAAAGGAAAAGACTGAGGCAAACTTAACATTAAGTAGAGTATATTTGGGCAGGTTTTGAGGACAGCCTTCAGGAGCAAAGATTCAAGTTGCCCTGAAAATACACTCTGATTAGCAGCAGTTACAAGTAGGGGTTTTTCTGTTTGTTTTGTTTTGTTTTTGAAGACAGTTTCACTATGTTGCCCAGGCTGGTCTCAAACTGCTGGGCTTCAGCAGTCTTCCTGCCTTGACCTCCCAAAGTGCTGGGATTACAGGTGCAAGCCACCACAACCAGCCCACAAGTAGGTTTTTAAAGGAAAAGAAGATTGGATGACATGAAGATATTGAAAAAAAACAGGCTGACTCTGGGCACACTGCCTAGGAGTTAGCCCTGCTCTGGAAGGAGCCGCAAAAAGAAAAAAAAAAAAAGATAAAAATTTTTTAAAAGATTGAAAAAATAAAAATAAAGGAAAAGAAGAGGCAGTTCCTAAATTGTTTACTAGTTTACATTAGAATAACAAGCTATTGATCTGCTATACATTGTTCTTTGTCTCACAGATATTAGACACATGAAGATAATGGGTGAAGCAGCACCCTAGTCAGGTACAAAATGCCTTTAAGCAGTTGCCTCCAGGCATGGGCCCTAACGTTCCATACTGACTTCTCTCTGAGCCTGATCAATTTTGCCTGCTTCACATAGCACAGATCGCTGTGAGCTACCTTTCCTTTCTCACTATGATAAACATTAATTTTTATAGTTGTAGTTCATTTTGCAAAAAATAGGGAAGAAAAGGAAAATTGAATTTATAAATTAGATACAGTGAGAGATTAACAACAATAATAACATGATAGCGTAATCATAACAATAGGCTGGGCATGGCTTGCCTATAATCTCCACACTTTCAGAGGCCAAGGCCCGCAATCACTTGAGGTCAGGAGTTCGAGACCAGCCTGGAAAACATGGCCAAACCCCATCTCTAACTAAAAAATAATAATAATAAATTAGCCAGGCATGGTGGCATGCGCCTGTAATCCCAGCTACTCGAGAGGCTGAGGCAGGAGAATCGCTTGCAGTGAGCCAAGATCACACCACTGCAGTTCAGCCTGGGCAACAGAGCGAGACTCAAAAAAAAATAAAATAGCACAATTCTAACAATATGTCACCATCACTGCTGATAAACCGGATTAAGAGGGGACTAGTGTCACGTAAAATTTACCATCTAAAAAACATTTTTAGGCCAGACGCAGTGGCTCACACCTGTAATCCCAGCACTGTGAAGGCCGAGGCGGGAGGATCACCTGAGGTCAGGAGTTTGAGACTAGCCTGGCCAACATAGTGAAACCCTGTCTCTACTGAAAATACAAAAATTAGGCCAGACGGGGTGGCTCATGCATGTAATCCCAGCACTTTGGGAGGCCAAGGCAGGTGGATCACCTGAGGTCAGGAGTTCGAGACCAGCCTGACGAACATGGTGAAACCCCATCTCTATTAAAAATACAAAATTAGCCGGGCATGGTGGTACATGCCTGTAACACCCCGCTACTTGGGAGGCTGAGGCAGGAGAATCACTTGAACCCAGGAGGCGGAGGTTGAAGTTAGCCGAGATCCTGCCATTGCACTCCAGCCTGGACAACAAAACTCTGTCTCAAAAAAAAAAAAAATACAAAAATTAACCGGGCATGGTGGCGTGTGCCTGTAGTTCCAGCTACTCAGGAGACAGAGGTGAGAGAAACGCTTGAACCTGGGAGGTGGAGGCTGCAGTGAGCTGAGATCATGCCACTGCACTCCAGCGTGGGTGACAGAGTGAGACTCCATCTAAAAATTAAAAAATAAAAAACATTTTTAAGTATATAATTTAATGGTATTAAATACTTACATCATGTGTAATCATCAGTCACCATAACTCATCTTGTAAAACTGAAACTCTGTACTCATTAAAAAGTAGCTCTCCATTCCCTCCATCCCCTAGCCCCTGGCAAGGACCACTGTTCTTTCTTCCTCTATAAATTTGACTAAGTACCTATCTAAGTGTAATCAAACAGTATTTATCCTTTTGTGACTGGCTTATTTCACTTAGCATAAGTATTCAAGGTTCATCTATGTTGTAGCATGTCAGAATTTCTTTCCTTTCACCTGGGCAGCATACCAAGACCCCATCTCTAAAATAAGTTTGAAAGAATGTTTCAAAGGCCAGGCCCAGTGACACACACCTGTAATCCCGTACTTTCTGGGGAGAATCACTTGACACCAGGAGTTCAAGACCAGCCTGGGCAACATGGCAAGACCTCTTCTCCACCAAAAAAAAAAAATTAAGAAGACATTAGTTAGGCATTGTGACATGTGCCTGTAATTCCAGCTTCCCAGGAAGCTGAGACAGGAGGATGGCTTGAGCCCAGTTCGAGGCTAAAGTGAGCCATAGTTATGCCACTGCACTCCAGCCTGGGTAACAGAATGAGACCTTATCTCTTAAAAAAAGTATATCTTTCCTTTTTATGGCTGAATGTTATTCCATTGTGTATAAATGCCACATTTTGCTTATCCGTTCATCTGTCAGTGGCACTTGGGTTGCTTCCGCACCTCAGCTGTTGTGAATAGTCCTGCTGTGTACATGGCCACATATAAAAGGTCTTTTAACTTTGTTAAGCTTTGTTTTCTCATCTGTAAAATGGAAAAGGGCCTGCTCTGCATCGTTGCAGAGATACGTGTTAGTGTGCTTGACACTCTTCCTCTGAGGAAATAGCACCCGTGGTTGCCAGTTTGTGGCTACTGGAGCCTCACATGGCATTTGGAGGTGTGGCTTACTATCCTACCCCCACCTGGGGCTCCAGGTAAAACTGTAGGTACTCTCTGACCCTCAGTGTGCTCCTTCTCGGCCCACAGCCCCCAGTCCCTGAGAAGCGGCCCCCTGAAGTACAGCATTTCCGCATGAGTGACGATGTCCACTCACTGGGAAAGGTCACCTCAGGTCAGTCCCATCCCCCACCCCCGGTGGCTTGATGTGGCCTGTTCTGAAGGTTTCAGTGATAGGCCCCACACCATTCTCTCTCTTCTTCCAGATGTGGCCAAAAGGAGGAAGCTGAACTCAGGAGGTGGCCTGGTAAGCAGCAGAGATGGAGCCTCTACCGCCGGGGGTCTGCTCTGAGGGAGGCTCAGAGGTGGGGCTGCATCCCATCCTCAATAGAAATGAGCAGGGTGTCAGTGGCCTCAATTTTTCTGATCTTTTTCTAGTCGGAGGAGTTAGGTTCTGCCCGGCGTTCAGGAGAAGTGACCCTGGCGAAAGGGGACCCCGGGTCCCTGGAGGAGTGGGAGACGGTGGTGGGTGATGACTTCAGTCTCTACTATGATTCCTACTCTGTGGATGAGCGAGTGGACTCCGACAGCAAGGTGAGGCAGAGCTGGTCCACCCTCCCCGCCGGTGCTCCACCAGGGCCGGGGCTCACTGTCCAGTCCTCCTTGTTCCCTGTTTTTCTCCTTTCTGTCCTTTTTGTCTTCTGAATATCCACTAAGTCGTTGCCCCATGCTGTCTGTAACTCCTTTTTTTTTTTTGGGAGACAGAATCTTGCTCTGTCTCCCAGGCTGGAGTGCAATATCACGATCTGGGCTCACTGCAACTTCTGTCTCCAGGGTTAAAGCGGTTCTCCTGCCTCAGCCTCCAGAGTAGCTGGGATTACAGGCGCCCGCCACCACGCCCGGCTAATTTTTGTATTTTTAGTAGAGACGGGGTTTCCCCATGTTGGCCAGGCTGGTCTCTAACTCCTGACCTTAGTTGATCCGCCCACCTCGGCCTCCCAAAGTGCTGGGATTATAGGCGTGAGCCCCCTCACCCAGCTATAACTCATTTTCAATGTATATTCTGCCCATTTCATCCACAAAGGTCGCCACCACCTTGCACATTGGATTTAGTATTCTTTTTTTTTTTTTTTTTTTTTTTGAGACGGAGTCTTTCTCTGTCCCCCAGGCTGGAGTGCAGTGGCGCAATCTCGGCTCACTGCAAGCTCCGCCTCCCGGGTTCACGCCATTCTCCTGCCTCAGCCTCCCGAGTAGCTGGGACTACAGGTGCCCGCCAACACGCCCGGCTAATTTTTTGTATTTTTAGTAGAGACGGGGTTTCACCGTGTTAGCCAGGATGGTCTCGATCTCCTGACCTCGTGATCCGCCCGCCTCGGCCTCCCAAAGTGCTGGGATTACAGGCTTGAGCCACCGCGCCCGGCCTAGTATTCTTTTTTTTAATCAGCTAATGAAATGACCATTTAACAGACATGTACTATTTAAAATAAGAAAACAAAAAAAGAAATGACCAGAAAGCACTTTTTTAAAACATACATTATGCTGTTTATATAAAATTCAAAAGCATTCCATTGTCATTTATTTGCTTATTCCGTTGCTCTTTGTCTGGTTTTATCTTATATGTTTGCCTACATAGTAGAATGTTTAGTCTCTCTGGTTTTGCCTTTTATTTAATGTTTTATCATGAAAACTTGCAAGCATAATCAAAAGAGTAGAATAGGGAACCCCCATGTACCCATCACACAGCTCCAGCCATTATCAGTACACAGCCCATCTTGACCCATCTTGTACATCTCCCAGCACACACACCTACTAGGTTATTTTAAAGCAAATCCCACACCTCATATCATTTTACCTAAACATATTTCCATATAGATCTGTAAATATAAGGCCTCTTTTTGTCGTTCAACATCACTATACTACTGTTTTCACACCTAAAAAAAACTTACCGATTTCTTAATACCATCAAATATCCTGTCGGTCTTCACATTTCCTCAGCTCTCATAAATGGTTTTTGTCAAGATCCAAATGAGGCCCACACTTTGATTTGATTAACATTTGTCTTAGGTCAGCCGGGCGCGGTGGCTCGCGCCTGTAATCCCAGCACTTTGGGAGGCCAAGGCGGGCAGATCACGTGAGGTGGGGAGTTCAAGACCAGCCTGATCAACGTGGAGAAACCCCATCTCTACTGAAAAAAGTACAAAATTAGCTGGGCGTGGTGGTGCATGCGTGTAATCCCAGCTACTCGGGAGGCTAAGGCAAAAGAATCGCTTGAACCTGGGAGGCGGAGGTTATGGTGAGCCGAGATCATGCCATTGCACTCCAGCCTGGGCAAGAAGAGCGAAACTCTGTCTCAAAAAAAAAAAAAAAAAAGTTTGTCTTAGGTCTGTCTTGGTATTTTAGGTTTCTCCATCTTCTTTTTGTTTGTTTGTTTTTGTTTTTTGAGATGGAGTCTCACACTGTCGCCCAGGCTGGAGTGCAATGGCGTGATCTTGGCCCACTGCAAGCTCCACCTCCTGAGTTCAAGCAATTCTCCTGCCTCAGTCTCCCAAGTAGCTGGGATTACAGGCACCCACCACCAAGCCCAGCTAATTTTTTGTATTTTTAGTAGAGGCGGGGTTTCCCCATGTTGGCCAGGCTGGTCTCAAACTCCTGATCTTGTGTTCTGCCCACCTCGGCTCCCAAAGCGCTAGGATTACAGGCGTGAGCCACCACACCTGGCCTGATTTCCCCATCTTCTAAAAAAATTTTTTTGGCCCGGGAGTGGTGGCTCACACCTGTAATCCCAGCACTTTGGGAGACAGGTGCATCACCTGAGGTCAGGAGTTTGAGACCAGGCTGGCCAACATGGTGAAAACCCATCTCTAATAAAAATACAAAAATTAGCTGGGTGTGGTGGCGGGCACCTGTAATCCCAGCTACTCAGGAGGCTGAGGCAAGAGAATTGCTTGAACCCAGGAGGTGGAGGTTGCAGTGAGCTGAGATCACACCATTTAACTGCAGCCTGGGCAACGAGAGCAAAACTCAATAAATAAGTAAATAAATAAATAAATAAGAAGAAAGATTTTTTTTCTTGCCATTTATTTGTCAAAGAAACCAGGTCAGTTGTCCTACAGAATGTTTCCCATTTAGGAGTTGGCTGATTGGGTGGAGATTGACGTATCCTCTCTGCCCATATTTCTTGTAAACTGATAGATCTAGAGGCGGAATCAGCTTCAGGTGCCAAGAAGACTTGACAGTGGGTGCAAGTGCTTCTGGCCACATCACATCAGGATGCATGGAACATCTAATCTGGTCATTTTTCTTGTTAGTGATAAGATTGACCAGTGGGTTCAGGTGATGTCAGCCTGAACCTTTCATATAAAGTTTCTCATGAGCTTTGTGTCTAGTGTTTTTAGCAACCATTGGTGGTCTTGCCTGTTTATGAACATCATGAAAGGGGTATCAAACTATGTTTATCTTCTGGTACTTGCTTTTTGTTTTTTAACTTAATATCACATTACCAAGATCTGTGCACATTGCTGTCTGTAACTTTTTCACTGCTGTGTAATACTCCATGCACTCTCTCTTTATGGGGCCCTTTGTCTCCTATCCTACCCACACTCATCCCCAGCAGCCATCCATGGGTAGTGGCGGGGGGCAATGGTGGTGGTGGTTTTCTTTATCCACCTCATTGTCTGAGTCCTGGGGGTTGGATATGTCCTGTTCTGCCTCTCCCAGTCTGAAGTTGAAGCTCTAACTGAACAACTAAGTGAAGAGGAGGAGGAAGAAGAGGAGGAAGAAGAGGAGGAGGAAGAGGAGGAGGAAGAGGAAGAAGAAGAGGAAGATGAGGAGTCAGGGAATCAATCAGATAGAGTAAGAGACGGAGGCTGATATCTCCAGAGGAGTGGGAGACTGTGGGGCTGGAGGTCAGGTCCTGAAGGTGTTGGGGGGGCCTCTGGGTGTGAGGGTTCCTAACTCCTCCTGCTCCCGCTTCCCAGAGTGGTTCCAGTGGCCGGCGCAAGGCCAAGAAGAAATGGCGAAAAGACAGCCCGTGGGTGAAGCCATCTCGGAAACGGCGCAAGCGGGAGCCTCCGCGGGCCAAGGAGCCACGAGGTGAGGATGCTCTGCTGCTTTTGAGTGCCCTCCTCCAGCCCCCGCCCGGCCCCCCAGAGTGTGTGCACGCACACACACGCCTCGCATGTCCACCTGCATGTACCCACGCGTCCAGGCACCTGTGAGCTCGCACTCTCACTCTCTCTGTCTCTGTGTCAGGAGTGAATGGTGTGGGCTCCTCAGGCCCCAGTGAGTACATGGAGGTCCCTCTGGGGTCCCTGGAGCTGCCCAGCGAGGGGACCCTCTCCCCCAACCACGCTGGTAATTGCCAATTGCTGGGACAGGGAGCCACTAGGGGGCGACCTCAGGGCAGGAGGGAAAGGGAAGGAGGGGAACCACGCCAGAGCCGGGGTGTCCATGGCCAGGCTTTAGAGGTTCTGGGGCATGGGGGGGTGAGGTAGGGAGGAAGTGAGAGGACCCACCGGGGTCCCAGTGGGTGAGGTGCAGGGCCTCCCTCAGCTCCTCTTTTCCTCCATCCAAGGGGTGTCCAATGACACATCTTCGCTGGAGACAGAGCGAGGGTTTGAGGAGTTGCCCCTGTGCAGCTGCCGCATGGAGGCACCCAAGATCGACCGCATCAGTGAGAGGGCGGGGCACAAGTGCATGGCCACCGAGAGTGTGGACGGAGAGGTGGGGCCATGGGCTGGGGGGAGAGGTGCCTGGGCGTCCAGTCCCGGGCCCCAGCCTCACCCTCTCTTCTCACCTATCCTCACTGCGCACAGCTGTCAGGCTGCAATGCCGCCATCCTCAAGCGGGAGACCATGAGGCCATCCAGCCGCGTGGCCCTGATGGTGCTCTGTGAGACCCACCGCGCCCGCATGGTCAAACACCACTGCTGCCCGGGCTGCGGCTACTTCTGCACGGCGGTGAGTGACCAGTGGGGCAGACAGGTACCATTCACCGTGGCAGAGGGGGCCCCAGTAACCTGACCATGTCGTTTCCCTGCTCCCAGGGCACCTTCCTGGAGTGCCACCCTGACTTCCGTGTGGCCCACCGCTTCCACAAGGCCTGTGTGTCTCAGCTGAATGGGATGGTCTTCTGTCCCCACTGTGGGGAGGATGCTTCTGAAGCTCAAGAGGTGACCATCCCTCGGGGTGACGGGGTGACCCCACCGGCCGGCACTGCAGCTCCTGCACCCCCACCCCTGTCCCAGGATGCCCCTGGGAGAGCAGATACTTCTCAGCCCAGGTACTGGCCTCCCGCTTCTGTACCGGGTGTTCCCTACCCCACCCCTGTTGCTCCTGGACATGAGCTCCTTCTTCCACAGTGCCCGGATGCGAGGGCATGGGGAGCCCCGGCGCCCGCCCTGCGATCCCCTGGCTGACACCATCGACAGCTCAGGGCCCTCCCTGACCCTGCCCAATGGGGGCTGCCTTTCAGCCGTGGGGCTGCCACTGGGGCCAGGCCGGGAGGCCCTGGAAAAGGCCCTGGTCATCCAGGAGTCAGAGAGGTGAGTGGGGAATTGCTCAGGCACAGCAACTGGGGCTGAGGCCAGAGGAGTGGTGTCGAGGCTGATGCTGGAATCTGAGGCGCTCCCCTTCTCTCCCCGCTCCCGTGCTCCCTTGGCAGGCGGAAGAAGCTCCGTTTCCACCCTCGGCAGTTGTACCTGTCCGTGAAGCAGGGCGAGCTGCAGAAGGTGATCCTGATGCTGTGTGAGTGCCACCCATTCCTTCAGCAGACCTTGACCAAGCTCCATGTATATACCAGGCACTGGGCACAGGGCCAGGAGTACAGTCGTAAAGGATACAGTCCTTGCCCTGAAGGACTTAGTGTAGTGGGGAAAAGACATATGTAACCCGTGACGATGCGGATGGTGGTGACTCATAGGTGCTGGGTCCTATTCTGAGTGCCTATACGTGTTAGCCTCGGCTTGCACAGAGAGGTTAGGGACCTCGCACAGTGCACAGTGGTACTGAGAAGCAAGGCAGGGTTTGAATTCAGGCAGAGCTGATGCCTTTGACTCCTTATTCTGATAAATGCTGTGGTGGAGGCAAGCTCAGAGAATGCCAGGAGGGGCCCTGACCCAGCTTGGGGCCCTGAGAAGCCTTCCTGAAAGAAGTGCCACCTGCCCCCTAGCTTGCTTACCACTTGTCCCTCCCTCTCCCGGTGTGGCGGGCTCTCCCCGCAGTGGACAACCTGGACCCCAACTTCCAGAGCGACCAGCAGAGCAAGCGCACACCCCTGCATGCAGCCGCCCAGAAGGGCTCCGTGGAGATCTGCCATGTGCTGCTGCAGGTCAGCACGGGCCCGGCCCCATGCCTCATTCACCAGGCCCTTAGGCCCCTCCCCTGCCCCATGCCTCCCTGGTGCCAGCCCTCCTGCCCCCTCACAGGCTGGAGCCAACATAAATGCAGTGGACAAACAGCAGCGGACGCCACTGATGGAGGCCGTGGTGAACAACCACCTGGAGGTGGCCCGTTACATGGTGCAGCGTGGTGGCTGTGTCTATAGCAAGGTGTGCGCGCAGGCAGCAGGGCGTGGCCCCCGGAGTCAGGGACCAGGTTTGGGGTGCCAGCCGGAGGCTCATTTGCCCATGTCTCCCTCAGGAGGAGGACGGCTCCACCTGCCTCCACCACGCAGCCAAAATCGGGAACTTGGAGATGGTCAGCCTGCTGCTGAGCACAGGACAGGTGGACGTCAACGCTCAGGTCAGCAGCCCACCCAGCCCAGCCCCTCCAGGTCCCTGGTGCCTGGGTTCCTTGGCTCAGCCTCAGGCTTTGGGCCCCGTTTCCTACATCTGACCTCACACTGCTCGTGTCTGTCCCCATTGCTTTCTTCTTCCTCATTTGTATTGCTCTTCATTCTTTTCTTTCTCCTGTTTCTTTCTCTTTATCAAGTTTCAGAATAATCAGTTCCTGTCTTAATCTCTGAAAGTGTCCAGTGAGGCTTTTTATTGACTCTTGGGTTGTCATACATTGGATGTGTTTTAGTCATTTATTGGTATTCTTCTCAGTCTTTGAATTATTCCATCATTGTCCAGGAGAAGCCCCTTCAAGAGGCCCCTGTGGTGTGACATGACCCAGTGGCCCAGTGGCCTTTGAGAGCCTCCTGACCTTTCAGCACATTTCCTGCCCCCGACTCAGAATCCACCATTTCTCTAAGAAACTCTGCTTCCTTTATGGGAAACTTTTTTTTTTTTTTTTTTTTTTTGAGATAGAGTCTCACTCTGTCGCCCAGGCTGGAGTGCAGTGGCGTGATCGCAGCTTACTGCAAGCTCCGCCTCCCAGGTTCACGCCATTCTCCTGCCTCAGCCTCCCGAGTAGCTGGGATTACAGGTGCCCACCACCACGCCCGGCTAATTTTTGTATTTTTAGTAGAGACTGGGTTTCACTATATTGGCCAGGCTGATCTTGAACTCCTGACCTCGTGAGCTACCGTGCCCGGCCAGAAGCATTTTTTTAGAGAATACAGTCTATGTTCCTAGGAGTGTTTATTGTTATTGGATTGTCGCTGCTTCTAGGACTTTTGAGTGGGCAGACTTAGGAAATTTTTGTTTGTTTGTTTTTTCTTTTAAGAGAGGGTCTTGCTATGTCACCCAGGCTGAAGTACAGTAGCAGTTCACAGACAGTCATAGCTCACTGCAGCCTCAAAATCCTGGGCTCAAGTGACCCTCCCATCTCAGTCACATGAGTAGCTGAGACTGCAGGCACGTGCCTCCATGACCAGCTCCTGGCTGTATTTTTTGGAAAGAGAACAGTTACTCACTTTATTTTCTCTCCGGCATCAGGCAGTAGACACTACTAGTCCCATTTTTTAGATGAAGGAACTGCGACTCAGAGACGTTAAGTGACTTACCCAGGGTCCCACAGCTTGTGAATGGTGGAGCTGGGATTCACACACACAGCCAATCTTGACCATTTGCTGCTTTGGTGAGCAGGGCCAGCTGCCCCCACCCTCACTCCCTTCCCACCCACAGGACAGTGGGGGGTGGACGCCCATCATCTGGGCTGCAGAGCACAAGCACATCGAGGTGATCCGAATGCTACTGACGCGGGGCGCCGACGTCACCCTCACTGACAACGTGAGTGAGAGTTTGGTTGAGGTAGGGCAGCCCCAGGCCCCTGAGCAAGGTGGAGGCTGGATTCAGGGGCCCAGCTGCCTGCACCTCATCTGTTCCCCTCCTACCTCCACAGGAGGAAAACATCTGCCTGCACTGGGCCTCCTTCACAGGCAGCGCCGCCATTGCCGAAGTCCTTCTGAATGCACGCTGCGACCTCCATGCTGTCAACTACCACGGGGACACCCCCCTGCACATCGCAGCTCGGGAGAGCTACCATGACTGCGTGCTGTGAGCCCCTGCCCCGCCCTTGATGCCCCTGCCCCCACTTCTTGCAGCCTCAGACCCCACATTGGGCATCCTGTCCCCTCTTCAGGTTATTCCTGTCACGTGGGGCCAATCCTGAGCTGCGGAACAAGGAGGGGGACACAGCATGGGACCTGACTCCCGAGCGCTCCGACGTGTGGTTTGCGCTTCAACTCAACCGCAAGCTCCGACTTGGGGTGGGAAATCGGGCCATCCGCACAGAGAAGATCATCTGCCGGTGAGCCCTGGGCCCCTCTCTGCACCCAAGACCACCTTCTCCCCAACCCATGCCCTCCCCAGGCTCCATTGCATCCTCACAACATTCCCCAACCCCTCCCCATGCACCACTGAATCCCCAGAACCATCTACAGGCCCCCTCCCCAGTAGGGTTGCCAGATATAGCAAATAAAAATAGAAGATACCCAGTTAAACTGGAATTTCAAATGCACGGATGCATACTTTTTTAGTGCGAGAATGCCCTGTGTAATTTTTGGGACATAGTGCACTAAAAAGCTATTTCTTATTTATCTAAAATTTTATGTTAACTGGCTGTCCTGCATCTTACCTGGCAACCTTACTCCCCTGCCCCCAGCCCCAGGAACCTCCCCAACTCTCTTCCTTGTACCTGGAGTAGCTCATCACCCCCTTTTCTAGCCTCCCAGCCCCTTCTTCCCATCTTCTGCAGGGACGTGGCTCGGGGCTATGAGAACGTGCCCATTCCCTGTGTCAACGGTGTGGATGGGGAGCCCTGCCCCGAGGATTACAAGTACATCTCGGAGAACTGCGAGACGTCCACCATGAACATCGACCGCAACATCACCCACCTGCAGGTGAGTAGGGGGCCCGGGGCCTCCCCAAAAGGACACCGAGAGCTGCCAAGTACAGTTGGACAAGCTTCAAACCAACAAAGGCACCTGGCCAAGGAAGGGTTGGCTGAAAGGGAGCCCTGGTGTGGGGTCGCATCCACCCCAGGGGAGGGATCCTTTTCCTAGGTCACAGCAAGGTATCATATGAGCTCCCAGTAGCCCTGGGGACACCACCATACTGATTACCCGCCACCCTAGGACCATCACCACCCATTGTTGTAACACATGGACCCCACAGAAAGGACAGTGGTGGCCGGGCGCAGTGGCTCATGCCTGTAATCCCAGCATTTTGGGAGGCCGAGGTGGGCAGATCACAAAGTCAGGAGATCGAGACCATCCTGGCTAACACAGTGAAACCCCGTCTCTATTAAAAATACAAAAAAATTAGCCGGGTGAGGTGGCGGGCGCCTGTAGTCCCAGCTCCTTGGGAAGCTGAGGCAAGAGAATGGCGTGAACCAGGGGGCGGAGCTTGCAGTGAGCCGAGATCGCGCCACTGCACTCCAGCCTGGGCAACAGCGAGACTCCGTCTCAAAAAAAAAAAAAAAAAAAAGACAGTGGTTATGGGGTCAGGGGGCACCGAGAGTAGAGGGGCCCAGACCGATCATGGGGTTGAGCTGACCCCTGCCTCCTCTCCCCAGCACTGCACGTGTGTGGACGACTGCTCCAGCTCCAACTGCCTGTGTGGCCAGCTCAGCATCCGGTGTTGGTATGACAAGGTGCGTGCCCCTTGCCTTGGCCACAGACACCTGGCCCCTCCTTCAGAGGAGCCAGCCTCCAATAGGCCAGCTCCCTGGGACCTTGTCCCTCACCTCCTACCCTGTGGGGGAAGTGACTGAGAGGACTGGGCAAGGCCTGGGAATCCTGGGACAGCGATGGGCATGTGCCCAGGTCTGTGCAAACCAGGGATGATGCTTCTGCATTTCCTGCTCTCGAATCTCAGAGTCTGTGTGACCTCCCCAACCCTAACTTCCCTGTCTCTGGGTTGGGTTCGGCAGTGGATTTTTCTGTAGAGTCTTGGAGTTCCTGGGCGGGCAGCTGAGGTGGCGCCCACAGAGAAACCACTGTCCTCCCCTCCGCACCCTAGGATGGGCGATTGCTCCAGGAATTTAACAAGATTGAGCCCCCGCTGATTTTCGAGTGTAACCAGGCGTGCTCATGCTGGAGAAACTGCAAGAACCGGGTCGTACAGAGTGGCATCAAGTGAGGCCCTGCTCCACAGCCCATCGTCTCCCCACCTCACCCTTTCCTCACTGCCCCTGGGGCTTTTCCAGGGCCTCCACCCGACAGCGCCCTCTCTCCTACCCCCAGGGTGCGGCTACAGCTCTACCGAACAGCCAAGATGGGCTGGGGGGTCCGCGCCCTGCAGACCATCCCACAGGGGACCTTCATCTGCGAGTAAGTCGCCGAGAGCACCTTAACACCTGGTGGGATATATGGCCACTGCTGACTGCCAGGCCTCCCTCTCAGCCCTCTGCCCTGATGAGTCACATGTCTCCATCTGGCCACTCTCCAGCCAGCCTCCTGACCCCTATTCCTGCAGCTGAGCAGCCAGCCTCCTCTGACCCCCATCCCCGCAGCTGAGAATGGCACCTGCCTCCACTCTGCCCAGACCTCAGAGCTGCTCTTCCTGCCCCTCCACCCGCTCCTCGCCCTTCCTAGCTGGAGAAAGTGCCAGTTTGGGAGACAAACAGACTTGGGTTTGAGCCCCTCTCTGCTTCTGGATGTCCTTGGCCAAGTTACTTAACCTCTTTGAGCCTTATTTTTCTTGTCTGTAGAATGGAGGTGATAACAGATACCTATCTGTCCACCTCCTCAGGGGCCTGTCCCTCTCTATCAGTTCTTTCTCTGCTCAGCATCTGTAATCTCCCCCTTTCTCTTGGCTCCCATCCCACAACTCTCAATCTTACCTTGGTCTCCTTTGGCCCTTATTTTTTTATTTTATTTTATTTATTTTTTGAGACAGAGTTTCACTCTTGTTGCCCAAGCTGGAGTGCAGTGGCACAATCTTGGCTCACTGCAGTCTCCACCTCCCAGGTTCAAGCGATTCTCCTGCTTCAGCCTCCTAAGTAGCTGGGATTATAGGCACGCACCACCACACCCGGCTAATTTTTTGTATTTTTAGTAGAAACGGGGTTTCACCATGGTAGCCAGGCTGGTCTCGAACTCCTGACCTCAGATGATCCGCCCACCTCGGCCTCCCAAAGTGCTGGGATTACAGGCGTGAGCCACCGCACCTGACCATTCTTTGGCCTTTAAAAAAGATAGTCCTTAGGCCGGGCACGGTGGCTCACGCTTGTAATCCCAGCACTTTGGGAGGCCGAGGCGGGCGGATGACAAGGTCAGGAGATCGAGACCACAGTGAAACCCCGTCTCTCCTAAAAATACAAAAAATTAGCCGGGCGTGGTGGCGGGCGCCTGTAGTCCCAGCTACTCGGAGAGGCTTAGGCAGGAGAATGGCGTGAACCTGGGAGGCGGAGCTTGCAGTGAGCCGAGATTGCACCACTGCACTCCAGCCTGGGCGACAGAGCAAGACTCCGTCTCAAAAAAAAAAAAAAAAAGATAGTCCTCTAACCATACTTGCCTGTTCAAGAGACCATCCAGTTTCTCTCCATCATGTCATCTCAACTTCTCTGGCAAGCAGCCCCTTCCTGCTGGGCCTCCGTTTCCCCACCATCCACTCACTGCCTGTCCCTGCCAAAATCGGCCTTTGCCCTTCCCGCTCTGCTGAAGCTGTCTCTTGACAGTCACTTCTCACCCACGTCCTCTCTGTGTGTCTGAATCTCCCGTGTCTGCTCACCCTCCTTAGATAGCTGGCTCCTCTCCTCCCTCTGGTGTCCAGATATGTGTGGCTGCTCTTGCCCCGAATCATGCCTTGAGTTCCTTGCCACTTCTGTACCTCTGGCTCTTCCTGCAGTACTGGCCCCTCTCCTGTTCCATATCGCCCCTTCTTGCTGGGTGGCTCCTAGTATACAAACCTCTCTGTGTCCAAACCCGAACTTCCCCACCCAGGCCAACTGCCCCTACACACTAATCCCCTTAACCACAGAGCTTGTCGTCTGTCTCTATGCTGACTGAAGGCTCCCTCTGTCAAGGCTGGAATGCTGCCCTTTCACTTGCCCACCACTGCTGCTCCAGGCCTTCCCTTCCCCACACCTGCCAGCCCTGCCTATTCCAGATTCCACGGGCTTGTGAGGAGAGATGGGGCCTGGAGGCGCCTCCTAGGAGCCCACACTCACCTTCAGAACCATGGATTCCTGTCCCACAGGTATGTCGGGGAGCTGATCTCTGATGCCGAGGCTGATGTGAGAGAGGATGATTCTTACCTCTTCGACTTAGACAACAAGGTGATCAGGAGACCCTCCTTACCCTGCTGCTCCCCAGGGCTGGCTTTCAGGAGCCTCTGGGAAGTCAGCAAATGGAAACCTGGGGAGGAGGGACTGGGGAAGTCAGTGGGTGGGGAGGGCAATCAGGCAAGCAGGGTCAGGGGAGATGTGAAGAGTGCCATCCCCCTGCCCCAGGATGGAGAGGTGTACTGCATTGATGCCCGTTACTATGGCAACATCAGCCGCTTCATCAACCACCTGTGTGACCCCAACATCATTCCCGTCCGGGTCTTCATGCTGCACCAAGACCTGCGATTTCCACGCATCGCCTTCTTCAGTTCCCGAGACATCCGAACTGGGGAGGAGCTAGGGTGAGACTAGGGGCCTCTAGGGGCTCTGCCAGGGGGTGGGAGACGCAGCAAACCTGGGACCTGAAGGCTGGCAGGTACCTGGTGTCCAGGCATGGAGTAGTGCAGAGCTTCTCAGATTTCAGTGTACATAAGTATTTCCTGGAGGACTTGGTGAAACAGTCCTGCGCCTCCCAGAGAGATTCTGAATCAGTAGGCTTGCGATGGGGCCCAGGATTCTGCATTTCCAACAAGTCCCCAGGCAATGCTGATGCTGCAAGTCCATAGAACATACAAGGGGCTCAGATTCCATCTGGAGAAGATAGGTTGGGTGCCGGGTCCCTCTCAGGGAGCAGGATCCACAGGGTCTTCAGGGTGGGCTCTTGGTGGGTGGGTCCAGGTCCCACAAGTTCCTGTTTTCCTCTGACAGGTTTGACTATGGCGACCGCTTCTGGGACATCAAAAGCAAATATTTCACCTGCCAGTGTGGCTCTGAGAAGTGCAAGCACTCAGCCGAAGCCATTGCCCTGGAGCAGAGCCGTCTGGCCCGCCTGGACCCACACCCTGAGCTGCTGCCCGAGCTCAGCTCCCTGCCCCCTGTCAACACATGAGAACGGACCACACCCTCCCTCCCCAGCATGGATGGCCACAGCTCAGCTGCCTCCTCTGCCACCAGCTGCTCGCAGCCCATGCCTGGGGGTGCTGCCATCTTCTCTCCCCACCACCCTTTCACACATTCCTGACCAGAGATCCCAGCCAGGCCCTGGAGGTCTGACAGCCCCTCCCTCCCAGAGCTGGTTCCTCCCTGGGAGGGCAACTTCAGGGCTGGCCACCCCCCTGTTACCCATCCTCAGTTGAAGTTTGATGAATTGAAGTCGGGCCTCTATGCCAACTGGTTCCTTTTGTTCTCAATAAATGTTGGGTTTGGTAATAAACTGCAATTTTTGTGTTGGGGTGGGGAGAAAGCATACTCGGCTAGAGGGAATGTGGGTCCAAGGGCCAGAATAGGATGGGAAGCAGGCTGGACAGGTGTGGCTGGTGTGACGGCCGCCCAGTGCGGGGCAGTGAGGTGGGGGGCCACTATGAAGATCCAGTTTTCCCAGGCGCGGTGGCTAACACCTATAATCCCAGCACTTTGGGAGGCCGAAGCAGGCGAATCACCTGAGGTCAGGAGTTCAAGACCAGCCTGGCCAACATGGTGAAACCCCATCTCTACTCAAAATCAAAAACATTTGCTGGGCGTGGTGGCAGGCACCCGTAATCCTGGCTACTCGAGAGGCTGAGGCAGGAGAACCGCTTGAACCCAGGAGGCGGAGGTTGCAGTGAGCCAAGATTGAGCCACTGCACTCCAGCCTGGGCAACAAGAGCGAAACTCCGTCTCGAAAAAAACGGACCTCTTTAATCTTTGGCGGGAGCATGTTGGGAGTGTACGGCAGTTAAGGTAGTTTGCGAGATTATAAAGCGTTTTCTTATCAGAGCACGCCAGGTCGTTCACTGTGGTCCATAGTGCCCCCAGGAAACAGCCCTGAGCCCCCGTCCCAGGCTCCAGCTCCCCAGCCCGCTGGGCACAAAGTTGAGAAGAAGGAACTAGAGTGTGTCGGGGACCACAGGCGGGGGTGGGGCTGTGACGTGTGGGAGGGCGGGGCGGGCAGCAGGTGAGACGCCAGGTCTCCGGGGCTCCAATCACTCCAGAGACTGAGCCATGGGGAGAAAGCAGCGGGACGAGGATGACGAGGCCTACGGTGAGACTGGGGCGAGGCCCGGGACCCTGTGGAGGGAGAGGAGGATGGGTGCTTTGGGAATGGTGTCTGGGGCTGGCTCCAGGGAGAGGAACTAAGGAGAGTCCTGTGTCCCTGAGGGGAGGGCCCGGGAACCGGGAGCCATGGAGGGAGGGAGTCAGGGTCCTGGGAGGAGGATGGGGCTCCGGGGCTGAGGCTGTTGCTGGGGAGCCCATAGAGAGTGAAGCTGGGTGCCTCTGAGGAGTTTGGGCTGAGGTCCTTGGGAGGAGGGGGGGATTTCAGGCCTGGACTCTGGGTCCCTAAGGGCAGGGCCCTAGGAAACAAAGCCGAGATGTAAGGTGGCAGGTTGGGGCCCTGAGCAGAAGGGGGCTGGAGGCTGGGAGTGTCCTGTGCTGCAGAGCCTGCAGCGGGTGAGGCCAGGGTCAGCCTGGAGGCTGGGTCCCTGAGGGGGAAAGCTGCTTGTGGCCTGCCGGCTCCCTTGAGGAGTGAGGGGACCCTGAGTGGGCTGGCCTCTGCCTGCCAGGGTCTCTGGGAGAAGTGGCAGAGGGAGTGGGTTCGGCTGGGGGTCCCTGTGAGGCGTTGGGGCTGAGGGTCTTTGTGGAAAGGGGGCTGGGGTCCTGCTTAGGGGTCTCTGTGAGGAGCTAGGAGCAGGAGCTGGTCTTGGGGTACTCTGAGGAACAGAGACAGGGCCCCTGGGGTTCCTGTGAAGGGTGAGGCCTGAGGGGAGAAACAGCAGGGAGCCTGTTTCCAGAATCTGCGAGGAAAAGGGGCTGGGGTTCTGAGGAGAGAGGGAGCTGGGGACCGGCCTCCAGATCCCCATGAGCAGTGAAGGCTGGGAACTCACCTGCGGAGGCCCCCCTGGGCTTCTGGTCTGAAGGGGAAGGAACCCCTATGAGGGACCTTCTCGAGGAGAGGCTTGAGTCCCTTAGGGCCATAGGGGAGCGGGCAGTGAGGACTCTCGAGTAGACTTCCTGGAGCAGCTTCAGGTCAATCATTGTCCATGAGCCATGGAGGGACAGAGTCCAGGGCACCTGGGGAAAGTGGACCCCACCCGCCCCTTCCCAGACTACTGCCCAGCCCTCGGCCCTCCCTCCTTAGCGCCCACAAGGAACCCTGACTGCCCGGCCCTCCTCCTCCCTGTGTGTGTACTCAGGGAGGACCAGGAACTCAACGTGCCTGCAATCTCTATGGCCAGGCTCAGGTGTCACTCTGACTACTGGCCCAGAGCCCGGAGCACACTGTGGCCAGGGGACTGAGGTCCCACCAGAGTGAGGATGTACAGGGCCGCTTCCCTCCCCAGGCCCTGCTGGGGTTGACACCTTTGTCTCCAGTTTCTTTCCCCATAGCCTTGAGCCAGAGGGTAAGGTAGGGCCTGGGGCAGACGGGGGAAGAGGCTATGACCTCCCTGAGGGGCTGTGGGTCTGTGTGGTCCCTGGGCAGGGATTAGGGAGGAGACAGGGATGAGAATGAGGGAGTGAGAGCCACTGGGAGTCCCACATCCCAGCTAAAGGGAGACTCAGGAGAACCGTGCCAGGGTAGGGCAGGGGACCAAGGCCATTTCCCAGACTGACTGCCTTGAGATGTGAGCCGGAAACTATAAAGGCCTTCCTTCCCCTCCCCATGGCAGCCTGGGTGGAGTTCCCAGGGAGCTGCTGAGCTGCTGACCAGGCCTGGATCCTACCTTTCCTGCTCCCCAGTTTTCCCCTCCTGCCAGTCCTGCCCTAGCCCATCTCCCTCCAAACACCTGAGGCCTGGGTAGGATCCTGGGGCTAGGAGGACTCAGCAGGACAAGATATGCAGAGAGAGACTCATCCTCCACACCTCTTCCCATGTCCCTCAGGGAAGCCAGTCAAATACGACCCCTCCTTTCGAGGCCCCATCAAGAACAGGTGAGCTCTGGGCACTGCTCCGGGGGCTGGCGGGGGTGGTGGGTGCAGTGTGGAATCCAGTATTTGCTTTGTATTTGCTAAAATATTAGTAAGAAACTTGTGAAAAAGAGAAACTCCTGCCCCAGATGGGTGGTGCTCTGGGGGGATTGTTGTGTGTCTGGAGCAGGCATCGAGGGCTTCCCAGGTCTGGGGGGATGTTCTGTTTCTTGACTTAAGTGCCGGCTTCACAAGTGGGAGAACTCACCCAGCTGAGCCCTTGGGAGTTGTGTGCTTTTCTGTCTTTTACTTGAGAAGAAAGTTTATCCACCCAGAAAAAGGTTTTCTTTCTGTGTTTTGGAGATGGGGGTTCACTGCAGGCTCGAACTCCTGTGCTCAAGTGATCCTCCTGCCCTAGCCTTCCGAGTAGCTGGGATTACAGGCATGCACCATCACACCAGGCTAATTTCTTTGAGATGGGAATCTCACTATGTTGCCCAGGCTGATCTCAAACTCCTGGCCTCAAGGGATTCCCCTGCCTCAGCCTCCCAAGTAGCTGGTATTACAGTCATGAGCCACTGTGGCTAGCTAGGTTTTCTAAATAAAATATTTTAAAAAAATTAGCCGGGCAGTAGTGGCACGCGCCTGTAATCCCAGCTACTCGGGAGGCTAAGGCAGGAGAATTGCTTGAACCCAGGAGGCAGAGGCTGCAGTGAGCCAAGATTGCACCACTGCTCTCCAGTCTGTGACAGAGTGAGATGCTGTCTCAAAATAAAAAAATAAAAGCAATAAAAATATAAAAATAAAGCCTACTGATGACCACGCTGCAGCATCCCCCAGCTCTCTAACCCTTGACCCCTCCAGACCATAAGCCCTACCTCCCCAAGTCTCCTTAGCTCAGCCTCCCATTTCTCTCTCAGAAGCTGCACAGATGTCATCTGCTGCGTCCTCTTCCTGCTCTTCATTCTAGGTTACATCGTGGTGGGGATTGTGGGTGAGTTTCCAGCTGCTCAGAGCCAGGGCAGTGGGTGAGGGACAGTAACCCAGGGAGGGACCATTCCCATAACTGCCCCACTAAGTCCCTGTCCTCCAATGACTCATCCGTGCCTCTGTCTGCAGCCTGGTTGTATGGGGACCCGCGGCAAGTCCTCTACCCCAGGAACTCTACTGGGGCCTACTGTGGCATGGGGGAGAACAAGTGAGTACAAAGGCGAGAAGAGGAGTGCAGGAGCGAGGCGAGGTGGGGTGGGCAGGAGACACCCCCCCAACTCAGGCTCCAGACCTGTCCATGCTCTTCCACAGCCTTTCCCTGCTGTTCCCACCCCACCTCAGCATCCCTAAATCTGACCACTCCAGGCCACGTTGAGAACCGTTGCTGGACAGTTAGCTTCTTGAGTCCCACCAGAAATGGAAGGCAGTGGAGAGTCGTGTTAAGTGTATGAGTTTTACAGTTCAGAGATTGGTGTTTCAATCCCCAACTGGACTAAGTTTTGGTTGTGTGGCCTTGGACAAGTTACTCAAGCTCTCTGAGCTTTGATTTCCTTATCTGAAATTCAAGGAGAATTCCAGAAGCAATGCCAACAGTCCTCACATGCAGATGTCCAATAAGTAATAAAACCTCAAATATTTATATAGCATTTACTATGTTCCAGGCAGGCAGTAAACTTTGCACATACAAGCTCATTGAAATCTCATGAGGTAGGCACTATTCTTTTATATGGAGTAGAACCAAGACCGAGAACAAGTGACTTGCTCAAGATCGTAGAGGTGATATGAAGTCGTGGAGCTCCAAGTTCATGATCTGAGCCATTTGTCAGCTGCTGCAATGGTGACTTACTCTGAGAGATCTTCTAGGCGTCTCCCTACCTCCCCAGCTGAGCTAGGGCCAGGAGCTGGGGGGTGACTGGTCTGGGCCACGTGGGACTGGGCCCACTGTATTCTTGAGAAGCCACCCTAGTGGTCCCTCCCCTCCCCCAACACCTGATCAGGCCCTGATGCACATGGTCCCTCCCCTCCCACAGAGATAAGCCGTATCTCCTGTACTTCAACATCTTTAGCTGCATCCTGTCCACCAACATCATCTCAGTGGCTGAGAATGGCCTACAGTGCCCCACGCCCCAGGTCAGAGCCTGGGACCTGCCTCTGCCCCAGATCTCACCCAGGGTCTCAGGTTCCAGCCCCTTAGTGTTCTCTCTGCACCCAGGTGTGTGTGTCCTCCTGCCCGGAGGACCTATGGACTGTGGAAAAAAACCAGTTCTCGCAGACTGTTGGGGAAGTCTTCTATACAAAAAACAGGAACTTTTGTCTGCCAGGGGTACCCTGGAATATGGTGAATATTGCCCCTAACCTCATCACTGTTGCGCAGAAGGGCCAGGGTGGGCACGAGTGGGAGGGGGAGTTGGGTAGATGATCACCAGGTTGGCTCTCCTGGGGAGTGTGGGACAGGCTGAGCCCCATGGTGGTGGTGAGGGGACCTGCTTCTTCATCCTGCTCTGTGTCTGTGTGTCTGTGTGTCTGTCCTTTCACTCCTGCCACAGATGGTGATCACAAGCCTGCAACAGGAACTCTGCCCCAGTTTCCTCCTCCCCTCTGCTCCAGGTGAGAAGCACAGATTCCTTCCTCAGACATCATCTAGTCCCATGTTTTCATTGCTTGAATGAAGAAACCAGGCCCAGAGAGAGTGAAGTCACATATCCTGTTGGTGGCAAAATTGGAATTAGCATCAGGTCTTCATTTTTCTCTTTGTTATATGGCCTTGCAGTCAGACAATCAGTGTTTTGGGGACTATTATGTGCCAGGTGCTGGGGACAGAGGCAGGGATAACAACTGCTCCCTGCTTCAGCTACATTCTAGGTGAAGAGATCAGAGTTGTTCACAAAGAGACTGTATGAAAATCTCATGAAAACATACATGGGTGAATCTACACACACATTTTTTTTTTTTTTAGACGGAGTCTTCCTCTGTTGCCCAGGCTGGAGTGCAGTGGCGTGATCTTGGCTCACTGCAACCCCCGCCTCCCGGGTTCAAGCAATTCTCTGCCTCAGCCTCCCGAGTAGCTGGGATTACAGCACATGGTGCCCACCACCACGCCTGGCTAATTTTTATTTTTATTTTATTTATTAAATGTATTAAATTTGTATTTTTAGTAGAGACGGGGTTTCACTATCTTGGCCAAGCTGGTCTTGAACTCCTGACCTTGTGATCCACCCACCTCGGCCTCCCAAAGTGCTGGGATTACAGGCATGAGCCGCCATGCCCAGCCTGCACACATATTATTTTTATATATGCACAGGGAAAAGGCTAGAGGGATATTTGCTCAAATGTTATAAGTGAACATGGCTGGGTGGTAGGATCACAGTTGAACTTTTTTTCTTTTACAGTATGCTCTTCCTTCCAATAGCAAACGTCTTTTTTTTTTTTTTTAAGAGATGAAGTCTTGCTATGTTGCCCAGGCTGGTCTTGAACTCCTGGATTCAAGCAATCTTCCCACCTCAGCCTCTCAAAGTGCTGGGATTACAGACATGAGCCCCGACACCCAGTTGCAAATGTCATTTTTAATATAAAACAATTTTTAGGCCAGGCGTGGTGGCTCATGCTTGTAATCCTAGCAGTTTGGGAGGCTGAGGCAGGCAGATCACCTGAGATCAGGAGTTCGAGACCAGCCTGGCCAACATGGCGAAACCCCATCTCTACTAAAAATACAAAAATTAGCTGGGCGTGGTGGCATGCACCTATTATCCCAGCTACTCAGGAGGCTGAGGCAGGAGAATGGCTTGAATCCGGGTGGCAGAGTTTGCAGTGAGCCGAGATTGCGCCACTGTACTCTAGCCTTGTTGACAGAGCGAGACTCCATCTCAAAAAAAAAACAAAAATTTTAGGCCGGGAGCAGTGGCTCACACCTGTAATCCCAGCACTTTGGGAGGCCGAGGCAGGTGGATCACAAGGTCAGGAGTTCGAGACTAGCCTGGCCAACAGGGTGAAACCCCCGTCTCCACTAAAAATACAAAAATTAGCCAGGCGTGGTGGTGGGCACCTGAAATCCCAGCTACTCGGGAGGCTGAGGTAGGAGAATCGCTTGAACCCAGAGGTGGAGTTTACGGTGAGCCGAGATGGTGCCACTGCACTCCAGCCTGGGCAACAGTGAGACTCCATCTCAAAAAAAAAAAAATTAGACAATTTATAGCATAAGATGAGATATCCAGTTATCAATTTAAGTACAATAAGGAGTATCTCAAGTGAATACTTCAAAGTCAAGTAGCTCTGAATATAAATTCTAGCACTTTCCAGCCCTATGGTCTTGACCCAACTATGCAACCTCTCTGAACCTTGTTTCCCCATCTTTAGAATGTAAACGACAGCGAGGTGCAGTGGCTCACACCTGTAGTCCCAACTGCTCAGGAGGCTAAGGCAGGAGGATCACTTGAGTCCTGGAGTTTGAGGTTACAGTGAGCCACGATTGTGCCACCGCACTCCAGCCTGGGCAATAGAGTGAGAAATCCTGCCTCTAAAAAATAAATAAGCTAGGTGAGGTGACTCACACCTGTAATCTCAACACTTTGCAGGGCTGAGGTGGGAGGATTGCTTGAGCCCAGGAGTTTGAGGCCAGCCTGGGCAACATAGCAAAACCCCATCTGTACAAAAAATTTAAAAATTAGCCAAGTGTGGTGGTGCGCATCTATAGTCCCAGTTGCTTGGGAGGCTAAATGGGGAGGATCGCTTGAGCCCAGGAGTTCAATGTTGCAGTAAGCTATGATCGTGCAGCTGCACTCTAGCCTGGGTGACAGAGCAAGACCTTGACTCAAAAATAAGTAAATAAATAAATAAATAGGTAAATAAATGACAAAGCAAGGCTGCCTGGCAAAGTTGTTGCAAGGATGGCAGTAAGTGGCTCTGTAGGCACATAACAGGTGCCAAAGGAGGTAGGGATAAGGTCAGAAGGCTTCCTGGAGGAGGCGAGATGGAGCTGGATTTGAACAGGGAGTCATGGATGGGATTTCTGGTGGAAAGAGAGCCCTGAGAGAGAGGCACAGTAAGAGCAAAGGTATAGAGTAGAAGGGAACATGGGCTGGATTTGGACAGCAGAGCCTGGAAGCCTGGCCAGGGAGTGTGGACGCTGTCTCTGGGGCAGAGCCTCTGGAGATGTCTGAGTCGCAAAGGGACCCAGAGCCCTGGAGTGATGAAGTCCAGGCTGTGCCACAGTCTCCCTGGCACTCCACTCGGGTGGAGGGCGGATGGAAGGGTGACAGGGTGTTCTAAGAGTTGAGGCCAGCCCAGAGGAGGGTCCAAACCGAGGCACGGCAAGGAGGGGAGGCAGGGGATGGACTGGGCTCCACAGGGCAGAAGCCCGTTTTTGAAATCAAAAGCAGCCCACTGAGGGGTGCGTCATCACCCTTCCCTCCCCTAAGGGCACTGTGGACTGGGAGGGGGCCAGAGACCCTCCAGGCAGAGCTCCTGGCCCCCAACCCAGCAGCCCGGCTCTCCCTTCCAGCTCTGGGGCGCTGCTTTCCATGGACCAACGTTACTCCACCGGCGCTCCCAGGGATTACGAATGACACCACCATACAGCAGGGGATCAGGTAGGCACCTCCTCCCCCACATCCTGGCCACACCCCTTCCACCCACAGCCCCATCTGACTCTGTCTCCCCAACAGCGGTCTTATTGACAGCCTCAATGCCCGAGACATCAGTGTTAAGATCTTTGAAGATTTTGCCCAGTCCTGGTATTGGATTCTTGTGTGAGTCACCAGATTCCCCTCCTCTCGTGTCCTTGCCTTCTTCCTCCCTGATCCTCTGTCCCCTCGCCCAGTGTCTGAAACACAGGCTTTGGACAGAGGAGGAGGAGCCAGAGCTCAGAATGGATTCCAAGACCAACAGGATTTATAAGGGAAAGAGGCCTAATCTGGGAACACTGGGTGGTGTGTGGAAAGGCAGGGGGGGCCTCTGAAAGGGGAAAGATTTGAGGGGCTAGGGCTGAACCTCACTGTCCTCACCCTGCCTACAGTGCCCTGGGGGTGGCTCTGGTCTTGAGCCTACTGTTTATCTTGCTTCTGCGCCTGGTGGCTGGGCCCCTGGTGCTGGTGCTGATCCTGGGGGTGCTGGGCGTGCTGGCATACGGCATCTACTACTGCTGGGAGGAGTACCGAGTGCTGCGGGACAAGGGCGCCTCCATCTCCCAGCTGGGTTTCACCACCAACCTCAGTGCCTACCAGAGCGTGCAGGAGACCTGGCTGGCCGCCCGTGAGTGTCCTGCCCACCCCCAAGCCACCAGCTACCCAACGACTGCCCTGGGCCATGCCCGGCCCCAGCCCTGGCCCTGACCTAGGTCTGTCTGCCCCATCCTCTGCAGTGATCGTGTTGGCGGTGCTTGAAGCCATCCTGCTGCTGGTGCTCATCTTCCTGCGGCAGAGGATCCGTATTGCCATCGCCCTCCTGAAGGAGGCCAGCAAGTTAGGGCCTGCCTGGGAGGGAGATGGGGTTGAGGACAGTGTGGACCCAGGGGTGCTAGGGGACCTAGGGGGTGCTAGAGAGGTGGCAAGGAGCCTCAGAGGAGAGGGGAGAAATAGCACAGTGGTGAACACTGCTGTGGCTTTGCCTCTCTGAGCTTCTGCTTCCCCATCTGTAAAATGGGGGTAACAATAATTCCTGCCTTCTAGGGTTGTCTTGAAGATTAAATGAGTGCCTGGAATATGACATAGGCCTTCTAGAGGGGTTGGTGGGAGTGGTGGTGGCTGAGTGGAATGGCAGGAATCCAGGCCAGGAGGGGCAGCAGCTTGCTCCCAACCAGGAACTGCCATGCACACCTGCCAAGGGATCACGCTTAGGGGTGATCTTCCCTTACTCCACCCAAAGCTGCCCCAAGTGGCTTCTCTGTGACTCTAGTTTCCTCTAAGGGTCCTGTGAGCCTGATTTATTCAGTTCTGTTTATCCAGTGAGCACCTACAGTATGCCTAGCCCTGCACCAGGCCCTGAGGACACAGATATGAAAGACAATGTTACTGCCCCTGTTGGTCCCACCCTGGGGGAGTGGGGCAGGCCCCAGTGAGGTCAGAGGGGTCAGCACCCCCCCTTTTTATTTTTTAGACGGAGTCTCACTCTGTCACCCAGGCTGGAGTGCAGTGACACCATCTCGGCTCACTGCAAGCTCCGCCTCCCAGGTTCACGCCATTCTCCTCCCTCAGCCTCCTAAGTAGCTGGGACTACAGGCGCCCGCCACCATGCCTGGCTAATTTTTTGTATTTTTAGTAGAGACGGGGTTTCACCGTGTTAGCCAGGATGGTCTTGATCTCCTGACCTCGTGATCCGTCCGCCTCAGCCTCCCAAAGTGCTGGGATTATAGGCGTGAGCCACCGCACCCGGCCAGGGTCAGCCCCTTGAGAAGATGGACAGCTGGGGCGGTGCCGGTGAACAGCTCTTGTCTCCTTGCAGGGCTGTGGGACAGATGATGTCTACCATGTTCTACCCACTGGTCACCTTTGTCCTCCTCCTCATCTGCATTGCCTACTGGGCCATGACTGCTCTGTATCCTCTGCCCACGCAGCCAGCCACTCTTGGAGTCCTGGGGGGTGATGGAAAACAGAGCAATACTTGCCCTGTACAGTGCCTTGGTGTCACTGGAAGAGGTGCCCCTTTCCCTGGGCAGACACAGCAGCACTGTGCCTGAACAGAGTTGAAAGGGTGCACACAGGCTGAATTTCAGCCCTCTCTGTGCAGCAAACGATCTGCACAAGCACCTGGGAACAGGTCCCTAAGGAGTGAGTGGCCCGTGGAGACCTCGTGTGATCATGCTTTCCTTGACTCCCCTCTGGGTACCTGGCTACATCGGGGCAACCCCAATATGTGCTCTGGGCATCCAACATCAGCTCCCCCGGCTGTGAGAAAGTGCCAATAAATACATCATGCAACCCCACGGTAAGAGGAAGCGGGGGACACGGAGGCGGGACTAGTAGGGCTGAGGGGCTGTAGGGGCCACATTCCTCATTGTGCAGAGAAGACTGAGGCCACAGAGGGCAAGAAACTCGTGCAAGGTCACACACCCAACCCCCAGCAGAGCTAGAAGAAACCAGTTCCCAGAATACCTGGTTCTCCTGTTGAGCCGTCCATCATGTGGGGAGGGAAACTGAGGCTGGGAGAGACAGCCCTGGATACCAGGACTTACTCCACCCCTCCCCAGGACATTCCTCTGACTTGAGGACCATCAACCACTTCACCCTCTGAGTCTCAGCCTACTCCTGTTTGTTTGTTTGTTTGTTTGTTTGTTTGTTTGTTTGTTTGTTTGTTTTGAGACAGGGTCTTGCTCTGTTGCCCAGGCTGGAGTGCAGCAGTGCAATCTCAGCTCACTGCAACCTCCATCCCCCAGGCTCAAGCAATCTTCCCACCTCAGCCTCCTGAGCAGTTGGGACTACTAGTGTACGACACCACGCCAGGCTAATTTTAAGCTTTTTGTAGAGGCAAGGTCTTGCTGTGTTACCCGGGCTGGTCTTGAACTCCTGGGGTTGCCCCGATGTAGTCAGGTACCCAAGCGATCCTCTGGCTTAACCTCCCAAAGTACTGGGATTATAGGAGTGAGCCGCCACACGCAGTTCCACTCCTCTGTAAAATGGGGATAATTATAATACCCATCCCTGGGGTGGCTGAGATGAAATGACTTTGGGCACATAAAGTGCTTAGTACAATGCCTGGCACCTGATAAGAGCTCAATAACAGGTTGGATTGTATTGTATTATTAAGTCTTCCTCCCTTGGAACACAGAGCCCTAGGTAGTAGCCAGGTGGGACTCCCTGCGGGGGACCTGGGAGAGAAGCTGCTTCCAAAACTCCCCTGTGAGGTTTCCCGGGAGTGGCGCTGGGCTGCTGGGAATTTACTCTTCTCAAACCTGTCATGTCTTCACCTCGTCTGAGCTGGGAACATGAGCTGGGCTGGAAGCATTAGCCCCACCCAAAAATAAAAAGGGGAGGTTTGGCGGGCGCGGTGGCTCCTGCCTGTAATCCCACCACTTAGGAGGCCGAGGCGGGTGGATCACCTGAGGTCAGGAGTTTGAGACCAGCCTGGCCAACATGGCAAAACCCTGTCTCCACTAAAAGTACAAAAATTAGCCAGGCATGGTAGCAGGTGCCTGTAATCCCAGCTACTCAGGAGGCTGAGGCAGGAGAATTGCTTGAACTCGGGAGGTGGAGGTTGCAGTGAGCTGAGATCGCGCCATTGCACTGCAGCCTGGGTGGCGAGACTCTGTCTCAAAAAAAAAAAAGGGGGAGGTTTATTTACATGTACAGAGGACCCACTATGTGCCAGGCACTGGGTATACAAAGCCCAAAATGATGTGGTTCTTTTTTTTTTTTCTTTTTTAATGGAAAAAAAAGGCTGTTACCCAGGCTGGAGTGCAGTGATGCGATCACGGCTCACTGCAGCCTTGATCTCCCAGGCTCAAGTGATCTTCTCACCTCAGTCTCCCAAGTAGCTGGGACTACAAACGAGTGCCACCATGCCCGGCTAATTTTTTTTTTTTAAGAGATGGGGTTTCACTATGTTGCCCAGGCTGGTCTCAAACAACCAGGCTCAAGCAATTTGCCTGCTTCAGCCTCCAAAAGTGTTGGGATTATAGGCGTGAGCAACTGCGCTGGGTATAACGTCAGTGTTGTTTTCAACTTGCTTGTGATCTAGCAGTAAAGACTGACAGAAGGCCGGGCACAGTGGCTCACACCTGTAATCCCAGCACTTTGGGAGGCCGAGGCAGGTGGATCATGAGGTCCGGAGTTCGAGACCAACCTGGCCAATATGGTGACAGAGTGAGACTCCATCTCAAAAAAAAAAAATTTTTTTTTTGATTAGCCAGGCATGGTGGCACACACCTGCAGTCCCAGCTACTTGGGAGGTTGAGGCAGGAGGACTGCTTGAACGTGGGAGGCAGAGGTTGCAGTGAGCTGAGATTGAGCCACTGCACTCCAGCCTGGGCAACAGAGTGAGACCTTGTGTCAAAAAAAATTTTTTTTTGGTTATATTTGCTAGAAATGTTTGTTTTTTAATTTGTGACTTTTTACTTTTTATTGTGGGAATTTTTAAACATATGCAAAGTAGAGATGATAGCACAGTGAGTTCCCTGTACCCAGATTCCACAATCCTCAACTTTCTGCTATTCTTATTTCATCTATATCCTCATCTATAATTTTTTTTTTTTTTTTTTTGAGACGGAGTTTTGCTCTTGTCTCCCAGGCTGGAGTGCAGTGGCACGATCTCGGCCCACTGGAACCTCTGCCTCCTGGGTTCAAGCAATTCTCCTGCCTCAGCCTCCTGAATAGCTGGGATTATAGGCGTCTGCCACCACGCCCGGCTAATTTTTTGTATTTTCAGTAGAGATGGGGTTTCACCATGTTGGCCAAGCTAGTCTTGAACTCCTGACCTCAGGTGATCCACCTGCCTTGGCCTCCCAAAGTGCTGAGATTACAGGCGTGAGCCACCGCACCCGCCTCGTAAGTTTTTTTTTCTGGAGACTTTTAAGGCAAATTCTGGACATCATGCCATTTCACCTGTACATACATCGAGATGGATCTCAACAGATAAGAACTGTTTAAAAGCATAGCCACTATATCATTAACACATCTCACAAAATTGACAATAATTCCTTAATATCATCAAATACCTAGCCTGTTCTATTTGCTAGAAAGGGTTTTGGTAGACGTTGCAGAGGCTGCTCTGGAATGGGAATGCTGAGTGAGTGCCTTCCCCTCTGATTGAGACTGAGGGAGCTGATTATGCTTATGCTATAGGCAGACCAAACTGAGTTTGAGCCTGGAGATGGAACTCTCTGACAGAACTTGACTCCCGCAGTTCAGAGAAGCTGCTACTTCCCACCTGTCAACTCTGGGAGGGGCAGGAGCTACTGGGAATGGGACACCCAGGATCCATACTGAGGTCCCCGAAGCCTGAGCCTACTCTATCCCCGTCTACCCTCCCAGGCCCAGCCTGTGAACTCCTCGTGCCCAGGGCTGATGTGCGTCTTCCAGGGCTACTCATCCAAAGGCCTAGTCCAACGTTCTCTCTTCAACCTGCAAATCTATGGGGTCCTGGGGCTCTTCTGGACCCTTAACTGGGTACTGGCCCTGGGCCAGTGCGTCCTCGCTGGAGCCTTTGCCTCCTTCTACTGGGCCTTCCACAAGCCCCAGGACATCCCTACCTTCCCCTTAATCTCTGCCTTCATCCGCACACTCCGGTAAGGATGGGGCAGGGGCCTGGTCATTGTAAGCACGGGGGACCCAGGGGTCCTGGAGCTGTCTCTGACTGCATAACACCCTCTGCAGTTACCACACTGGGTCATTGGCATTTGGAGCCCTCATCCTGACCCTTGTGCAGATAGCCCGGGTCATCTTAGAGTATATTGACCACAAGCTGAGAGGTGAGTCTGGAGTCGGAGTAGGAGTCAGGAGCTGGGGAAGGCCATTAGGGAGGGGCAGTGACCAAACATGAGCTTTCCTCGTTCCCAGGAGTGCAGAACCCTGTAGCCCGCTGCATCATGTGTTGTTTCAAGTGCTGCCTCTGGTGTCTGGAAAAATTTATCAAGTTCCTAAACCGCAATGCATACATCATGGTGAGCTACACTGCAAGCAACCCTTTGTTCTGGTGCCCTTTGGTCTAGACATCTCCATTCTGGTCCAGGCAGCTCGCCTTGGTAACTCTGACCTTTCCACCTCCTTCAGATCGCCATCTACGGGAAGAATTTCTGTGTCTCAGCTAAAAATGCCTTCGTGCTACTCATGCGAAACATTGTCAGGTTAGGCTGTTCCCCACCCCCTTTGTGGCTCCCTCCTCTGATCTCCCACCCAAGGCTGGCTTTGTGGGCGTGCTGTGCTCAGCCGGGCCCTAGACTTGGTTTAGTGCTCTGCTCTTGCCATCTTGAAATGTGAACAATTTTCATTTTGCACCAGTCCCCACAAATTACGAAGGCAATTTTACTCTCAGCATTGCCAGGCCTCTCACCCTCAACCTCCCCTAACTTCTGGCACAGGGTGGTCGTCCTGGATAAAGTCACAGACCTGCTGCTGTTCTTTGGGAAGCTGCTGGTGGTCGGAGGCGTGGGTAAGGCACCAGAAGCTGTGGGGACAGAGGGTAGGGGTGCTGGGCAGCTGAAGAGGTGGCCTCAGAGGAGGAGCACTAACCCCCAGAATTATTCCACAGGGGTCTTGTCCTTCTTTTTTTTCTCCGGTCGCATCCAGGGGCTAGGTGAAGACTTTAAGAGCCCCCACCTCAACTATTACTGGCTGCCCATCATGGTGAGTGACTCTCCTCTCTGCCGCTTCACCCCCAACTCCCCAGAGGAACCCAATAACCCCAACGGGTCATGTCTTCCAGACTTCCATCCTGGGGGCCTATGTCATCGCCAGTGGCTTCTTCAGCGTTTTCGGCATGTGTGTGGACACGCTCTTCCTCTGCTTCCGTGAGTGACACCCCCAGCCACCTGTCCCCAACCTTAAAGTACTGAGCCGTTCAAGCATTTTTTTTGGAGATTTGGTGCTTCTAGAAACAATGCCTTTGTGAGCTAAACGAACCAGAGGGAGCTTCTTGTGACATCCTGAGGCCAGGAGTTTAGGGAAGAAGGGAGAGAGTGAGCCCCCAGGCCGATAGGCTCTCCAAAGGAGCATTCTGATGGAGAGGTCTGTGCTATCTTCCCTAGGAAATTTCGGGTAGCAGTTAGCCATTAGAGGCCGGGCACGGTGGCTCACGCCTGTCATGCCAGCACTTTGGGGGGCCGAGGTGGGCAGATCACCCTGAGGCCAGGAGTTCGAGACCAGCCTGGCCAACATGGTGAAACCCCTCTTTACTAAAAATACAAAAAATTAGCTGGGCGTGGTGGCGGGCGCCTGTAATCCCAGCCACTTGGGAGGCTGAAGCAGGAAAATCGCTTGAACTCAGGAGGCGGAGGTTGCAGCGAGCCGAGATTGCGCCACTACACTCCAGCCTGGGCGACAGCGAGACTCCGTCTCAAAACAAAGAAAAAAGATTAAAAAAAAAAAAAAGCCATTAGAGAGACTTCCCAGCAGGTGGCTGTAGCGGCAGGGGATTTTCTTACTCTACAGCATGCATCCATTCAGGGGTTGCCAGGCTCCTCCTAAGCGACTGACATGCATTTTTTCCGCTAATTCTTATCATCGCTCTATGCAATATAATATTCCCGACCCCACTTCACATGAGGAAACTGAGATTACATAACCTGCCCGGGGGTAAGCGTGGTGGCGCAGCTCAGATTCCAAATCTGGCAGGCAGCTTGCCTCCCAGTCCCCGATTTCCTGGCCCCAGGGTCCGCTCTAACCGGTCTCTGTTGCGGCTCAGTGGAAGACCTGGAGCGGAACGACGGCTCCCTGGACCGGCCCTACTACATGTCCAAGAGCCTTCTAAAGATTCTGGGCAAGAAGAACGAGGCGCCCCCGGACAACAAGAAGAGGAAGAAGTGAGAGCTCCGGCCCTGATCCAGGACTGCACCCCACCCCCACCGTCCAGCCGTCCAACCTCACTTCGCCTTACAGGTCTCCATTTTGTAGTTAAAAAAAAGGTTTTAGGCCAGGCGCGGTGGCTCACGCCTGTAATCCAACACTTTGGGAGGCCGAGGCAGGCGGATCACCTGAGTCAGGAGTTCGAGACCAGCCTGGCCAACATGGTGAAACCCCCGTCTCCATTAAAAATACAAAAATTAGCCGAGCGTGGTGGCATGCACCTGTCATCCCAGCTACTCGGGAGGCTGAGGCAGGAGAATCGCTTGAACCCGGGAGGCAGAGGTTGCAGTGAGCCGAGATCGCGCCACTACACTCCAACCTGGGTGACAGACTCCGTCTCCAAAACAAAACAAACAAACAAAAAAAGATTTTATTAAAGATATTTCGTTTTCTCAGTAAATCTGTGACTCATTCTCTCCACGACGACAGGCGGCCTTTTTTTTTCCGCGCCCGGCTCTTTAAAATCGGCCCCGCCCCTATGACGCGTCCTGGTGCCGCGGCCAATCAAAAAGCCCAGTACGGATGGTGCCGGTCCCTTCTTCACCCCAGCCAGTCCGCTTCCCTTTCGGGTCACGCGCTCCGGGCCTCCAAGAGGGCCAATCAGAAGGGCAAGCTTCGAGACGCTGCGTGATCACGTGGGAGGAGATGAGCTGCTTGAAGACCAATTAGAGTCCGGGAGCGCGGCAGGGCCTCCAGACCAGGGCGGGCTTAAGGGTGACATCGGCGCTTTAAAGGGTCCGGGTCAGCTGACTCCCGACTCTGTGGAGTCTAGCTGCCAGGGTCGCGGCAGCTGCTGGGAGAGATGACTGGGGAGCGACCCAGCACGGAGCTCCCGGGCAGATGCTGGGGGCCGCGGATTCTGGGCTTCTGGGGAGGCTGTAGGATTTGGGTGTTTGCCGCGATCTTCCTGCTGCTGTCTCTGGCAGCCTCTTGGTCCAAGGCTGAGAACGACTTCGGTCTGGTGAGTCACCCGTTGCATAGCCCCATCCCCGACCCGCGCAGGGGATCGACCCCTACTGTCCCCCGGAATGCGGGCGGCTGAGCCGACTTTCCGCGACAGGACCCTTTTCTTTCTCCCAGATCCCGTTTCCTCCGACCGCTCCCAGCCCCTCTCCCTCTCCGGGTCCCGGTCTTACTCTTCATTCGAGCCCCTTCCTCTTTTGGGGTCCCCTTCCCTCCCTGAAGGCTCCTTCTCCTTTCGTAGACCCTCCCCTGCTCCGAGCTGCCAGCTTCGCTCCAAACTGTCCTTCGTGTTCCTCTTTCTTGTTCTGGGACCCCATCCCCTACTCGGGATCCCCATTAGATCCTCCCTCTCCCATCGGAACGTGAGTTCCTAAAACCCCCAAGACAAGTTTGTCTTTGTTGACCCTTCCTCCTCCCATGACAGGTGCAGCCGCTGGTGACCATGGAGCAACTGCTGTGGGTGAGCGGGAGACAGATCGGCTCAGTGGACACCTTCCGCATCCCGCTCATCACAGCCACTCCGCGGGGCACTCTTCTCGCCTTTGCTGAGGCGAGGAAAATGTCCTCATCCGATGAGGGGGCCAAGTTCATCGCCCTGCGGAGGTCCATGGACCAGGGTATAAAGATGCTTGGGTGAAAGAGCCGGTGCTAGGTTGGATGGGTGGGCAGCCCAATGGGCCCAAGGGCCCTGAGGATAGGGGAACTTAGAGGGTTGGTTGCCTGAGTCCCTGAGGGGTAGGGGGAACCTGAGAAGGGCAAGTGTCTAGGACAGTGATCTGGAAATTGGGATCACCAAGGAGTTGGACATTCACTTAGCAAACATTTATTGGGTACTATATACCTATAACAGGCACTATTTTAGGTTTAATGAATATAGCCACGAACAAAACAGACCAAAAATCTCTGCCCTCACAGGATTTAAATTCTATTGGAAGGAGACAGACAAGCATAATAAACAAGTAAACTTTTTTGTCTGTTGCAAGGTGATAAATGCAATGGAGAAAAATAAAACAGGACAAGAGGTATAGATAGTGCAAGTGTTGGATTGCACCCTGGGACCATCGGAAGGCCTGGGGTCCCTAGCAGGAGGTGGGAAATTAACGGGAAGTCGTAGAAAGGGTACCTGCAGAGTGCTCACTCTGGGTTTCTTCCTCCACTTTTTTTTCAGGCAGCACATGGTCTCCTACAGCGTTCATTGTCAATGACGGGGATGTCCCCGATGGGCTGAACCTTGGGGCGGTGGTGAGCGATGTTGAGACAGGAGTGGTATTTCTTTTCTACTCCCTTTGTGCTCACAAGGCCGGCTGCCAGGTGGCCTCTACCATGTTGGTATGGAGCAAGGATGATGGTGTTTCCTGGAGCACACCCCGGAATCTCTCCCTGGATATTGGCACTGAAGTGTTTGCCCCTGGACCGGGCTCTGGTATTCAGGTCTCTGTCCTAGGAGATAGATGGAGAGGGCTGCCTTGTGGAGAGTCTGAGGGATACCCCCAAATGGACTCCTTTCCAAGGGGAAGATTCTCTGAAGTCAGATTTCCTGGCTTGGGTGGGATTCCTTGAAAGACAGGGCATCCTGTTAGGAACACATTATCAGGAGAAGAGGGAACTTTGCCATTGGCTTCCCATTTGGCATTGTCAACAGGACTGTGCTAGTCCATGCGATACCCTCATGCAAAGTAGAAAAAGGCACTGCCTCTTTGGACAGATACAAGCCTGTGCCAGGGTGCACAGCTTGGCGAGTGAGCACAGGTTGGGTTTAAGCTCTCGTGCACCCTGTGGCTGGGCCCCTGGTGCACGTGTCCAGCTGTACACCCTGGGAGAGCTTCTTAATTCAAACAGGGTGTGCGTTTATGGGATCCGACTGGAACCCTCAGTGAGCAAGGGCTGAACTGAAGGGGACCATACATGTGATTGCATTTGGGAAGTGGTGGGTTCCCTGTCCCTGCCTCTGAGCCCCTAGAGTCTCCTTCTGTGACACCCAATTCCCTTTCCCACAGAAACAGCGGGAGCCACGGAAGGGCCGCCTCATTGTGTGTGGCCATGGAACACTGGAGCGGGATGGAGTCTTCTGTCTCCTCAGCGATGATCATGGTGCCTCCTGGCGCTACGGAAGTGGGGTCAGCGGCATCCCCTACGGTCAGCCCAAGCAGGAAAATGATTTCAATCCTGATGAATGCCAGGTCAGGAGTCCATGAGATGTTCCCTACCCATTTGACCCTCCCTGCCCTCCAGAGCATCATTTCACACACAGACCCAAGGTCTGACTGCTCAGCTTAGTGCCACACACCCTTGCTCCTCTCGGGGACAGGGCATTTTCCCTGTTCCCTCCCTGAGGTCCTGTCCTCTCCCCTCAGCCCTATGAGCTCCCAGATGGCTCAGTCGTCATCAATGCCCGAAACCAGAACAACTACCACTGCCACTGCCGAATTGTCCTCCGCAGCTATGATGCCTGTGATACACTGAGGCCCCGTGATGTGACCTTCGACCCTGAGCTCGTGGACCCTGTGGTAGCTGCAGGAGCTGTAGTCACCAGCTCTGGCATTGTCTTCTTCTCCAACCCAGCACATCCAGAGTTCCGTAAGTGCCTCATGGGCGGGGTCAGCAGGGAGAGCCCTGTGTCTAGACAAGGCCTGGGCAGGGACCCTCTCTCCCTGACTCTCCTGTTCTCCCCAGGAGTGAACCTGACCCTGCGCTGGAGCTTCAGCAATGGTACCTCATGGCGGAAAGAGACAGTCCAGCTGTGGCCAGGCCCCAGTGGCTACTCATCCCTGGCAACCCTGGAGGGCAGCATGGATGGAGAAGAGCAGGCCCCCCAGCTCTACGTCCTGTATGAGAAAGGCCGGAACCACTACACAGAGAGCATCTCCGTGGCCAAAATCAGTGTCTATGGGACACTCTGAGCTGTGCGGCTGCCACAGGGGTATTAGGCCCAGGACTCTGCCTTCAGGACCACGGGTCTGTAGAGGGTCTGCTGGAGATGCCTGAAAGACAGTTCCATCTTCCTTTAGACTCCAGCCTTGACAAAATCACCTTCGCTTTACCAGGGAAATCACTTCCTTTAGGACTGAAAGCCAGGCGTCCTCTCCCACAAAAAAGTCCTGCCCTCATCTGAGAATACTGTCTTCCCATATGGCTAAATGTGGCCCCATCACCCTCTCTGCCCTCCCGGGACATGGATTAGTCCTGTCAGGCAGGGCTAGTGAGATGTAGAATTGAATAAATGTGAACTCAGGGAACTGGGGAAGGCTGAGCCTCCTCTTTGGTGTTGGGGTAAGATAATCGCTTTCGACAGGGCTGGTGAAAGTCCCCAGATGGCAGGATATTTGGTTTCAGAGTAAGGACTAGGTGCACCACCACGATTAACTATTTATCAATCAAAATGTTTGTAACTTAAAATTTTTAATGAAGAATAATAAATATTTGTAGAGTCTCTATGGTTCTGTCAATACACATCTTCATGTCTGTTTTCCTCATGTATCCTTGTAAGCCTGGGTGAGTTCTGGGGAGAGAGCTGATGTACATATTGCCTGTGAAAATCTGACTTCGGCAAATCAAATCCTGTTTTCCTTTTGACATTCCCTCTTTTTTTGTTGTTGCTTCTTTTGAGACAGGGCTCGCTCTGTCACCCAGGCTGGAGTGCAGTTGCATACTCACGGCTCACTGAAGCCTCAACCTCCTGGGCTCAAGTGATCCTCGGATCTCAGTCTCCGGAGTAGTTGGGACTACAGGTGGGTGACACCATGCCTGGTTAATTTTTTTTTTTATTTTTAGTACAGACAAGGTAGCGCTATGTTGCCCAGGCTGGTATGGAACTCCTGTGCTTAAGCAATCCTCATGCCTCAGCTTCCCAAAGTGCTGAGGTTACAGCTATGAGCCTCCACACCCAGACTACATTCCTTCTTATCACCGAGAAACAGGTTGATCTTCACAGGTGTAAGGAGTATGAAGGGAGCGCCATAAGATATTTTTTATTTTTTATTTTTATTTTTATTTTTTTGAGACGGAGTCTCGCTCTGTCGCCCAGGCTAGAGTGCAGTGGCGCGACCTCGGCTCACTGCAACCTCTGCCTCCCAGGTTCCAGCGATTCTCCTGCCTCAGCCTCCTGAGTAGCTGGGACCACAGGTGCCCGCCACCACACCCGGCTAATTTTTTTATTTTTAGTAGAGACGGGGTTTCACCATGTTGGCCAGGCTGGTCTTGAACTCCTGGCCTCAGTTGATCTGCCCACCTCGGCCTCCCAAAGTGTTGGGATTACAAGCGTGAGCCACGGTGCCAGCCGGCTATTTTTTTAATTTTTAGTAGAGACAAAGTCTCACTATATTGCCTAGGTTGGTCTCAAACTGCTGAGCTCAAGCAATCTGCCAGCCATGTTCTCTCAAAGTGCTGGGATTCCAGGCTTGAGCTACTGCACCCAGCCTATAAGATATTTTAAAATCCACACTTGGCAAAGCGTGGTGGCTCACACCTATAATCCCAGCACTTTGGGAGGCCGAGGTGGGCGGATCACAACTTCAGGAGTTCGAGACCAGCCTGGCCAATATGGTGAAATCCCGTCTCTACTAAAAATACAAAAACTAGCCAGGCGTGTTGGCTTGCACCTATAGTCCCAGCTACTCAGATGGCTGAGGCAAGAGAATCGCTTGAACCAGGAGGCGGAGTTTGCAGTGAGCTGAGATCACACCACTGCACACCAGCCTTGGCGACAGAATGAGACTCTGTCTGGAAAAAAAAAAAAAAAAAATCCACGCTGTTTTATATTTCTAACATGGGGTAGGATACTATGCTCCATGAAATAGGGTGCAAGTGTGTGAAATGCAGATGGGAATCCTGTCCTGGCTAGCCTGACAGGGAAGTGAGCACTTCCTATGGCAAATTATGTAAGAAAATATTCCCCAGGCAGATGCTTATGAAAAGAATCTGGGCAGCCTGCAGGTGAGTGGGAGAGCCCTTGCTTTCCGCCATGTGGAAGGAAAATGCAGTGCCTAGATGAGATGTTAAGAAAGTTAAAGAGGCCGGGCGCGGTGGCTCACGCCTGTAATCCCAGCACTTTGGGAGGCCGAGGCGGGTGGATCACGAGGTCAGGAGATCGAGACCATCCTGGCCAACACGGTGAAACCCATGTCCCTACTAAAAATACAAAAAATTAGCCAGGCGTGGTAGCGGGTGCCTGTAGTCCCAGCTACTCGGGAGGCTGAGGCAGGAGAATGGCGTGAACCTGGGAAGTGGAGCTTGCAGTGAGCTGAGATCAGGCCACTGCACTCCAGCCTGGGCGAAGGAGCGAGATTCCGTCTCAAAAAAAAAAAAAAAAAAAGTTAAAAGGCCAGACGTGGTGGCTCACGCCTATAATCCCATCACTTTGGGAGGCCAAGGCAGGCGGATCACAAGGTCCAGCCTGGCCATCATGGTGAAACCCCGTCTCTACTAAAAATACAAAAACTAGCCAGGCATGGTGGCAGGTGCCTGTAATCCCAGCTACTCGGGAAGCTGAGGCAGAAGAATTGCTTGAACTCGAGAGACAAGTGAGCCAAGACCACACCACTGCACTCCAGCCTGGGTGACAGAGAAAGACTCCGTCTCAAAAAAAAAAAAAAAAAAAAGTTAAAGACTGTGGGCTGAGGGCCACATTTATTTGCAGTTAGAGGTTTGTTTTACTTTCAACTGCTTCTCTAAGAAATGTTGAGATAATGTATTCTATCTGATGGAAGCCGTAGAATAATCCCAGTATATGTCAAGGCATAGTATAATTTTGTTATATTTTATCCAGAATTTGTGATCAGTAATGTAATATTTAATTTTTTTTATTTAGAGACATTTGTAAAAACACACAAAAGTAAAGAGTTTAATGAACCCCATATACCCAACATCCAGTTCCGACAGTTATCAGGATGTTGCCACATTTGCTTCTGTTCCTTTTTTCTTTTCCTTTCTTTTGCTGAAGTATTTTAAAGCAAATCCCAGACCTCATCCTCATGACATTCTCCCCTACATTATTAAGTATGCGTCTCATTCTTTTTTTTTTTTTTTTTTTTTT